>NC_137938.1:26426302-26861417 GCF_963969265.1 Rhamphochromis sp. 'chilingali' | reverse complement strand
TAGCTCTAAAGAATGTAGCATCATGGGCAGTGTAGTCCGTGTTGCAGGGAGAATGGACTGCCATACACGTTATGGGTCTGTGAGCGCGAGGAGGGAGAAAAAGGGGAGTGGAAAGGTACGAGTTGTCATCGAGGAAAAACGGGAGCTGGAAGCATGTAAATATAATAATAACCACTTCAGCCAAGAAGAGTGCCTGACGAGCCCAGTTGTAAGTAAGCTATTAAGACTCGACTGTACGCTGTGTTCGTGTTTTCCTCCGAAAACAATAAGTTCCGTTGGAGCAGCCTTTCAATGCCTCTCTCTGTCTCTCACAAGAAAAGTTGACCCACACAACAAAGTAAAGCTATTTTTTGGCTACGAGCCGACAGGGACCCCGCCGTATTAGTCAGAGGTCCCTTTACTACAGTTCGGAGTCGCGGACCTTCAGTAATAGTAGTAAATCACACAGCAATAGTACATTCACGTTGTTGTAAAAAGCATGATAATATATTAAGTAATCCAAAGTATTCAGAATACGTTACTGTCATTGAGTAACGTAACGGAATACGTTACAGAATACATTTTGGGGCATGTATTCTGTAATCTGTAATGGAATACATTTTAAAAGTAACCTTCCCAACACTGCATAGGGGATGACAATGTTGTTGCATCTGTCCTTCTTATCCTCCCTCGCTGGTGTCTGGTCTTCTTTTCTGTGCCTCTTTGCTGACTTTAAGAACGCCCATTTAGGATAGCCGCACGTTTTGAGTGCTTCCTTTACAGACGCCTTAACGCCCACTCACATCCTGGGCCATCTGACCTCAGGAATTCACATGATAAGGTGGGGCCAGGTTTCACAATGAACACACCCGAAACTCTGGCTGATTGGGACCCACACCCAGTTTCACACCTTGGCTCAGGCGATTAGAGGATCATCAGGGGGTCCTTTTGTCCCTCTGTGGGGGGTTTCTCCCACTAGGTTTATATCTGGGACTCTCCACCATTTGACCTTAGAACTGAAGAAGCTTCTCGGATGAGAGGTGAAACGTCTTCAAGCAACTTAAAGAAGTCCAGACGCTTTTCTTTGCAAGCTCCTTTGACCACAGGAAGAATTGACATTACTGAACAGACCAATCACAACAGTTTCTGGGTATGTTGAGATGTAGGCAATGCTGTAGGGTTTTGGAGGAGCTTGCTGTTATACCAATGGCCAAAATTGAACAGAAATACAGATTACCTGTGAATGCAACAATGTAACCCTAAGGCATGAAGGTAGGAATTTTTGACATTAAAATATTTTGCAACAATGCCTATGCACCAATTTTCTGTCCATCCATGAAAGACTTACTTTTAACTTTTATGTAAAGGTCAGAAAATAAGCCTATGTATGTCTACGCATACCAATTCTACACCATAGGAATAATCTAACCATCCAGTTCATGCAACAAAGAATATTCCTTTATTTAATTTGAATATTTTTGCTTGGAAAACATTTTTCAAGTTGATTTGAGTTGGTTTCTATTTACTCTGTAGTACTAATGTATCTCTTGATATATCCCCCCAGCAGCTTCACTGCTGCACCATGACAAGGGTATTAGTTACTCCAGAGCAAATTACTTAATTCACAAGCCATTTAGCACTGATCTCTTCCACCCCAGTAACCAGATTCCACTGTCTGCATGCTTCCACTAGCATTAGCCTTCATGTTCCTTTCCTCATTGTGTTTAGCATTAGCTTAGCTATAGGCAATGCACTGCCCTATTAATTAAGTCTGTTTTGAGTGTGGAGCATTTCAGATCACGTTAACATGCTAACTGAAGCAGGACCACTCTGTCTTGCCTTGTTACCTCCCTCATCACATGCCTGTTTCTCTTCTGGAGCTTTCTGTTTTTGAAGCCTTGCCTTCTCTGCCTTCATTTTCTCCTGGGGTCACTGACCAACCATAACACCAAATGGAAATAAATAATAATAAAATCTGTGTGTTTTTATCTTGAATGTATGCAATTTTTTAATCCTTGTGAGAATTGAGATTTTACAATTTTGTTACAAATTTTGTTCTTTATTCTCTTATTCTTTGTTTTGTTTAGTTTTTTGGTTAGGATTAGACATGTAACAGTGAAGGTTAAATAGTAAGGATACAGCTCACATAGTGGTTCTTCCATTATCTGCAGTTTACCTCTGCAAGTTGGGTTTATCTATCTACTCTTTTGTGTGTATGTGTGTGTGTGTGTGTGTGTGTGTGTGTAGTCTTATGTGAATGGAAAAGTATCTTGTTTGGCTGATGGCACAATTTAGATTGAAGTTACGGAAGAGCAGAGGATAAATGGAGGAAAGGAGATGAGGAGTGAATAACATGATAAAGCAGAAGCTGGGAAATTGAGGCAGAAGTGTAGGACACCTGTCCAACTTAGGAAGGAGATTGGAGGTGATGGTGGTAAGAAAAAAAACAAGTGAATAGACAGTAAAAAGAAGGAAACAACTTCCAAATAATGCTTACTGGATTCAGTATTCCTCAGTGATGACAGCAGTGTGAGGACTGTCTTCTACAGGTGTAAACAAGAGCTGTTAGTGGTGATTGTAATTGGTCAGAAATACAAGACAACAGAGTCCATGTAGTTGATTTAGTGTCACTTGTGACTCAAGGAAAAAAATCTTACATAACTTGAAAACTCCTTTAAGCTTGTGCCTCTTTATTTACAACTGCATTAGAGTGAAGTTCTGTGGCATGATAAAGTGCCACTTTGCAACAAGTAGAGTGGCAGATTATTGAATTTAAATGAGCATTTCAGAAATGAAATGCACACAGACACAGTCACTGCAACTTTTCACATACAAGAGTGGCACACAGCTCCAGGAAGCTGCCAGGATAAATACACTCCTGAATGCAAAATTCACAAGTGGCAAGACAAACTACCACAACATTACAGAGGGAAATAGTACCATTACCTTTAAAAAATAAAAATAAAAAAATAGCTAGTTTTTTAAATACATATAAAGTGTGGGGATGAACAAAAAGTATTTTACCAGCATAATATAATCTGCAGTATGATCATTGCTTTAACAATGTAACAGATAGCTTTAAGATGGCCTTAAGATGTTTATGCATACAAGTTATTATATTAATTTTGTATTCCAGGTGCAGTTATAACTATTTTATACATATTGCATATCTGTGCTTATTTGAGTTGATGTTCAGGTTCTTTAAAGGTCTTAAGCTTCACTGACGTGACTGTTCAGGTGATACATGCTGAGGGAAAACTAGAACATAGAAGGAATTGCAATACATGCTTACAAAACACTTATATCAGGTCATTTTATATTAAGGTTTTAGTGGAGGTTCTTGGTTAAAACATTTATTTAGCAGATGACATATACATAGTCTCAGTGAGCCTCTGGTCTGGTAAAAGGTCAGAAGTGCGAGAGGTGACATCGAGGCTGAGTGAGGTCGTGACACACACACACACACACATGAGTTAGATTTATTTAGAGGAGAGAGAGATTAGTCATGTCTCGGTAAAAGAGGAACCGTTTCTTGGTGTCTCGGCAAGAAAGAGGAATAGGACAAGAACTGAAAGGTACACAGGAAGTGCCAGCCATGAAAATAATTGTTTGTGCTTTAGTAAGTCGAAGATCAATTGCTGTTTCCAGTGATCTTCCCACGTGTGAATTAAAATCTTCGTTTGACTTCACCCGGCCGGACCAGTGTGGTTATTTTTCGATCACCTCTTGTACCCTTCCTCAATTTTTGAACCTTAACAAAAGCCTTGTTTCCAGATGTGTTAGGGTGCTGTGTATAGTTTTTAAAAATGTTTTCAAAAATATGATTATATTCTAAGAAAATGGTAAACAGGTGTTGTGATTTACTGAAATGTAAAAAAATACATGGAAATACAGTATATTTGGCAAAATCAGTTTATACAGTTCTAATGAGCTTTAAATCAATATTTGTTGTGACTCTTCTAGGCAAGCTTTCTTTGCCTCTTGTTTTTCTATACTACTTCAATAATGTTCCAGCTCTGGGGGGGAGCAATCCATGGCTGATAGTGTTCCATCAAGTGTTTTCTATGTAGGTATGTTTATACTGCATTAGCAGTGTGTTAATGATCCTTGCCATCCTCAGCTATAAAGCCACCACCAATCAGTTGCTTTCCAGATGGTTTTGTCTGGTGACAAAATAGTACCATATCATCATCCCATTAGAGCAGTTTTTCCTTCCTACTGTCGTCAAAGTGCTTGCGCACATGGGGTCATATCATTGTTGGGTGTTTCTCTGCATGTATTATTGTAGGGTCTACCTTACAATATAAAGCATCTTGAGGCAACTGGTGTGATTTGGAGCTTCATAAATAAAGTTGAATTTAATTGAATTGGTGGAACAGCATCTTTTTGCATTCATGAGTCCATCAGTTTTTGAAAGAACCCAGAACTATTGGCTGAAATGCAGCTGCAAACCAAGACACAGCCTCCATCATGTTTTGCAAATGACCATAGACACTCACTGTTGAACCTTTCTCCAGACTTACTCTGTACAGACTGATGATGATATGAACCCAAAATTTCAGATTTGCCTTCATCATTCCATAAAACCTGCTTCTTGTGATTTGATGCCATATAAATACAACTGAATTGAGTTAATTGAGCTGAACTGAATTTGAAATTGAAAAAGGGAAAATTGGCTTGACAGTTTTTTAGTGCTGTATTACATACAGAAATATTGTTACTGACTTATATAAGTATTAGGCATAGTACATAGGATGCTGCAAGTATGCACAAAGTAGTTAAGCTCTGATCTGCTAGTACATCATGAAGAGGGAGAGTTAAGGAAAGATGATCATACTTGCATGTGTTAGCATAATGCTGACTGTGGCTTATGTAGTCCTGTCTGTTTTAATGTAAATAGATATATACACTGGCAGTGCATTTGCATTTTTATCTATGTTAAAAGACCATTAGCTGAAAAAAGAAGGATTGCACAAAAGTAGAGAGAAGAATAGCATGATAAAAAAAAATGAAGTGAGCAAAACAAAGTTAGAGATACTGAATGTGAAGCAGAGAAAGAGAGATGAACAAAGACAGCACAGAAACACCTCTAATGAAGACGAACAACAGAGAGAAACTGTCACTGAAGAGGCGCGATGGTTGATAGATGGCAGCGATAAAGAAGAAGACGAGGGTTTAACTCTCACAATGCTCATTCCCTTGTCTGCCTGTATCAGGCTACCCATTCTGGCCACCCGGTGACATCACTGCTCCTTACTGTTGGGCGTTAGTGTCGCCGCGGCAACTGGCTCTCCTCCAGCTGTTGCCAGGCGGCAGTCTCCATGGAGATGTATATGGTGGGGTGAGGGTGAAAGTGGGAGAGGGAAAGGGAGAAAATGAAAAGGGAGCTAAGAGGCTTCACACACACACACACACACACACACACACACACACACACACACACACACACACACACACACACACACACACACACTCACTCACTCACTCACTCACTCACTCACTCACTCACTGACTTGTGTTTTTTTTTTTACTGTATTCTTTCATTGTATTTTTCCTGCTTCATTTCACCCCCCTTCTCTCTAACTTCCACCTCAGCATCTTGTAATCAGACGTGAGTAATACATATTGTCGCTGCTGAGCAAAGACACTCCACCCCCCTTTTTTCCTTTTTACAGTCATAACACATACACTGTGTTTGCACACATGGGCAAAGTCTACATGTACACACTGTCTACATTTCTACAGGTAACACATCCTGCTCTCTGCACCAATAAAAAGTATTTAACCAGCATTGTGCAGATTATCCTGCACTGGTCTTTTGTCAAGTGTTCTACTGCACAATACAAAAATATGAACTGAAACTGAATATAATGGATGTGCACATACACTTATAGTCACTTATACTTATAGCTAATATAGTCAAATAAGTGCCTTTTACCCTGCAGAAATGTAGTCCTATTATAAAGTAAGGCTGAAGAAATGATCACCCCACTCATGAATTTCCAGCAGTTATAAACTCAATGTCTTTCAGCTCTGTACTAACATCATTGTGGTACTTAGGGGTTGCATGTGTTCTTTTGCAAGTGCACCGAATTCAACAGTTTCTGCTTCAACATTTCCTAGCTGAGGAAAAATCCAGTGTTCTGTTCTTTTCTGTTCGCTACGTACTTATGTGAAGGCATGTGTATCATGTTCAAACGTCATCAGTCTTTGTCATCTGCTGAGTGAAATCTGATGGAATCGTGTTGCGGTGATCAATTTAGATACAGTAAGAGCTCTAAACAATAGTATCACTCATTAAATATGCTGGGTATGTTGTGGGAACTTGCCCAGGGTTAAAATAAACTCGAACTATATAACTATGATTGTTGATAATTCAGTGAAGTATGAATATAACATAATATAATATAATATAATATAATATAATATAATATAATATAATATAACATAGTTAAAATTAGGTAATTCTCTTAAAGTTATGTATTCTTATGCTTCACAAAACTTTTCCTTTCCAGACGCTAATAATGGTTTTACCTGTAAATGTTTCCTGAAAAAGTAATATGCAGTTAGAGTCGGAATTGCCTGAAGTGGGCAAGTGACTGTAGTTTTTCCAGCAGGTGTGGAACCTTTGATGAGGACGATCAGGTAGTTAAACAAGTCTTTTCCACATGTTAAAATGGGTTAATATTTCAAACTGCGGCATAACTGTTGAAGTTAAAATGTTATTTTTGTTCCTCAGGGGACGTGCAGGCTGTTAGGACCCAATATTTGTGCCTGCAGGGATTAGTATTGTTACTCTGTGAACTGAGGCTCCCTGGCTAGCTCTGATCTACTGTGTCTAGTTGCAGCTCTGCCAGTTTTTCTGCCAGGCACTTTAATCAGCTCCTCATTGCTGCATGAATTCCCAGTGTAGGCCTGGCCTCCCTCCCCTTGTGCCTGGCAGCCTGTTATTTTTTCCTGCCATATCCGCAGCACATCAACCTGTAAGTGTCATTTAGCTATCAACACACATGGCTCCCTAGAGCTTTTTTTGTTATTAAAAATTGGGACACGCTCTCCTCTAAACCAGGGTGCCATGTATTTTTGTGTGCAAGCGCTTGTGTTGATGTTCATTTTGGCAGTGCTATTACTAAGAGTAACCCCATATTCCTCTGGAGGAATCAATGAATCAGGGATTATTTGTCTATCGCTTTGTGTGTACGTGTATACCTGTGTGTAAGTGGGTCTTTAAAACTGTAGGTGTGCTTATTCACACATGCATTGCTCTCAGTGTGTGTGTGTGCGTGTCTGTGTAAATGTGTGGTATGTGTTATTCCTATGCGTGGGCTGAATTCTGAAAAAAGCTCAAACTGCAGGAGAATTATAACCCATGAAAATCTTGTTTTCTCTCATTGGTGTATGTCAGGTCTGAAATTCACTCTTTTTTAATTGCATTTTTTTCTTGTGAATTTTTCATACCTCAGCCCAGATAAGTACGCTGATTACCTGCTTACATGCGTTTGATTTACCAGCTTGTACAAAAGCCTCCTGAATGATAAGTTAAGCTTGCTACTGGAGAGACCAACCTGCACCTGTGCTTGTGTGTGGCTATTTGCAAATGCTATTACATACCCGTTTATTCTATTATTTTTTCTCAAGTGTAGATTGAAAGGAAGGAAGAAGAAATATCTTTGCAACACAGCTGGCTCCCATTACAGGTTTGGTATTTTACCATCCGTGTAACTGGAGCAAAATAAGCTGCCAGACAGACTTCTCTGTGCATACATTTGTCTCTGTTTTCATATTTCTTATTCGATCAAAATTAGGCTGTCAGAGATTTACACATGTGCCTTGTGTGCACTCTTGATCAATATCAAGATTCACTGCAAGTGTGTGTTGACATTTGAGGTTGTGTGTGCTTCAGCTTTTACTTCAGTGCCACATCTTTTTGGATGCACACTCTAACAGGCTTTAGCCTCGGCTAAATCTGTGCCATATTAGTATTTATATATTCAGCTTCATTTTCCACTCATTTACACGCAAGTGCAAGCACATAGGTGCACAGTCTGCACACACACAAACAAACACACACACCCCAAATGCTTTATTTATTTGTGGGAGTTTTTAAGCTAATTAGTTTGAGTCCAGGGGAAAACATTAATTGCCTCCCAGGAGTAAAGGTGGATGACAAAGGGAAAGGGGGAGGAGGGAAAGAAAGAAAAGTGAGAAAGACAGAGAGGAAAAAGTTGTGGACTGGGTGGAGCATTACTGGCAGCTTGAGCATGTTCAAAAGGCATGTTTTGACATGACTATTTTGCAGTGTGCCCCTCTGCATATGCAGGTGTCTTTGAGAGTGTATCAAGACAGCGTGACAGATCAGTATTGATGGTGATTGACAGTGTCTTCTCCGAGACATCACCTTTGTGCGTGTGTGTGCACGCACAGGTTTGCATCCGCTAATGGTGTGTTTGCAAGCGTGGGCGGTAAGCACAACATCCCTAACTGACAGTGGCAATACTGTATAATTTGAGTGACAAAGAGAGTGAGCAACGTGACAAAGACAGGCAGAGGCAGAGATGCCAAGAGAGGTGCAGAGAAGAAAAGCTGTTTAAAGACTAAGAGGGATTTACAGTAAGACAGGAAGAGAGGCAGAAAGACACAGTGACAAAGTTAGAAAACAAAGAAAGACACAAGAAGACCCAGTGGCAAAATGATGGAGGGATTGAAATATAGGTTAGAAGAACAAGGCCTGAAATTTATTGCAAGAGAAAAATAAAAATGATGAAAAGAAGGGCATGTCAGAGGGATTTTTTTCCCCGTTTGAGCCAAAGCAATCAGTCATTTTGTTTATCTCAGACCTTAACCCAACTTTCTATGAATTTAATCTTGACTCACTGCCTTCTGCTCCCCAACACACAACATTTTTGTTTGATGTCTCTCCTAGTTCCCGCACTGTTTAAAAAAACATAATAGCGTGTTATTGGAAGAATACATTGGCTTGACCTTAACAACAACATAATAGGATAATTACTTATTTATAATAACGCAACAGCCGGCAAATCAACAAGACACATTAGTTTGATGTAATGCATCCAAGATATCAACTTCATACCGTTCTGCAGATAAGTAAACAAAACAAACAAAAAGGAACAAGTGGAAACAAAGATCAGCCACAAAAATAAAAGCCAAAAATGAAACCAAGTGTCTGTAAAACTGCTACTGCACTCCAGCTGTTGTTGTTTGTGCCTTTGATATCAACCCCATTACAGGCAGCTCTCCATGTCGAAAGAGTTCTGTTTTCTTAGATTCCACTGAGTGAGTAGGGTGCTCTTTACCGTGATGTGATTCAGTCTGCCTTGAAGCCCAAAAGACACATAGGGCATAATGGGATATTTATAGAATACAAATTACTCGAAAAGGCATATTCACTTAGCCCCAGCTATTGTTTTGTTTTGTTTTGTTTTTTACTGCAGGGTAATACCATAGTTGATGTATAAGTGCATCTGGTTAACTATGTGTCTTGCCTTGGTCACGGACAACTTTCCACATCACAAATCAAGTGAGGGATCAAATTGCCAACCCTGTAAAGGGAGCATAACCCACCCTGATCTCAAAGTGCTCAAAGGGCTAGAGAGATTTCTTAGACCAACGAACCTGCTCACTACAGAACTGCAAAGTTATTAAAGTAGATTTTTCTTAGTCATCTGAGTTTGCATAATGTTGTAAAATTTAGCTAAAAAGATTGATACACATTATCCTCTGATTATCTCTGCTAACAAATGCATTATATATATATGAGTGTGGATGCAAGGTTGGTGGCATCTACCGACAGCTAGTCCTGCCCCTGCAACTCCACATTACACTTTAGAAGTCAAGTCCTCATGGCAAACATACTATGATTAAACATGTACAGGTAACAAGACAGCTTTGAAGTTGCAGGAAAGCTTATTCTGCCTCTTTTAGCATGCAGAAGCTACCACGGGATCTTAAACCATAAATGAATACCTCCCTGACAGATTTCTCAATTATTACAGGATGAAAAGACTAAATAACTGATCAGTGTAGCTGTCAGTTCAGTTTACTTAATAGTAGACTAGTAGTTTACTTAGTTTGTAGCTTAGCATACTTCACTTTACTCGAAAAAAAAAACACACCTTAGAAGAAGTCACAGTGCCAGCAAAAGGTAAAGGCAGCTGGTCAAAAATGGTTCTATTGTATTTGATTGTATTCTGTTCAATCTTGGACTGCAGATGTTGTCGTGCTCTCTCGTCCTCCCACTTCTCTCCTACACAATATCTTGTAATGACAATAAAAGCATACGGTGTACCTGTCATGTTTAGATATGATTTAACAAAATACAAGTGGGTTATGTTCTTCAGTACACCGCAGTGATCCGCCACCTGCCACAGTAAAAAATTACAGAAAGCTTTATCTCAGTTTGCTCAGGATCAACAAATGCCTCTTTGTGCTATAAAGCACGTTCTCTCTAATGTTCTTAAATGCAGCAGATTTTCAAAATCATGGCTGATGGCTCTGAGTATAACTGATTTAAGGTGATGGAAGACTCCTGTAGAAGAGGACTCGGACTTAATGTATGCCTCATTCTGTAATTTACTCATGAAAGTTGCCTCTTTCTCATTTTCTGCAGAGAACACTCACATTAGTGAATCATACTATTGTATTAGACATGTGAGTCATGTGATACATATAAAGCTTAACGATTTACCGTATTTTCTTTCTGTTAATTTTCCTGTTATTTGTGTCTGTTGTAAATGTAACTACACTAAACATGGATTAAAAGGCAGGTTTCTGGTCATTTGTCTTCAGCAGGATTTCAGCAGTAGATCTAACTTCTAGCACTGCAGTGCTTCTGTCTGCCCCATCTCTCCCCGACTCCTTCCATGGCTGTCTCGGTTTTCTTTTCAAATTGCACTGGTTTTACGTACAGTGTGACATTTTTTTCTAAAGGTTTGTTTCCATCAGTGGTTACTCTTCTGGTCCTTGTATGTTTCAAGGCCATTAGTCACATTGTCACAAGGTCCATAGGTCATGACAGAGTGCAGCTTGGGCTTGTTTACACCTTGGTTCTCTGGGCTCATCTGTTCATCTTTCTGTCTTTCTGTTTCTCCCTCTACTTTTCTGTCTCATTCATTTATAGCTCTGTCTTTCTATTTGGATGTGTGATGACCTTCTTCTACACTCTACATATCAATCCATCTATCCATCCATCCATTGGTGAATATGTACATGCAAATCATGTAAATCAACAAAGTAAGGCAGTCAGCAAAATGTTTATCAATCACCTGATTAATTGCCATGATGACATTTTACACTGTAGCAAAATGCAAATAGAAATGAGATGAAAAGTGCATCTCAGTTTAGATTAAACTAATCAGTGATTAAACATTTCCAAAGAACATTCATTTGCACTCCCACATAGTTACTATACCACTTTACTACTGAGTATAAATATGTTGGACATGTATTGTTTATTTTTTGGAAAACTTAAACAGCTGTGCACTCTGACTGTATTACTCCATTCAGTGCTGCTAGATATATTCAGATCCTTTACATAATTAAAAGTGACAACACCATTCAAATATTCTTCTACCAGTAAAAGTCTAACACTGTACTTTAAGTCCTTCACTTTAAAAATAAGGAAGCTCTAATTAAAAAAAAGTTAATTTGTCCATTTTCCCAATTAGGTCATTTTTTAAATATTTTACTCTTGAGTAGTTTAATTTCGTTTTTCCACCTAACAAAAGTAATTTTGAGAGTATGAGTATGAACATTTTTTTAACCCATAAAGGAGCATGAGGAGAAACACTTTCTTTCATTGGAAACAAAAGCATTAGGTCATAGACAGCATCTTTACTGCACGTCATTCATTGACTGGCCAGTTAAATTAGGAAAATCAAGTCAATCCACTGGCCAGTACTTGTATTCACTGAAAGTTAAGGTCACTTTATTTTGTAATCCAAATGTGTGTTTATGCTTCTTAGTTTTAAAGTTATATTTCAAATTTTCCATCTAATTTGTTCCATATTCTTGAGTTAAAGGTGGAGCCACTGATGGGGATGAAAAGTAATTACTGCGGTTAGGCACATGGTTTACAGTGGACAGTAAGGGATTTAAAAATTTGGAAAGGAATCTAAAAAAAAGCTTTACTGATTATTCCTGTAGCAGAATATGTAGTTTTGATTCAAAATAGGCAACACAGGAGAAAGCATTATTTGCCTTAGGGAATAAGAATAAGTGGAATGAAATAACTACTGGTGTGCTTTTCATTGTAGTTAAGTGAATGTCGTCTTCTTCTTTCATGTCACCATGTCCTTAGCGTCGTCCCCTGTAATACAAACCTCCTGCGTGTCTTTCTTCACTACATCGATTAACCTCTTCTGAGGTCTTCCTCTTTTCCTCCTGCCTGACAGCTCCATTTTCAACATTATTTGTTCAGTATATACACCATCCCTCCTCTGCACATGTTCAAACCATTTCAACCTTACCTCTCTGACTTTGTCTCCAAACCGCTCAAGCTGTCCCTCTGATATACCCATTTCTGATCTTGTCCATCACTGGTCGCTCGCAATGAAAATCTTAACATCTGCAACTCTCCAACCTCCAGCTTGGCCTCCTGTCTTTTCATTAGTGTCGGCGTCTCCAAACTATTTATCAAAGCTGGTCTCACTGCCACCTTGTAAACCTTGTCTTTTGCTCTTGCTGGTTTCCTTCTGTCACAAATCACCCCTGACACTCATCTCCACCCGCTCCACCCTGCCTGCACCCTCTTCTTGAACACTGTCCATTGCTTTGGATGGCTGAGCCCAGGCATTGTAAACATCTACCTTCACTACCTCTGTTCCTTGCCGCTCTCTCTCTCCCACATTCACACACATGTGCAGAAAGTAATTACTGTAAATAATCAACACTTTGTTTATCTCTATAAAAACATTCTCTTATCTCATTTCTCTCTTGTTACTCTGTCCTATGCATCACACCTTGTTTCAAAGCAATTTAAGACCTTCAATGGTGTGATATATCATCTACACACTGCTAAAGTACAAAAACAATATCAGTGCATTTTATATTAAATATATGAATATTTATACACACATCTAAAAAATGTATTTATAGAGCTGTATTATTTTCATATGTTTACCCAATTTTGTAGCTAAGTTCACTGAGCTTCAGTGAGGTGATGATTTATTGGATTATTCCAAGCATATAAAATAATTATGCTCTTGAAAATCACAACATTAAATATATGTTGTGAGTGGGAGGTGTAAAGTATGATGAAAACTACAGTTACAAGTGCAAGTTCAGTATTTGTACAAGTTAAAAAAAAAAAGTTCTCCATCTGTTTAGCCTGTTTCTTCTACACTGTGTCTTCCATGCTTTCCTCTTTTACCCCCCTTTCTGTCCGACTGTCTTCTGTGCAGCTTTTTAACTGTATTATAAAGCCATTTTCTTACAGTAGCCACTCTGTCTCCTTGCCTCCCCTCTGTACCCGTTCTGTCCCCTCCTACAGCTTCAAATCAATGAAACTGCACAGGCCCTTCCTCTCCCCCTGGCTCGATGAATACTGTTCTCGCCCGTCCTCTGAATACTTTTCCTTCCTGCTGTGTCTTCTCCCTCTCGCTTTCACTCTTTCAATACTTTCTTCTTCATCTCCCTGTCACTCTTTCTCTAGCTGTCTCTCTGTCTGTCATCCCTGTTGGACATTTAGTCTGTTTTCATAAAACTTTCTCTGTCCTCGGCTTGCTGGCTTTTAAAATGTCAGATGAGAGCCAAAGAGCAGTGTTTTTTTTTTTCCTTTGACATACACAGTGTCTTTCACAAACACACAAATGCAAGCAAGTAATGACACGCACCCACACTCAAACATTAATGAATGCTTCCTCCACTTCTCCGCATACAGACACACAGTTACGTGCATGCACTTTGTCACATCCTCCGCACACATACATTTGATGACTCACACTAATAGGTAGCGCTATCTTTTTTTGTGCACACATGCACACATTTGGCTGTCACAAAAACCGAGCAACACTCTCAAACAATATATACACATATACACGGTGTAGTGTCTGCTGGTTCTGTCTAATTTTACCCTGCCACATGTAGGCTTGCCAGTAATGAAGCCTGTGAAGAGTTCTACTCTTCAGCGGTACAGCCAATTACAGCAGGCATCCCGAGCAAGGCTTTTAAATCCTCTACTGTGAAGGATGTGAACAGTGTGGTGCAACTGCCATGTTCTGTCACACTCTCACATCATTATAACTTTACCATTTCTCCAATGGAGCATAGGGAATAGGACGTGACTGTCACAGGCTGGGTCTCCGACCCAGCACTCTGAGTTTTCTTTGTATTTTTTGATATGTTATTAGTTTGTGTTATTTCCTATTTGCCTTTAGTTTAGGCAGTTATTGTTCCTGGGTTTTCTATGTTTTGGGGTTTTCTATTTATTTCATCACGTATTAGGTCTGTTAAGTTGTGTTGTCATTTCCTGTTTTATTCTGACAATGTCATGTGTTCTTTGTTCATTGTATTTAGCTTTCCTCTCCTGGTCCTGTCATTAGGTTTATGTCTGTCAGCTGTTTTCCCCCATGTGTCGCCACTTCCCCTGATCACCTCATGTCTGTATTTAAGCCTTTTGTTTTCTTCATGCCATTGTCAGTTCGTCTGTTTATTCTCACCAGAGTTACAGTCATAGTCATAGTCTTAGCCTGTTTATTTTCCACCTCGGTCATAGTTATAGTTTTTGGTCTTAGTACCTTTAGTGTTTTGTTTCTTAGTGTTTTGCCAGCTCAGTGTTTTGTTTCTTAGTGTTTTGCCTGTTTGCTTTGGTCTCTTGGTTCATTTCCTGCCGTCATCGCAATAAAGGTTCACTTTTCTGTTAATCATTACTATTCCTCGTCATCATCTGCTTTTGGGTCCTGTTTCCGCACACATCGGCGCACCCCGCCGTGACAGTGACTCTGTCATATGCTGGCAAGTAGTATGTTGTGGAGTGTGAAAAACAAATTGATGATGATAATCTCAGTAAAAGAGAATTTGTTTAATTGGAAATCCTCATGATGGGGGAAAGTAAAGAAAATGTGGAAAAAAACATGTGCTTTTGTGTCTGGTTAACCATTTGAAAGATTTTTCAACAAGTCAGATATAAAAAAGAAGTTTAATTTCACAGCTACTTGGAAACGTGTTTCTGAATTTGTGTGTGTGTTTGTGCAAAAGTGCAAACAGAACAAGTTGTGTGTTTCACTGTTTTTCTTTGTCTGTTTACAGCGCCCGATGCACAGTATATGTCTGTGTTTGTATGTGGATTGTTATTGGGTGTGCGTCCATGTATGTTTCTGTTTGTCCACACTTGGACTAGTACAGTATGTTTCTTGTTATAGATTGTCAATAAAAGTGTATGCGTGTGTCGTGTAACGCAGCAGCAACGCGTGCGTGTGCACACGTGTTTACCAGCAGCTGTGTTTGTCTGCAAAGGAAATGGGTGGAAAGCTCTTTGTCCAATTACAAATAGGCTGTAATGTGTGACTCTTATTCAGAGAAGGAGTGAAAGACTTACAGTTGCAGCTTCTTTCAAATGGCTGTTAGGAATAGAGACGGATGGAAAACGATAGAAGAAAAGTGTTTACAAATGAGAGAAACAAAAAGGAGGAGGTAAAAAGCACATTATGGCAGAATGAAAGTGATCTGTTTCCAAAACAGCCGCTAAATAAGCAGGACAGAAAAAAGGGGGCAATGCCATTCTAAGTGACTAATATGGGAATGGAGGGATGGAGGAAAGGGAAAAGGAGGGTTGAGCAGTAGTTGAGTTGATGAAACACTGGGTGAGAGGGTAAAACTCGAGAGAAGCATGCATGCTAAAAGAGAGAAAGAGCGAGAGAGAGAAACGGACAGGGTCATGCCAGTTTCCTTGCCATTGTCAAAGTCAAATGCCGTGGGTCTCTGAGGAAACATACAAATGAAATGTAAATGAGCGGAACCTCTGGAGGAGGGGTAGTTTTCATGTTGATGTTTCCATGGAAATGCACACTGACACACACGCACAAACAAACGCACAAGAGCACGTGTGTGTGCGTGTGTTTGTATGCTGGAACGTGGCTGGATAGATGGATTGATCGAAGGATGAGAGGTGGATATAAAAGAGGAGGAGGCTGACGGGTAATGAAGATGAAAGAGAGGCTGTTTACCTCAGAGCTAAAAAGGGGAGAGTTTGGAGAAGAGGACAGTAAACTGGATCTGGCCATTAATGCAAAATACTGGAGAATCCAAGAACAAACTTAATAGAGGGAATAAATAATAGGCTAAGGTAAACAATTGATGTTATTGGTGGTAAATGGAACAAGGCAAGTGGAGAGGAGGGAAGGCAGAGATAAGAAAGCCTGTCTGTGTCGTCTATTCATCACTCCCTTCTTCTCTTTCCTTCAGGTTTTTCATCCTCTTCTAAATTTATGCATCAGTCATTATACTACATCTTTTTGCTTTCATAGTTACCCATCAACCTTTCCTCTGAATTTTCAAGGCTTATTCTCTTTGATAGCAGTTGTTTAATGTAACTATTAGGTAAAACACACACCTGCCTGCTGATGTTCATTTTCAGCTCAGATCGTAGATATTTTTTGGTCCCAGGTTACTTTCACAGCTGTCCTACAAGCAGTATTTTTCCTTCAAGTGTTCTCTTTAAACGAGGACAAGCTATTATAACCACAATAAGTCAACCAGCCAGCCTGCAGGTTGTTGCTCTAACTCCGAGTAACAGCAAAAACTTTTATCATTCTCAGGCACTTGCTCTTGGGAATGAAGCCAGAGTGAGCAGCAGTACATAAAGTATGCCGTTTAAAATTGGGTTTCAAGAGTGACTGCATCTTTATGTGCAAATCAATGTGATACGTGATACATGCAGTGAAACAAACTCTTCATTACTGTATGTGTAGGACGCTGATTGAGATCCCCCCAAAAAATAAAAAAAATCCTAAATTAAGTACAGGATGGTGAGATGGCGGAGGTAATGAGGGAGCAAGAGTAACGAAGGACAGAAGGGGAAAAAAAGATATAATGAAGAAGAAATCTGACGTGGACTAGTGAGACTAAATGAGAGAAAAACAGAGAGGGGGAGGAAAGGGAGGGAGAAATAAACAGGCAGAGAGGTGGAGATAGCAAAAGATGCAGGGTGCACAGGAGGTATGAAAATGATGGAAACGAGAGAAGAGAGAGGGAGAAAGAAGGGAAAGGGAGGAAAGGAAGTAAAACGAGTGATGCGAAGGGGAGAGCGGATGGACAGATGAGGGAGGGGAGCAGTCGTGCAGGGAATGGCTTTGAGGAGAGGAAGAGGGCTAACGGAGGGCCATGTTTAACAAATTGCCATTTGAGATGAGCCAGCGGAGGGGGGGATACAACAACTGTAGAGCGGCTGCAGATTGCACACAGCGAGAGATGTACTCAGGCACCTCCAAACACTTCATCATGCATGCACAGATGAACACACACGCACACACAAACACACACTCAAACACAATGATTCAGATACAGGTAGACAGAAATCGCAGATACATGATTACATGATTTGATTGGAGAAGATGCTCGTCTTTGTAGCTGTGAACTCATCCGCACTTCTCATTTATTACCCTTATTCAGTGACCCCTTAAACATACTATCTAAGCTCTCGTACACCAGACTGCTGTGACTGAGAGACATTTATTTTATAGCTCCAATTCTTAGCGCGCCTATAACCGTAAGCCTAGTTTTAAGTCACATGGAAATATTTTTTCTCCTTATTTTAACCAAAACATAACCTCAAAATCAAATTATATCTAAACCAATCCCCTGAAACTGTACTGTAGTAAATCAGATATATGCCTTACCTTTTTTTAAACTGTCTACTACATCATTTGAAGTGAAACATCATCATTTTTAAACCAGACAAGAGAAGAAATATAGTAACAATATGATGTCGCTTTCTAGAAATGTCTTGCCAATATGTGATGGCGCTTCTTTTGCAGAATTTTATAATGTGCTGCAGTGTCAGGGACTGCTGCATGGTGCGATTAGATAATTTATCACCATTGTAATAATGGCCGCTTCCTTAAAGGAGAAAGACATGAGAAACTGTCATTACTTAAGTGTAAAGGAGTTTACATAAAAATGGTTTTTCTGTCTGTAAACAGTTTTACTGAAAAAAATCCAATCTCCAGACTCTTAAAGGAGAAATATACATAACAATCAAAAAAAAATTCTGCCTTATATTCAGCTTCTGTTCAAGGTAGAACTTTACTGAATTCTTTATGTGTTCTTGTTTGACTTTAACCCAAAAACAAAACACTAGTGAAACTTTTAAAGACATAATTCAGAGTTTTTCACTCTGTATGTAGAAATAACAGCAGAGTGTAGAAAAGCAACCGACACACAAAGTGGCAGAGCCTCTGTCTCTTCCCCACTCTAAGCCCTCCATAACCATCAGGCGCTCTCTCTGGAGCATGTCTTTCCAGAGGCCCTGCTGACATTCTTCTCTATTGGCCGTTATCCCGTCTCCTCCAACTCTACGCTCCAATGACACAGGATGTCATAAAAGTCCCATCAGCACAGCACCACCTTTCATACCCAACAACTGTCCTTCCAGCCTCCCATATCGCAGACTGACTGCCCTCCTCTTGTGCACTCTGACCATCAACAGCAAACGAGGAAGGAGACCGAAAATGAGAGAAATGTCCCCCTCCCAGGCAGCTTTTATTGGTATTTTTTAACATTTTTTGGCCTCCCTCTTTATATTCACTCATACATCTCTACATTAACATTTGCCTCCTTATGTAATATATTACCAGAGCCGATCATTTTAGGCAACTGTTTGATTGGCAACTGATTGTCTCCCTTCTCAGTTTTGTGCCACCTACTCTGTTCTCCTTTCTCCTGTTTGTGATCCAAAGGTCAATATCTGTGTGGCATCTTGAAGGATGTCTCAATTCCTAAAACACATTGCATGGATAGAGGAGCGAGAAAAAAAGGAGGCTATTTGTAGAAGCTATGAGAAAGAATGCATGCGAGTGGATAGGAGGAGGAGTCTTTTCAGCACTTGCTTAATATTATATAGGAATGACATAAAGATGGACTATAAAAACAACAAATAGTCATGAAAATAAGTTTGTATACTTTATTAAAGTTCATCAAACACTGCCACATCATGGTTGTCACATTATGCCACAGTATGAAATATAGCCACGCTATTTAAATATATAAATCTAACAATTGTCATGAACACTGTTAGGCTCAATTGACAGAGATCACAAAATCCAGGCTATAACAAAACAGTGGGGAGATGATGCAGCTGTGCCATGCGTCCGATTTAATTAATCTCTTTAAAGTGACCACTGTGAAGCGAGGCTGTCTCGTTTTGTTACATGCATGTTGCCTCGACTCCTCTCTTCGCATTTTACTTCCTTGTCTTCCCTGCCTACCTCCCATGTAGGAGGTTCTAAGACATGAAGAGGCATAGCGAAGAGAGAAATCACAGAAATAAACACTCAGAACCGAAAACTGGGATGTGTTTATTGACATAAACAGTGTAGACACAGTGGTCTGTAAACACCCAAAAGAAAAAAATAATAATTTTGATACAGGAAAATGGGAAGTAGAAGCAGTGATTTATTAAACTCAGTCACTGCAAATATGCATTGCCTCATATACTGTATGCAAATGCAGTATATGAGGCAAAAACAGAGTTTGTGCAACTCTAATTGGTAGGAGCACATTTACTTCAATAAAACTTGAATTGTCTTAGGCAAGATTTCTTGTAATTTCTTTAAGTAGTCTTCTGGAATCATTCTCCAGCCTTCTTGAAGGACATTCAGAGCTCTTCTTTGGCTGTTGGCTGCCTTTTGTTTCAATCTTAGTCAAAAAGATCCCTCACTGCTTCAATAATGTTGAGGTCCAGCTTTGGGGAAGCCAATCCATGACTGATAATGTTCATTTTTAAATGTTTTTCTCTCAGGGTATGCTTTTACTGCATTGGCAGTTTGTTTGGGATCACTGTCAAGCTGACAAATGAAGCCACTGCAAATCGGGCACTTTCTAGATGATATAGCAAGGTGGACCAAAATCTGACTGTACTTTTTTACACTCATAATTCCAACACCACTGGCTGAAATCCAGCCCCCAAAACACGAAGGAGCTGTGGCCACTCACTATTTTTCCTCTCTCCTGATGTCCTCTGTATATATTGGATGGATGGATGGATGGATGGATGGATGGATGGATCCT
Source organism: Rhamphochromis sp. 'chilingali' (assembly GCF_963969265.1). NCBI lineage: Eukaryota > Metazoa > Chordata > Actinopteri > Cichliformes > Cichlidae > Rhamphochromis > Rhamphochromis sp. 'chilingali'. The sequence goes on along the minus strand of NC_137938.1, from coordinate 26,841,197 downwards.
TTGATGGTAGCTAAATATATGTGCTTGTATTCAAATCCCATATTTTCACTTCATAGAGTTTATAGATAGATCCCAGTGTGATTAAGTTAGCGTTACAGAAATAATAAGACACTTAACAAATACTCTATTTGATGTAATCTAATCTGACTTTTATTTGTTTATTTTTGTTATTTTTAATTAAAACATTAGCAGTTCTGTAACAACATATCTTAATAAATGAAAAGCGGCATGTGTTTCTTTATTTTGAGTCTTATGCACTATAATAACTTCATGGTTCACGCAGCCACCTAAAAATTCTATTATTGTTTTGTTTTTGTAAGTGGCACCAACTGCTAGTGTTTTCACACAAATAATATTCAGATCAGACTATACGCTGTACTATTTATAATATTCAGTGAGAACAGTGTAGCTGATAATAAAGAAATGATTCTGGGGACAAAAAACACACACACAAGTTAACCTAACTTAGTTTTTTGTCCTGCTTTTGCTTTTTCTATCCTAGAAATATTTCCAAATGATTGCCTATTGTGCTTCAAATAACTGCTAGAACTATAGGCTTCAGGCTGTTAGTGCCGGAGAATTTAGAGCTGGTTCACAGAGCCAAAGTTTTTTTGTGAAGAATCAGCCACAGGGTGCGTATCACCTCGTTTTTTTGATTTTGTGTCACCGAGTGCAAGTAAAATGCAATTTCAATATTCTTTCTGGAAAACCTGTATGTCTCTTTGCGATCGAACACCTGCATATATTTTGGTACTTTTTAGCCCTCGTCTCACACATAAGAAAATAGTTTTTTGTTTGTTTGTTTGTTTTCTGGCTCTTCGTTAGTCTGGAACAGGGAGAACAAGGTGAGAGTGAATCGTTGCTTATGCTGTACTTGGAGTTTCAGACCTGTCATATTGCCTGTAGGTTGGGTTATACTGTTTTCAAGTATGTCTGAGTACCTGGTTGTACAAAGAGTCCTTTATTGATGTCTGTGTTTTATTGTATGAGAATGCCTGTGTCTGTAATTTGTTTCACTTTATTGACTCGAGAGGTGGTTTGAGGCACTTTGTGACTCTAGCTATATAAAAGTCTCCACAAATACATTTTACCTTATGTTGTTCTTAGAACAGTAAATGTAAAACATCTTTATGAAATATATTTTGCTGAATTATGGTTTTACCAATAGCTAAGGCAAACAAAACAAACTTTTATTTATTTGAGAATACACACAAGAATGCACACACACACACATTTTACATACCTACCTCTCAAGGCTGACAAGTTAGATAAAAGGTTTAGGTAAGAATAACACCTCACTGCTTCTTCTGCTTTGCCGTGTTATCTGTATTGATTTTATTTTTAAATTCCATCCATATTCTAGACGTTTCTTTCTTTCCTACCATATATTCACCTTCAGAGAGTTTCAAATGTAGCATCATATTGTGCCCGTATGCAATGAGATCATTTCCACCACCGAGTAAAATTGTGCCTTAAAGAGGAGGTTATGGTGTAGCGTTATTTGGTGTGCCATTCAGGTAGTGTGAGAACTGTGTCACACTGTTCTGTCTCATACTTTTACAAAGGCCTTCACCATTCTGCTCTGTCAATATAGGGCAGATCCACTGGGGGAATGGACTGAATACAAGAGCCATTTGCAGAAGAGCCTTTTCATGCACTGTCTCTTGGGTCTTCTGAATTCTGTTTGTCACAGAGACATGCACTGCTGGTGTTTGTAAGGGTCAACAAAGACTGATGACATCCTGACGTAAGAAGGAATAACAGTAGGGTGTCCTGACTGTAAAATTAATAGATAAAAGCTCTACTGATTCTTTTGCATAGGCATGCGTACTCACCTGGTTTTGCTTTGTGTCATTTTCTGCACCCACCTCAGTTTCATTTTAAGTAATTTTCACTGCTTTACTTTTCCTTTCAAATCCTTTATTTTATGTGTCACTACCGCTCGGTTCATTAAAAACCGACTCTGAATTAGTGTGTCTTTGAGTCTGCAATTTAGATGATTAAGAAACAGTGAAAACTAATTAAAAATTGCTAATAAAAAAATTAAAAATGAAAGAATAAAATCTGCTGCTCTTGTTCTCAGCTGCTCTTTTAAGTTTTTTAGACGAAGCATGGGTGACTGTGGCTGACCGGTTTTAGACTTGTTGGAGCAGGGGAACCATATAAGCTTCTGTGAGAAGTGATATCAAGATTTTAAATTGCAAAATGAAATGCCAAGAAAGTACTTTTGACAAAGTGAAAAAAGTACCCCAAATATTCTCTTTGAAGTCTGAGAAAGAGTGAAACCATTGTGAAACCTTCAAAGGGTTAGTATGCATTTGTCCCCTCAGGTTTCCTGTAGGACGGTTAGGTCTTTTGCTCTGCAGGTTCACAACATGAGCTACAGAAAGAAGAAGAAAAAAATGTTTCTACCTGTGTGGCCGCTTGACCAGCAGAGTTAGAAAGAGGAAAGAGACAGCTTCATCTTTAAACACACAGGGGATCATCGAAATCCATCTACAGCTTAAATGGGTTTAATTAGCAGCTCATTTGAATTTTGTCCCCATTTAGCTCATGTCATTATGTCTCTAAATCATTATCTGAGCTTTCTCTTTGCAAACGTGTCTAAATGGCTGTAAACAGCACTGATCACAAAAATGCTTCTGAATGAGCGAGGATAAAAAACAGGTGAAGTAAGCTGGAAAAGTATCTGTTTCTTTGAGAAATTGTAGAAATTTGTCTTGCAAAACTGGTAGAAGCAAAAGAAAATGAGACTTGTCAGCTTTCTCATCTTGGTGTGAATGCAGAGTGAATGCGTGTCTATAAACTGTGTGAGTTTATAGACACGCTGTGTGTAAATACGGACAAACTCCTCAGCAGAGTGTTTACTTCATTGTTTACTGGTCACCATATTAGCTGAGTGCTATTTTCTCACCCTTTGGGGGCTCAGTATGGCCCATAGTGTTTGCTCTTCATTGCAAAGGAACCAATTTTTGAATTTTAGGGGATACAATGTGGTATCTGGAAAAAACAAATTCGACAGAGGAAGGAAAAGTTTCTTTCTTTGCTTTTATTTTACGGCTCACAATGACCTCAGTGTTTGACAGACAAGATGGGAGGAAGAGTGAGAGAGATGAGCTAGCGACTGAAGTGGCAGATGATGCCAGAGATTTCTGTAAATGATAAACAATCCCAGCAGAGGGAGACAAGTGAAGCAAGGGAGTTGGGAATAACGGGAAGACATGGGGAGAAGAGTGGAGGACAGATAATTATGCGGGGAATAGGGAAAGTCAGAAATGTGTGGCCTCCTGAAAATGCACCATGGTAGCCTGGTCTCCATGTGAACACAGAGATAAGTCAGGGGATGACATTTAAGCATGATTCTTTCGCAAATGAATTCCAAGCAATTATTTGGATTTTCCGTGTCTGGTAATCACACCGAATTTGACTTTATCTCCTTTCATTCAGCCCACGTAGGCATACATGCGGGAATAGATGCTGACACTTGCGCACGCTCACCATCTAAACTCATGTACTTGTGCGCACATACACACAAAGCCACCCCTATCCTCTCTGCCTCCCTTTGTCTGCCCTGATGAATAAACAATAAGTCATCTTTGTGACAATAAAAGTTGACATTCCACCCTTCCCATGAGCATCTCTTCACAATGAATGGCTCTCAGCACAGTGAAGGAACATCACACACTCAGCCTGTCCCACCTCTGCTTCTCCTTACTGTTTCGTTGCCACTTCTCATACTCCCCACCCCCCCTCAAGCCCTTTTCCATCCCCATCTCCCTTCCTGGAGTTAAATTCAAATTGTGCAGTCTGCCTGATGAATCCATTGTTACCAAAGCACTTCACAGAGAGAGCTAAATGCGGGCTGAATTAATGGGGGCTCAGGACCAAATAGCTTTCAAAAGGCAGCTTCTTTTCAGCTTTTGCTATTGCTCATGTTCATCCCTCGCTCCCCTTTTTGCTTGCTTTCTTGTATACTCTGTCTCCCCTCCTCCCCTCAGGGCTTAGATAAATACTCTTTTTACCTCTTCCCCTTCTCTGATGAAGATCCCCCCCCCCCCCCATCTCTCTCTCTGAAGTCTTTCGAGCTTTCTTGTTTCTGTGTTTTCCATCTATCTATCTATCACTGGTCATATCTCAGTTGCTTCCTTCTTCTCTGTCTCTCTCTTTTGCTACCTCTTTGTTTTCCCTTTCTCATTCTGTCATCACAAATTACCTCTCCTCTCAGTTTCTCCTTCTCAGCACAGCATCCTCTCCATTTGTATGTCTCCCTCGTTGGTCGCCATCTCCCATCAGCTTACTCTTTTTGTTTTTCTTCTTCTTCCCTGCATCTGTCCCTCTATTCCTAGCAGGGTGTCTAGAGTCCTCTAGGGTGTGTTCGATGTCACGGTGAGGCTTGTCTTGTCGCCGCAGGCAGCTTTTATCACCATCGACCTAAAAGGAGCACACACATGCATAGACAAACACACATATTCACATGTATGCGCACAAATTGCAAGATACTGCCTTGGGAGCAACTAGGGGTTAAACCTTAAGGGACAAGTTTGGCCTAAGGGCTGTGACATTATCAAAGTGCTCTCCTGAATCCAGTACCCTTGGGTGTGTGTGACTGTGCCATAACTCTTCATTTATATCACTGTTTCCTGCGCGTGTGTGACCGTACATCCCCGTACTGGAATATGTTCCCCAATACGTCACATTTAATCTGTGTGGCTGCAATATGTGTGTCCCCTGTTCTCCAGTATTGTGCGAGAGCCATAACTTGTGTGTGCATGTGTGTGCAACCCATCTAGCTCCACCCCACTCCCGTCCTCTCTGTGAACTCTGCCCCAACATTCACCGCAATAACTGCCGGACAAAAAGACCATTCCAATCAGATTCTAGGGACACACACATATGGTTAATCCATTTCATTTCTTAACGATTTTCACTTAAAAAAAAAAAGAAAATGGACCAAGAAAAAGAGAAAGAGACTGATGGTTCATCAACAAAAGCCAGTTTTCTCTTAAATTTCATGCTCACGTGCACAAGAAAGTTGTTGAGTTTGCCACAGTTTAGAGAAAACCGTGCTCCTTCTGTCGCAAAGATAATGCTAAATATGTCTCTGCTAATAGATGGACACAAAATGAAACAGAGATGCAAATTATGCTGCTGATTATACTCGAGATCACTCCTCGTAGAGGCCTTAGAAGTAATTAACAGTAACACAATAAGAAAATAAACACTTTTGGTGCTAAAAATCTTTTTTTGTTTGTTTTTGAAAGATACTATTTTGCATTTTTTGGAAAAAATATTTTCATCAAAAATTAAAAATGGAAACGAGTGGGTCAACAAGTAGGACACGCCAATGTGTTAAATGTGGAAATTGCTTTGAAGGCGAATGCACATTGTAGCATCAGCACATGGAGAGAAAGACGGGGACAGCGATGAAAGCTAGATAATGGCATCATGTAGAAGAGATGAAACACAGGACATAAAGAAAGAGTGAGAGAGAGTAACGAATTTTGAGTACCCAGCAAAACACAGAATGTGACAAGTAGATAAGAAACAGCATGATGCATGGTGACAGGAAGAAGGACAGACGGAGTGATGGAGGGAGTGGCAGTGGAAGAAAAAGGATGGAGTCAAGGAGAGGTAGCAGGATGGAGGTAGTGGGGAAGGAACGGGGTGTAAGGTACAAGAGAACAACAACATGGAGAGAGGGAGAGAAGGCGAGAGGAAAACGGGGGCTGGTGAAGCGATGAGGCGAAAAAGTACAGCACACCAGGGAGAGATAGAAATGATGGAAGGATCGCAGCTGAGGCACAGGGACAGACGGATAGAGACACAGTGACAGAGAAAGGCACGGGGAGGGATGGAGTGAGACAAAAAACAGGAGGTTTTCAGTGTTTCCTGCTGCCTGAAATGATGGCACAGTACTTTACCAACAGTATGACAGAGTTGCAGCCAGAATTATGCATGTACATTTTTATTAGTATGAGGTGGCCAGAGTGATAATGGAGCCCTTAAAGTAATTCAAGCTCTTAATACTTTAATGGCATCCGTAATGTTCCTGAACAGAGTTCACTGAAATTCACTGCATATATTACAGGTAACTGTAGAATTTTTAAAAAGTATTTAAAAAGTGGGTATAGCTATATTTTATGGCTGCTTTCTGAGGAATTTCCCTACATAGTGTAATGCTCTAATTTTTAAAGTGCTAAAAATGTTGGTTGCATATATATATTAAAAGAATAAAAAGGACTTTTGGATCCAAAAACTGTGCAAGAATAAAAGAAAAAGGAGACCAGCGTGAAATGAGAGAGAGTCAGAAAGGTGTAAGACACAGACAGAGAAAGACTGAGGCTGATAGTATGTCCGAGGATTATCGGGCTGATTTGCTGCAGATTTGCCCACACGGACAATTGGATCAAAGGCTTGATCAGGACTAGTGGTCAACCTAAATATATCTGGTAGAGTGAGAGGTTTTAGGATTCAATTTCAGGCAACCCCGTGAACTTGTAGATTGATTTGAACTACTCCAATAATGTCAAACATGTCCAATAATTATCGCTGAACATTTGCAAAGATCCGGGCAAAATCCTGTGCTGCACAGAGATCGTTATGGCTGATCCGACGACTGTGCGTTACCAGTCAGGCAAGCGGAGTTTATTAAAGCGTGGTGTGAGGAAGAGCATACTGAGGCTGATGTTTTGCCTCCATTGTTGTGTTCATTGTGATTATTTTGTAAGTGGTAAGTCTGCATAAGTAGGATTGTTTTGGTTTTATAATAACAAAATAATATTGTGGTTTAGTTAAGTTTGCCTATAAACTTAAACAAATATTATGTTTCTTCATAGTCTTCATTATTTTCCTAATGTTGTTTTAACAGCGTTGGAGACAAAATCGTTCATTTTCACACCAGCTCTACAAGCCAATATTCTGTTGTTCTGTTTTTTTTTTTTTTATTCAACTTGAAAAACAAGTAGCACACACTTGGGAAAATTACCTAAGACAGAAAATCCATCCAACAACAAAAAAATAAAAAACCTGAAACTGTGATTTGGTCCTGTTAGAGTTCTAGTTTATCATTATCTCATTGTGCCAGAGTCCCCAGGATGAGTGTTTTCATATCACTGTGCTACAGTGTGCTCTGCTTACTGTCAGTCACCTCACAGCTTCCAGAAAAAAATTTCTCTGCTTCGACATCATCCATCTCCAAACATGTTGCATTACACTGTCTCAGTCTAAATATTCTCACAGCAATATTTTTGTATTTGAGGCATCTTTCTTGGCCAGGATGGTTGTAGATTTCAAAATAGATATGAGGCACAAATGTCGTCCAACCATTATTCGTGCTGTTTGGATGAGTGAGTGGTACTCCATGTTTCTCTATTCCTGATCTGTCTTTCAGGATACTGATACAAAAACATAAATGCACTGGAGTCTAGAATGACTTTGTCTGAGGCAGTATATTTGCAAAATAGGTTTGAGTTTTAAAGTCAAAAAGTGCCACCTACACACAGTGAGCGGGCGAAAGAGAGGAGCAGGGCTGATGAGAATGAGGTTCGAGTGCTTTGACATTGATAATTGTGTCAAAGGAACATTATAACAAAGTGAAAAGCTTGAGAGTGGAAAAGGAAAGGAGATTTCTGCAGGCGACATTGAAACCATATTGACTAACTCCCAACCCTTTTTTCTTGATCACACTAGTTTGTCCCAGGGGAGCAACTCACCTGATTGGCTGCCTTTCAGGGGCAGGCTACTCTGGTCCGGAGGTGAGCTTGTTTCCTGATAGGTGGTTGCTAGGCAATGGATGTTGGGTATGGAGAACAGACCAGCTGTAATGGATGATTGTGTGTAACTATGCCTCAGTGTGTGTGTGTGCGTGTGTGTACGGGAGACAGAGTTTCTGTGGGGATTGTGTCTGTTTTTGTGCATTTGCATCATTTACTATGTTGGTGTCTTTCCAAAATAACTCACACTGAACAGCACATGTATCAATTAAATGGTGTATGTGTGTGAGTGTATGTGTGTGTGGTTATGTGTGTGTGATAGCCTCCTGCAGGCAGAGGAGTGTAATAACTGTCATTACCAAACCATGGGCTTAAGTCCTCATTTAAAGTCTAAAAAGAATTTAAAGGAGAGCTGCTGCCAGAGCCATAGCAATCATAAAACTGTGCGTGTGTGTGAGCCTTAATGTGTGCTGGCTAGAAAGGACGCACATAGAATAAATATACAGACATGCTTTCAGTTATGAAGGGTCATTTGGCATAACTCTAAGGCTTCCATCTGTTATGCTTTCACACACAAACACACAGCTTAGAATGTATGTATTGTTGCGCAGGCCCCACATAGAGCCTTATTAGGCCTGTTTGTGACTGCTGCAGCTTAATTTAGTCCCCTGCTGGGGGTGTTATTCTCTTCATTTGAATTATCAACAGGTGTACTGGGGCCTTACAAATAAAACCCAGCCTGATAGTGGCGGTTCTACAAGTGTTGGTAATACTAGTCGGGCTCTAATTCTTGTTCTGCTGCTGTGGTTAGTCTTTAATAGCCTCAAATCCCCCAAGTCCCCTTGAGCTAGGTAACCAAGCATGATGTTGATCAAGCTGAATTAAAAGTGAAATCTTGAATTTTTTTTAAACGAGGCAAGAGGTATATAAAATTTAGTCTGCTTAATTGCTGCGAGCTGCCGATTTAATGGATCCCTCTGCTGAGCCTTGGCAGATTTTCCCTCCACTTTGAGGAGTCCAGGAGTAAATGAAGGAAGTGCACGTTTGTGTCCTGAATTCACTGTGCCCTGTATTCTGACAGGTGCTATCGTCTCACTGAAAGACCGTGAACAGGTATTTGATTGCTGAAGACAAACAGCATCTCGCAGCCCTCTGCACAATAAATGAGGGAAAGAAAGAACTTAAGATGAACTGATATGTTTTCTTGTTCCACTCGGTGTAAGAAAGATAGAAGATGAGCTAGCTTTTGCTCTTCTTAGCCCCAGCTGCGAGTCACTAAGCATCGTCTGTGATTGACAGCCCTTATGAAAGAGAGGGTGAAGTGGAAATTTAACAGATTTCTTTCCATTAATTACCCTTTTTTAACTGAAACTGATAATAATCAGTCAGCAGTCCAGCTTGAAAACAATTAGCATATTGGAGAGGCTTTTTAAGTTTTGCAAGTGTGTGAGTATGTGTGTGGGTGTTACTATGGCCCTCTCTGCATATTAAAAGTATGATTAATAAACTTTAAATATGTCTACTTAATAGTTCTCGCACAGTGACGTTGATCTGTGTGTGGTGTGTGCAGATTTTTGCAGATGTATGTTCACTGCTCAGTTGGCTGCAAGACAGCATTAAAGCTTATTATGTAGGTAAAAACAGCAGTGGCGAGTGATAAATGAATAAACAGAGCCTGAGGGCAGTTAGAGCTGAAGGACGTGAAGAAGAGAGCAGAATAGAAGAATAGGGCGTGATGAATAAAAACAGTGGTGTGTCAGGGTCACTTGTGTGGAGGCAGTGATAGGTACTGTTGAACTTGCCAACTAGCTGTTTAACGCAGCGCAGATGCACGTGGGCAGTGTGTGAAGTGTTAGTGAGGGAGGGACAGAGAAGAGAAAAATGAATTTGATGCTTTTAGATATCTGATGTCAGCAAAAAAAGAAAAGAAAAAAACCCACCAAGAATGTCAGCCATATTTTCTCATCAAAAGAAAACAAAAACATGCTTGCTCACATATTAGCAAGCAAAAAAACACCCAAAACCGATAAGGCCGTTCAAGTTTTATACTGGAGTCAGCTGTGACAGATAGACAGACAGTGGATGGGCAAATGGAAAAGAAGTTATAGTCTGTCGAAACATCATAAATTTCTGTTCCAATAAATCATACTTTATTTTTACATCAGTAATCATTACTATAATCCATTTATCAACCATTGGCTCTTAAAACACAATTAGTAGCCTTGTCATGTGTCACAATTAGAGAGATAGTAATTTGTCTGCATTGATCTTCATTTGTCTGACACAGTCATTTAACTGTGGGTAGTTTAATGTGGGAGGATGTAAAACCTTATACAAAAGCAATCCAAAGTGCTGTTCAAGGTAATGAAGAAGCAGAAAAAAAGTTATGAAATGCATATAAACAGGTTGAAATCTATTATGTCACTGTCACTCTAGGGAAAACAGCAGTTACAATGCCTTTGAAATCGCTGTTTCCAAGTGGTGACTACTCGCAGTGGGCTGCCATCTTCAAAGTGACTTTGGTGCATCAAGACGGCAATAAAACTGCATTAAGATGGAGTCAGTCTGCTATCAGTCTGCTATCAGTTTGTGATTGAATGGGTTCAAGTTGGCAATTAAATCTAATCTGTTTGTGATAATATAGCGATTAACTGTAATAAATTGGTGAAAATTACAATTCTGTTGCCATCTGCTGCCATCTACATAGTCAGAAGTTCACATTAACTACTCACATTCAGAGTCCAGCCCGAACCTCATAGATTTCAAACAGAAATTCAGAAATCTCTCCACAAATAGTGACATAGTTACTGCAGGGGCGCAATTTAACTGCAAAATGACAAAGGTGCTGGGAAAACTTGCTTTTACATACGAATATAACCAAAATACAGCCAGTTGGCAATGAGATGAGTTGAGTCCCCCTGTTGCAGAAGGATGGGTTGTGGATGAGTTACGTTTATTGGCGCAGACTAACTCAGACTGATTGCAATGTGTGGGCAATCTGTCTGTATTTATAAATTAGAATAAAACTTCTGCCAGTCTGTCTGAGTCGGACCTGTTTGGAGACTATTGATTCCCAGCAGGTGACCTGTGCAGTCACCTTGTAATCACCCAGAGGCTCAGAGTGTTGCACTTCTGGGGGCCCCAAAAGTTGAGGCTGCTAACTAGTTGCAATCATTTACTAATTGCAAAAGAATTCAGTGCAATGACTAGGCAGCCATCAATTTTCCCCATTCAGAAGGAGGTTGCCATCCTATTCTTGCTTGTGTGTGACTGAGTCATTAATCGTCATTTGGTGATTTTCACGAAAGAGTCAGTCAATTCAATTCAATTTTCTGCATTTAAACATACTTTTAGGCTCTCAAAAACATAAAAAGTCTTTATAAAACAACAGTATAAAACACCAGTTCTTAATTGTTTATAACACGTACACTATGTATAATAGATCAAACCAGATATTCTGATTTGCAGAAATCAAATCTCACAACATGACAAATGCTATTTTTCTAACTTTGAAAAGTGTGTGTGAAGAAAATTAGTATGAGGGAGAGAAATGTGAAGGAAAGGAAACTCTTAGAAGTGAAACCAGAAGGACTGCTGTCAGAGTCACCTTGTAGGAGCAGTAAGTGAGTGTCCCAGTGAGGGATGTTTGGTACAAGCCTGCTCAAAGAGGAGAGGAAAGGGGTTGGAGGAATACACTACAGAGTGATGAAGGAGGAGGAGTACTTGGGACAGAGCTCTGACAGATTGTCATTAAGAAGGACAGCTGGCTTTTTCCGTAGTGACTCTTATCATCTTTAATCCACACATCAGATACACACACATACAAACTCGCTCACATTCTAATTTTTCCTTTCTTCTTTCAGGTACCATGGTCTCATTTAATTTGAGATCATTGTTTCAAGACAAACTTCAGCAAATACAAGTGACAGCACAAAAGCAGTGTATGCTAATTTAATAACGCGCTCAGTCAAAATACACATAAAAAGGCAATTATTAAACTTCTTGGCAAATACGAAAGGAAAGACGTTTTTTTTATTCTACTGTGTTTTTTTATCAAGTTTTTGTTTACAAGCAAATTGGAAATTATGCACAATGTATTTAATTATAACAGCATCTGTGAAATCTTGCTGTATTTATTGGACTTCAAGAAACACAGATGTGAACTGCATAGCTAGCTTTAAAAGAAGGTTCAAAACAACATACAATAGATATAATGAACTGCAATCTGCCTCTTAGGCTGCTTGTTTGACTCCCATATTGTGACTTAAATCTCCTGTAATACAGACACTCAGGTTGACTTAACATGATACTCACCCATATTGTAAGCTGAAGGAGTTAATCTCTGTAATCATCCCTTCTCTCCTGAGCAACTGTGAAACAGTACACTCCTGGCTGAAGTTGTAGTCAGACAGAACTTCAATTTTGGAGGTAGCACAATTATACACTGGGACTGGATGAAATCCGAGTTCACACAGGGAACCCAGACAGAGGCAAACTGAAAAAGTTTAAACTTAAAATCTGGAATATCAGCATGGCCCTGGAGGAGTGATGCTTGGACACAATTAAACATGCTGCAAGTACAAGCATGCACACACATCCACACCCCATCAAAGAAGCATAGAGGCATAAATTAACTAATTAAAAACAATTTTGCTGACAAATACAACGCCGAAAGTTCCTAAAACTGTGAATGATTCAGTGTATGTACTTGTATATATTATAACTTTAATGCAGGGAGATAAAACAGAGAAGAAGGAAAAACCAGGAAGAAGAGGAAACGTTACAGAAAGACAGAGAGAGGCTGGGAAAGAAGATGCAAAATCATGAAGGAGTGGAATGAAAATGCATGACGGGGAAAGAATGGAAAGAAGAAAGTGGGAGAGTGATAGGGAAGCACTAGAGCAAATCAAAGTAAAATTAAGTGCATTTACATATTTAGATGAGCGCTTCTAGTCAGCCTGTCTAATTATTTCATCTCCATTTTTCATTTGCACGCTGTTCGATCCAAAAGCAGCAGGCCGTGAGGAAAGTCTCTCTCTCGCTCTCCCATTCCCTTCACCATTACTTTTATCAAACTCACTCTCAGCCCTCTCTCCCTCTGACTCTCCACCCCTCGCGGCCGCCTTTCGTTATCCGGGTCATTAACATACGCTTTTTGTCCATTCACACTTGTTCTTCCTATCTCCCTCACTCCCCCTGCTCCCACTGTCTCTCACCATGTTTTATACATACGAGGATACTGCCCCACATGTGTCCGAAAGTCTGTGTGTGTGTGCAAAGGTTCACTGCTAATGCCCCTTCTACTACCATGTTTTATGCATCGTGTTGTGCACCAACCCAATATTAAACCCTTCAAATGAACTATGTCAGGAGCAGCCAAGCCACGTTAACCTTCTATGACTGATTTTTCCCTCTGTTTTTATGCCTTCTTTTCACACTCCACAGTTCTGTCTTTCTCCTCCCTCACACACTCTGCTTTCTTTCCCCTCTGTTTTTGTTTTTGTATATCCTTTCCGACTGTATTACTCACCCTTGCTGCTATAAATGTCTTTCTCCGTCTACATCCACGCTCATCAGCGCAATCTATTAGTGTCTTGCATGTTTGCGTGCATGAGCATGTGTATCTTTGACTTGAAGTCTTGGTTTGATTTTGTGTTTGTGTGCACCTCTTAGGGAGCAATGATTGTATTTAGGCAGAATTGTGTGTGTGGCATCCAGGGTATGCATTTTCCTGCTACTGTTTGCATGCAGCACTGTGTGCTTCTTGCATCGTGAATATATGTGTTTGTGTGCATGTGCATCTGCGTACATGTGCATCTGCTGGCATAAAAGGTTGTTATGTGCTTTAGGTGTTAATTGGCTGCGGAGCTTCGTTAATATTCTCCTTGCGAGCCTGCTCGTCAGGAACAGAGCCGGCAAACTGATGAGTTTGTGATTTTCCTCCAGAGAGACGAAGAGAAAGAGGGAGAGAGAGCGAAAGGGGGAAAGAGTAAGAGTGACTCCAGTGCAAAGACCTGCTGTAAGGTCATAGTGAGAGAAGAGTCGAGCAAGAAAAGGATTGGAAAAACGTAACAGAGGAAGAGAGGGCAAGCAAGGCGGGAGCGAGAGACATATGAGTGAGGAGCGGGTGGAAAAAGCAACAGACACAACAGTAAGAGAGACAGAGAAAATGAAGGGATAGAAAGAGAAATGTGATAAAAAGCCACAAATGGTTCCACTGAGGCAGCGGGTGAAAGGAAAGATTATATCATGCAAGGGAGAAATTATCCCTTTGTTAGGCGTTAGTGAATTGGCGGAATGGGGGCAAAGCTGTTGGCAGGGCACTCCCCAGCGAGCTGGCCCATCGCTGCTCAATTCTAATTTTTTTTGGGTTGTATGGAAGCCCCAAACGCAATTTCATTGTTCTTGACAATGACAATAAATAAATAAATACTAAAATACTAATACTAATACTAATCACATACACTATGCCACGACAGCACACAGCTAACCTGTACCAGACCCTGTTTACAGCTACACATTCACACTGAAATATACAAAGCCTCTGCAGAGTGAATAAAAATGAAACATCATAAGCTGCAGCCTTGACAGGCTGATATCAACATCAGTATCACATCATATGAACATACCTGCAAAGTAAAGGGCAAGATAGTGAGCTGGTGCATACACATGCAGTCACTGACAGCCATTTGTCACACATGTACATATCAGGGAACAAAGGAGGGTTCCAAATACATAACGCACAAATGTTAGCACATGCAGTGGGGACACAAAGAAAAGAGACTGACACATGCAATGCAGCAGAGAAAACAGTAAGCGGGGAGTTGTACCCTGTCACTGGGAGGTACAATGCCACATGGATAATGAGTGTTACTCCCAGCAGGTAGCAGCGTAGCATGTGACTCATAGCGACACTTGTTCAGAGAACAGCTCAGAGAGTACGTTTTAGAGTTGGCAGGTAACAATGTTTGCATTTATCTTACTCAATGAGAGATAACTGAGCTTAGCATTCTGTAGCGCCACAGTAGGGCTCCTATGGTCATGCATAAAATGTGCGTGTAATGACTTGTTAAACTTAAACTGTGTATCTTTTTACATGCATGACAATGGCAAGGGTCTGGAGGAGATTTACAGAAAGTGCCAGGCTTGTATTAAAAAGATCCCAACCTTGCTGGTCAACATGCTTTACACTTTGCTCTACACCTTCTCTTTATCTGCGCAAATGAGAAACCCCGCAGCTACCTTGATTCCTCATGCTTTTTTTTGTGACTGCTAGTGTTACATATTTTATCTGCACTAACAAGGTCTATGGGGTCTTCTTACATGACCTGCATGATTCCAGGTTAACAACTTGCAAGTATGCAACTAAAGCTAATCTTTACTAAATGTCATTGGGTTTGCAGACATTACTTACAGGCACTGTAACTCTTGTCAAATACCAGGATGCTTTGGTACAATGCAATGCGGTCTTCTAAAATATACCATTTGGACTGATTATTGGTTTGCCAGCTATGTTTAATAGGAGAAGTAACTGAAGCTGAAATTATGGTTACTGGCAGTCTTTCAAGTTGATGAAATCCAACTTTCTTTTACAGCTCAGTGTAAGAAAGTTTTTCTTATCCAAAGCACGGGACTTGGACACCAGTATTCACGATTTTTGCCAAATTCACTTCAGCAAACCTGCAAACTCTAACTATGCTGCACGCTTGCTAAACTGAATACTACTAACTGAATATTTTAAGGAATGAGAATAGATCTGAAGCAGGTTTGTATTCCTTTTCAACAAGGCCTTTACGCTGCCTTTACTCGTGTGCTTTTTGTGTCTAAAACAAACATAAAATAGTTTTTAAATAGCATTTTGTTATGTAAAAATGAATAGGGCATAAGGAGAAGGAACAGAGTGATACTGGACATTTTTATACCTACAGTATAGGTCTGAATGATGCCATATAAATATTTTGCATTTGCAATTTAGCTTTGTTCAAAATGTGCATTTTCTTTACTTCTTTTTATAAATTGACTTAATTATTGCAACATAATTTTCCATGTAGGCTATGTAACTTTGCAAAATGTGAAAAGTACTTGAAAGAACTATACTGTTTGTACTGAGACATTTGATGACTCTGGGTATGTTAAGATGTTCAACTTGATCCTGTGCTTGAATTGGAAGAGCAAATTCATTCACTTCTTCACACATTTTTTATTATTATTATTGTATAGACACCCCTTGAGAAGTGAGTCATAACAGAAGTGAGTTTTTAGCATTTGTGTGAGTGCTTGATGTGAGAGGTGTTTTCTAGCTTTTGTCCAAATCATTTAAGAGTATCCCAATGTGCCACATCATTTGTTTCACAGAGTCATCTTGGAATGCTTCCTTGAAAAATGTTCGAAAAAGAATTGTCACTTAAAAAAACACATTGACAAACTATTCAAGTCAACAAACACAGGACTGTGGAAAAGCAGAAGAGGAAAATCAAGACCGTTTTTGTCTGTGTCGCTAGGTATTTAGCATTTCTTGTGGTGTTTTTGGTATACAAAAAGTGCTCACAGGAATTCACAAAAATATTTGGTACGTGCTTAAGAAAACACTCTACTTGTTGTGGTAACAAAATCACACCAGCAGCTGTATTATTGACCAGTAGTTCCACATGCTGATGGTGATTGGACAGTCCTTGGGATACAAGTGCAACTTGAAGCTTGGAAAGATGCATTTTTTCAGCGATCATGATAAAGCAAAGCTTCACAATATGAATTAAAATGGAAGATTCCCCAGAGTTTTTTGTGGAGATAAATTGCAGTGAATTAACCAAAGACTGCATATTTCTAATAAAACATTCAGCTGGCTTGTTCCACTACAATAGCACCGGGCCATCAACACAATTCTTTATCTTCGTTTCTTGCAGTGTGACACTTGAGAGTGTTGTGGCTTAAAATTTGCCATGGTGGAAAAAAAGTATGCTAAAATTGCCAATTTTATGCGCGGTTGATGCATTGTAAATGCTTAATGGGACTAGAAATAACAATAGGATGTCTATATATGTCTACTTCAGCCCTGTTATGTCTTTCCCTCAACTCATAAAATCAGTGAAAAGAAACTGCCAGTACTGTTATCGACCATAAAGTGAGTTTAATCTCAGGGTTAACTATACATACACAAAGCAGAAAGCTATGACAAAGCAGTGTTTTATTTATTTACTCGGAATAGACAAATGTGTCAAGTAGGAAGTATCTGAATAGGCTACTTCCTCTATAAATGTGCTCAGAAACATCAGTGAAATTGGCTCCGAAGGAATACTGCCTCTATAAATGCTTTTAAAAGTAGAGAGGTTTACCATTTTAGGTAGAAAATATCAACTAAAATGCGCAGTCTTTACACATAACCTATTTCCATGCAAACTACGTCATTTCAGACAGCCAGTGATTCAAGCCCCAGTATCGGTTTTGCATTCTTATGAGCCTGTCGTGTTGTGAGCAGCATTGACTTTTATTTATTCGCCAGCCCCCAATGTCAACAAACAGTGAAAATAAAGAAAATCAAAACTTTCTAATCCTAAATTGTGTAAAGAAAGGCTGTTGGTGTCATTCGAAAGCCACCCCAATGATCGGGCCATATTGATCCCTTTGCCCAGGAGTGTGAGGTGAGCTGGAAGTAACCTGAGCTGTGCCTCCAGAAAATGCAGTCACTGATAGTGTCAAATAGATTGAGGAGCTGTGACTTTTCTAATTAGAGTTCAGAGCAAACCCAGCTGGATTAGCTAGTGCATGGCTCTAGGGTAGCTATTAACACCAAGTCAACCAAACAAGAAATCAGAAAGATGAGAGGAGAAAGAGAGCAGAGGGCCAGGGAGAGGCTGATTGAGCTTGTCAGGCCCGATATGAATGTACTCAGAGCTCGGTCAAAATAGTTTTTTTTCCCTTTTTTTTTTTTTTAAAAACAGATACATGACCTGCAATTTAGAATTTCTGATGTTCTCCTTGTAAATTCCTATTCATTTTGTAGTATCTCAAACAGCAGCTGCAAATAGATTTTTTTTATTTCTTTTTCATTTTTTTGCGTACACTGAATAAAACCCAGAGGATATTACTCAATCAGGACAGTTCAGATAACATTTGGTTTTTGTGACTTTCTCGTAGTGTAGGGCTTTGTAGCAGCTCATAAAACAAAATCTATAAAGCAAGAAAACTCACACGTTTCTGAATATGCAAATTTAACGTACAAATTCACGTGCCTGTGTTGTTGCCACACTAACAGCCTACTTGAATCTTAATTTGACTTATTTTACCTTTCAGGAATACACCCCCTCCTCCTCCTCCTCACTTTGACAGTTAATAAACCTACAAATTTCATGCTTACATAGACACATATACATATGCTCCACCTCTACGAAGACATCACCACCTCGTGCTTAGGCGCACACATACACTCATATGTTCCAAACCCACTCGCCTCAACCTCAAGGGAGACATAAGAAATAAATTCGACACTTCCGCTTACCCAAGAAGCGCCTTAAGGACAAAGAGAAATTTAATCTCGGATAAGCCTCCCGATAGAATCTCTGCATTAGCCCTCTGCTGCTGGTTCACAGCTATCCCATCAACCCTTACCTCCCACACCTTGGCACAATTCCCCTGCATCCCTCCTCCTCAACACTGATTTTTTTTTTATTTCCTCTCCTTCTCTCCCTCCCTTTTCTCACCACTTCTTTTCACTCACCTGCTTCCTGCTTTGTCATTAAATTCAGTTTTCTTCACCTCACTGCTAATCTTTCCTCTTTTACGTCCCTCTTGTCTCCTCATGACTTGTCCATCTCATGCCTTCACAGTCTCTTCCCATTCTTCCGGTGAGGCTGCATCTGTTCCCAGGTGTGGTACATACTGTATATATCTATATTTCTGTTCCTCTCCCTTGTCAGAGAGCTTTAATACCATTGGTATTAAATGCTGGCACGACCTCCTCGGCATACTTAAGCAGGCAGTTGTAAGGCTGTTTGAGTGCTTAATATTTTCAGCACGCTGCTGACTTAAGCCCCTTAAGTGCTTTGGCAACACTTATTCCACGGTGGCACCAATGAAGCCCATTAAAAATTTGATTTGGATGAGAGAGAGGGGGAAAAAGGGAAAAAAAAAGAGGAAGGGGGATAGGGGACACAATTTGCCATTACTTCCATTCCTTCCGCACACACTGCGACAAAAACAAATACACCCATCAGGGGGTTGCCCACACAGGGACTTTGCAGACAAACAAATACGCACATACTCACCAGTTGTGGGTATGATTTGCAATGTGTTCTTTTTGTCTGTAATTATGTCCTTAGTTAATCTATAAAGTACATTGCCATGACCCTATTTTGATAAAAGCTCTTGATAAATAAATTTGACTTTATTTGACTTGATGATAGGGAACAGCGTGTTTCAAATTAAATGCATTAAGATGTTTGTAAATACAGCTTGTGGCACATTAGGACCGATAGTTTATGATTAGTTGATTAAGAACAAGTAGAGGTGCTATTATAAAAGCAAAGCTGTGTTGCTTTTCGCTTTTTACAGGACAATGAATGTCAAAGACGCAGAGTCTGCTGCAGTTAGCTTTCACTATTGGCTTTGTATTGCAGGTTTTATTGCCAATAGCAGTAATGATAGTACATGAGCTTGAACAAAGGAATTTCATTATACACAATGTGGTGAAACAAAATTTACTGTCAGGTTGGTCTAGCTGTTAGCAATGATTTCTGTTTCATCAGTATAAAAATATGGAGCCGATACTTTTTGATGGGCCAAACTCGCATCAGCGTAACTCATATATACTCATAGTCATGTTCATTTTTCCTTTCTCCGCATCCAGTTTGAATTACAAAGACAAAAAACACGTACCCACTTCTTGTCAGCAGACAGCCATGTGCATCGCTGCAGCCATAAAAAACGCCCATTTAACATAAAGAGGCACTATGATGCCTCTGTTCGTGGCTGCATGGATAAATTAATGGCTAGTAGATAGTGAAAGGGCTAAACAGTCAACCAAATGTACACTCTTCTTCAGTCAACACAGAACAGTCAAGCACAGTTCACACACGCACACACACTGCCACTGTTTGTTGACCTGAAAGGCATCCATTGTCACTGCTTCCATCCACACACAGACATCTCTAACCTTCACAAAATAGTATGCCAAATATGCAGACACTGATCCCACACTGACACACGCACACAGAGTCTAAGCAAGGAGAGGGAGGCCAGGCTTATATAAGCAAGTGAACGACAGAAAACAGACAGATGGATTTGATCAGCAGTGATAGCACGCTGGGATTATGACAGTTTTCATAGATCAACAGGAAAGAAGCAAAACGAGGACAAGTTGTGGGAACTAACTAGCTTCTGCGGACCAGAGGATTAAAAGAAGAGGACAGAGAACGGGCGCTAGAATGGATAAACTAAGCACGATTTGAGATCAGTTTTAACAAGTGGATAGACTTTGTTTCCATCTGAGTGCTGCAAGGCCTTAGACCTGCCAGACCCGAGCTGCTGGTGTACACCAACACAGAGTAATTTTCTCAGCATCAGCCAGTTGACCAATGAAGTCGGCGCTGTAGGGAAGATTGGCGATGATCCGCTTTCAGCTTTGCCAGGAGTGTCAGAGCAATCACCGTTAGAGCTCATTGTGTTTGCAGTAGCACAGAGAGTGAGAGAGAAAGCAGACAGTGTGTAGTAATCTAAGGATGACACCCGCACTTTATTCCATCAGATAGTGCTCAGTGAGGTGTGCGGTGCAGCTCGCTGCGCTTTGTCTCTACACTACAAACACACACACATTAAGCACTCACAACTACACACACACAAACACACCAGAGCCACACACTTACACAGACCAACAAGGCATCAGGTCCTGACAATCAGCGAAACTGTGTCTGGACCTTGAACACAGCAGGGTTTGAGATCAGTGTGTTTGAGCGAGAGTGTAACTGGAGTGCACCCAGGCGCCGACTGCAGCCAGTGGAACACGTTAGAAAGGAAGCGTTAGGAACGCCGATGCTGCATGATTAAACTGTCCGATAACCTGTGATTATTCAGGGAAGTCTAAAATTACCGTGTAAAATCTCTGTCCATTTGCGCTGCAGTGTGTACATGATAGCTCATCTGCAAAGTTCTAGCATCCAAGCGAATAATGGTAGAATTCTTGTGAGGATCACGTGCAAGTCTCCGGGGTAATATAGCATACCAAAATATGTAGCATCTGAATGTAAAGCATCTTACAACAGTTTTGTTTAGTGCTTTGCAAGTTCGTTCTTCTACACAGGGCAAGCACTTTCACTCTGTCTTTTCAGCGCTGCACTCGAGCTCAATGGATTTTATTTAACCTTGGCTATCTCTAGATGAGTTGCAGTAAGATAGTGTCTCAGTCTCTCAAGAGGTCTGGATGGTTTGGTATTAGCTCTAAGGAACATTGACTTCTCTGCCTACTGATTTGTTGGGTGAGAAGTGCTGAAAACCTTGTCTAACTCATTAAAATACAATCTGTTTGAGGATGAACGTTGTTGCCCTAGATTCTTCTGTCCTTAAGGGCATAGCAATGGAGATGGTTCTATTTTGAAAGTTGTAATATTGTCAACACCAGCAGAGAAAATCAGACCTGCTTTGGATGTCAGTTTCTTGTGCTTTATTTGACTGAAATATTGTAATACTGATGGTTTATTTCCCTTAAATAAGTGTGGTTTGACCCAATGGAGACAGGTTGCCTATTTGTTGTTGTGGTTAACTGTGTGGCTCATTATTGCTCAGACCCTGCTATAAGCTCCAAGTGTGACGCTGTAGTATACAGCTGAAGAATTAATTAACCTGTACCTCATTCAGTTAATTGCATAGCTGCCATTACTGAATACTCTTGTTAGTATACGGTCTGTTTGGCATTGTTTTTCTCAGTTTATTGATTTTGAGAATCTCAGACTTTGGTCTCAGGAGACTTAAAGCGCTACAATAAAAAATTACATTTTCTTTAAATTGAACTGAGCCTCTGTAGGACTTTGCAGTGGCAAATCTCCTGCATTACATGGAATTAAAACAATGCATATTCTAAATTCTGTCTAAGGAACACAAGGAGCTATAGTCAACAAATGAACTTTGTTGCTGTAAGCTTTTCTCTGTGTGCATTGTGATATAGTGTCTAAATCGCTTGCTCTATAATTGCTCTGAGCTCTGGCAAAACATTTGTGTGTTGCGTGCAAACGCTGGCTAGAAGTCAGTCTTGTGTGGCTTTGTTGCTAAGGTAGTTTCTTTGCATGTGCTTGGATGCTGTATAGCAGTTTGTCCTCATACAACAACAGTTAGCATGTGCATTTGTTGGCATTGTTTTTGAGAACAAATCCAATTGCATATATGTGTGTGTGTGGACTGGTTTGTCAGTAGCAGTGCAGGCAGGGTCACAAAGGAGCCATTGATCAAACAGTCACAGTCACAGCCACACACACACACACACACACGCGCGCATTTATACATACAAACACAAGTTCTCAATACACAATGAGGCCTGTCCGAAGCTCTGTCCTCTGCCGCCTCCTTCCTGCTCCTTACTCTCTTGCTCTGCGCAGCCTAGTTCTGGTCCTGCTCTGCATCACTCGTAAGTCCTGCACTTATTCACATGAACTCACACCCACATACTGGTTAAATGAAATGCGCACAGTTGTTTCTACTGCTACTCACTAAGTAAGTCAAGGAAGCAAGCATTTCATTTTCACTTGTAAACACTCTTAGTATAGACAGTATACATCAGTGTAATTTACATTTTAACTCCCTGCAGATATTCATCCAAATGTTGTATAAAAAGAATAAGTCATAAGTATTTGGTGTCCAAATGTGCAAAAAACTAAAAATTCCAAGATTTGACCAAGGGACAGTAACACACAATGAAATCATTTTTCAGTGTACTGGTAATTATACTGATCAGATGCAACATTGCAACTATATTGTGTACGACCCCATTGTGCTTCCAGAACAACTCTGACCCACTGGGACATGGAGAAGGTGTCGTGTGGGTGTTAGCATTGGATCCTTTGGGTCTTGCGGGTCGGGGTTACTCAGTGCTTTTGATTATGTTGCTGCTCAGCCTAATTTAAGTTTGGTAATTGCATCTAAGGTTAAAGAGAGACAAAATGAAGACAAGCATGTATCCCCATGAGATGAAGAGACTAGGGAATAACTTGAGGACTTAAGGAAAGCAAATGAAACATAGAGAAAGCAAGAGTGTGGTTCAAGAACCTAATGTGAGAACGTTAGACCCACAGAGTATGAGAGAATGGTGCAAGAGTGAAGTGCAAGAGACAAATATTGAGAGAGAGCCAGACTGACACAAGGAAAACACGATTTGGCCAGACAGACACTTGTACTGTATGTGAGGGAGGCAGGGAGCCGCAGAGGCAGAAAAAGTGAAATGGAAAGACAGAGATGGAGAACAGTGCACTCTGTGTGTGTATGGAAGAAAGACAGAGATGGAGCGGATGGTACAGAGATGAAACAAGACACTAAAAGACCTCAAAAAGAGTTGCATGAGATTGAGATTTGAAGCCAAGAGATGATTGATTGAACACAAACCAGAGCAGTAGATGAAGTGGAGTGAGATCAGCAGTAGAGTTGCTGCTGTGCTATTAATACCTCCTGTCATTATTATTATGAATTTAAAGCAGAGGAGATGTTGTTTCCCTGCTACTCACTAGTAAACAATATCCTTTTCCCTTCATTTAAAAATTCTATTACTTTTGAAGTGACATTAATAGTGATGGTACTATGATGGAATGTAGAGGGGGTCTTGGGTTGGGGTAACAAGTGGGGAATAATCTATATGGAGAAGGAGTTTTTGTGTTGGCAGTCAGCTTTTGGCAGTTGGGGTTTAAATTTCAAGCCAGCAAAGCAGTTTCGAGTTGTGCCTTCAATGAGCATTCACATACACTCTCTCGCATGCGCCATTTCAAAGGAGTACGCACACATGATTTTAAATACATGCACATATCAGTGCATTCTATTTCCCACACATACACATCCATGAGTTTCACACATATGATATTCCCAATATACACACACCAAAGGAAAATTTTGAAGGGGTGTTAAAACCAGTGCTTTTGGCTGTGTTGAATCTCCAGTGTAGTTGCCGTGGTTGTAACAGCCTTGTAAATTTCCTTTAAGCTGCTGTTGGGGTATGTGTGGTGGCCATTGTTGCAGGGTTGTTGGGACTGTGACAGACTCAGGCCGTAAAACGCTGCAGAGTAGATGGAGCTAACCAGCTTTGGCTGTCAGAAAATGTGGGGAAAAGGAGGGGAAAGAAAAGAGAGAAAGAGATGGTAATTTGTGAAGCATAAGAGGAGGTGAATAAGGGAGCAAAAAGAGTAATGGGATGGGTGGACAAGGGGAGCAGAGAGGGCTCAGACAGATACAATTCAGTGGGGGAGGAATGAAGAAGGTATGGGACAAGGCAGGGATGAGGTGATTGAAATACGCTAAAGGGCTAGAGAGACCTAAAGATGCAAAGGTCAAAATGAGAAATGTGTTGAAAGGAGGAGAGGAGGTGTGAGGAAAAAAAGGGGGATGAGAGCAGTAAAATAATAAGATTTCAGTGCAATGGAGGATGGAGGCAGTGTGACTAGGGAGCAAAATCAGAATGCTAAAAACGGGATTTGAAATATGTAAATAAATGAAAGTAAATGTTTCTAATGAGAGGTCAAGAGTGAAAAGAGACAATTTTATGCTGATTTGCTGATTAGCAGTGCAGTTCTAATAGCACACCATTGGTTGATGGATGAAATGAGGTCTAAAGTTTCTGCTGGAGAGAGAGAAAGAGAGAGAGATTAAGAAAAACACAGAGAAAAAAAGAGGGTAGGATAGAGGGACAGGGCTGAGCTATATGACAAGTAATTAAGAGAAGAGAAAGTAGAGAAGATGAAAGAGGGGAAACTGAAACATTCGGTCTCTTGCTCCACTTATTTTTGTTTTGCCCTCTTGTCCCATTCATTCCTCTCACTTTTTTCTGTCTTCCCCTTGCTCCTTCTCTTCCCCTCTCCCCGCACACTATAAAAACAGCATGATTATGCTGCAGACTTGAGCTGCAGAACAAATCACATTTAGGGAAGGAGAGTGTGGAGATGGAACCAGCAGAGAGGCAGGAAAAGATTCCCACTGAGTCACAAAAAGAGAAAGAATGAGAGAGATTGCAAGGGGAATGAAAGCATATTGGAGTTCAGAATGAAACTATTGCAAAGCCAGGAAAAAAACTACATGAAGAAAGAAAAAGAGAGAGGGAGAAAGAGTTTAGAGACCAGAGATAACAGGGAAGATTTAAAGAGAAAAAAGTTGCAAAAATTCTCCTGAGGCCCAGGAGAGAAGCGGAAAGGGGACCTTTAGGACAGCATTAATGAAGAAGATGCATGATGAACGATGCAATAAAAGATAAGGGAGATGAGAAGGAGAAAGAAGATGGGCCGAAAGGAGAAGGAACGCTGAATGACGAAGAATCAGGGATTAGATAAGGCAAAAGGTGGGGAGGAGATGGATGGAGAGACTCTGGGTTTAAATAAAAAGAGGAAAGAGGGAGATGTGAGAATGAGATTAGACAAGAAGACAGCGGGAGGAGAGAATTATGAGCTGTGGATGAAGTAAAAAATCGGGGACAGGGTAGTACACTCAAAAACTGAGAAGAAAGTGTGAGCTTAGGAGGGGAAAAGAGGACTTCAGAAAGGGACTGAACAAAGGTAATGAGAGAGACGACAGCGAGATTTGTAAAGGATTATGTATTATTTATGTACAGGGAGAATTTTTTTTCTTGGAACTGGATTTGATTCTGCCTCCCTGTGAGATAAAGCGATAATTTTAGACAGGGAAGAGAAAGAGGGGAGAGGGAACGGGAGAGAGTTGCGGGTCTGCAGTGGGAGGTTTGGAGTGGAAGAACGTCAAAGTCAGCTTTTTCATAGAGTCGGAACGCTGCAAAACTCTGTGATTAACCTAGAGCAAGTGTTCGTACACACATGCTCATAAATATACACTCACGCATATAAACACTGCACACTTCATTTGCATACATACCGTAGAAACCGACTTGCCTCGCAGACTCACGGGATAACGCAAGATAAAAATATGTACATCCAGATGGGAAGTGATGGAGAAGTTGCCAAAGGACGAGCCCTTATGAGTGGAAACTATGAGCTGCTGTTATTGTTTTAATTAAAGCAGTAACAACATCAGGGGTTATGCATTGTAGTCTACAGCACCAGTTCCCTTGTAAATCCGTGACCAGCATGCAAAGAAAACACAAGCTCTTGGCCCTCGTCCAGTTGAAAGATAATGACAGATAATGAATAGGGAGACAGTGACTGCACTTCTTCAAGGATACATGAGGGCTTGTTTGGGGCAAATGGAGACAGTTCATCTCTTATGTGGCTTGTCTTTCTGTTCAATCTTCACCTTTCTCCACCTTCAAAGACATGGAGAGAGTGAGTTAAGGGGAGAGTGATACCAAGTGAGAGAGACGCAGCAAGGCCGTAATTCAGCCTGCTAACCCTGCACCAGTGAGACAGTTTCTAGAATTTACCGTGACCAAGGGTGAGCCAGCAGTCCACCTGGCTGCCTCCCAAATCCCCTTCTTTTAGCTCTCTACACCTCCTTTCATCCCCTCACTCTGTCCCACTACCCACCGGCTCCCTTGGCTAATAACTCACCCTATTGTGGGACCATTAGGACGGGTCCCTTGTCTTATGAATTTGCCTGCCTATTATTTATTTATTTGTTTATGTATTTTGAAATGATGGCCCTTCTTGGATGTCTCCTGCCATAGTAAATAAGGGCTTCTATTTTCTTTTCCAGGGCTGTGACAGCGGGGGCAGTGGCATGGGAAATGATAGGAATTTCACTGCTATAAAATACTGCCCCCGCTTGGTTGGAGAGAGAAGTGATTGTTTTTGCTCCCCATCCAGTTTTATTTATCCACTGCCATAACCGTCAGTGCACTACCATGATATCGATTGCACTCGCCATTCTCTCTTAATACGAGTCGACGCTTGTGGAGTATTTTATTATGGGCACAGATTTTAATGGGGCCGAGATTAATACCTCTGTCACAGAGGTTGATTCCCTCCCCCTCCTTCTCATTCCCTCTGTGGATTGTACCATGCTGGTGATCAGAGGCACAGGCTCATGGCCTTGATGTGAATGGCAGCCTATAAAACCTACAGTCAAACTAAAGTGCTGTACCCAGCTGCGTTACGAGCGGGAGTTGAAGAATATGCGTCATCTCTCGCATATTTCGTCCAGCCCCCACCAGCTGCATTATTATACCCGAACCATCACTTCCTAACTCCCTGCTATCATTTCCTGGTTAGAGCCCTCATTCCCCGCCATCTCTATATCCCTCTGCTCTTTCGTTCTCTTTGCTGAGATTGATCATACACCAGCATGCAGCAGGTGTTTCTGGGTGGCATCTCTCAGAAAGCAACTGCGGATGTCAGTCATCACTGATGCATAAGCCACTAATGAGTTTTAATTTTTCTTTTTCTTTCCCGCTTTTCTTTGTGCTTTACCGCCATCCCACCACAGCTAATTTTCTTTGAAGAGGTGACAGCTGTCAGGAGAAGTGGGTGTACAAATGGACAGCTAATTAGTTTCTCTGGCCTCAGCCCAGAAGCAAACTTTTGACCACTTTCTGTCTTGCTCTTAAGGGCACGCTTTCTGTTGGTTCCGATGGGTCACTAGTCACGCGCAGACCCGGCACTGTTTTTGTCAGGATGCGCAGCAGCGCTTTTGCAATTACATCTGTTTAAGACAATGGTGGCCAAGCCCAGTTTCTATGGTGATGAGTAATAACAGCCATTAGAAAAATAATTGGGATGGCAGTGGCAGGTCCTGATGGCCCCCGATATGAATCACAATATTGATGCAGAGAATGAGAGCAATAATGACTACAATTAGTGGTAATTGTCAAGATTTTTTTCTCCATTCCATAAAGTATTAGAGTCTCCTTTGTCTTTATTCCCCCTTGGTTTCTTTCTGACTTCAGTTCAATATCCATTGTGTCTCTGTGTTTCCCCTGACGTGATGAATGTGTAGGCTTTGAGTATTTCATTAAAAAAGATTATAATCAAAGGGGGATTAGATTTGGATGAAGTTCCAGGGATCAGATGATGTCAAAGTAGCTTAATTGCAATATGTTAACACCTGCATATGCACAGCCAGTGCACACACAGACATGCATGCAAAACGTGCTCAGGACACACACTCTGTTGCAGATATAGACATTTATTTTGGCCCAAAGCAGTCAAGTCAGCAACTCCTACTACAGCAGCTGCCGTCTGTTTGTCTCACAACATTTCTTGCTTTCTGAAGGTGTTTTACAACGCTCAGAGACACTGCTAGACACAGCGGTGAAATATATATAACATTGCCGTCTTTATCAGTTCTTCTCATTGCCTGCTTCATCACTGTGTTTCAATATTGGTGTCGTTCTTCCTCTAAATCCTCCCCGCAGCCAACACATTGCCAGGGAGAGAGGGAATGCAAATGGAGATGCAAATTGGTAAATACTAGTTTTGGAGGCCCAGCAAGCTGGTACTCTCTTCAAGGCAATCACATTCCACTCCTGGCTGGAACCATATGACTAATTGCTCCGCAAATCATTTGAATTCAAACGACGGCTCTCAGTGTCCATTGTGCTCAGCGGGAGGTGTGACTCAGCCGAGTCGTGTCAACAGCCTGACCCACAAACATGGAGGGTGCAACAATCAGAGCATAATCAACCTCCTCATTACTGACTCTTGAGCTGTCAGCAACATCAAAGAGGCTCCCTGCTATTTCTCAGCCCCCTTGTCTAAAAATATTGAGTTGGAGGAGCCAGACAAGTTTGTTTGAAAGACTATGTAAGACAGTTTTTGGGACTGTGAAAGTCACTTTCCGTGCACACGTGCTTGTGTGTCTTATGCATGGCCATTCAAGCATGTATCTAAAGCCCAAGAGACAAACAGCCACTTAAAGATGTAAGCGTTATCTGTTCAAATGTGTTTGTTGATGCATTCTGTTAGACTAGCCCAAAGCAATGTGGATGTTGTATGTGTGTTTGTGCATGTAAAGAAACGAATAGCAGTAATTATAATCATCCATCTTATTATCGTATGAATGCAGTGCTCGAGAACCTTCTTTTACCTGTTGAGTCCTTCGGTGGCTTCTCTTTTGCTCTCAATCGCTTTATCACTTTATCTCTTTCTCTTTTTTCCCTCCTCTTCAACATTTATTTCATTATTGTGTCTGTGTGATGAATAGCAAGCAAATGAATCATCCTTTAAGTACTATATTTTAAAAGATTCAACCTCAAGAGAATTGAACAACTCTCTATTCCCTCAATCTGTTTTCTTTTCTTTTCCCCTTCTTTCTTCTGGATTGTCCAACCTCTGTATCACTATGTTTACGTCTCTCTTTCTCTCCCTCAGCCCATTGTCAGGCAGTGCAAGCAGAGAATGTAACAGTCTTGGAGGGGGGTACGGCTCAGATCTCCTGCCGCCTGCAGAACTACGATGGATCAATCGTGGTCATCCAGAATCCCCGCCGCCAGACTCTCTTCTTCAACGGCACGCGAGGTGTGTATCTGCGTGCACGCTGGTCTCTGCAGACAAACCTAATTTATCCTTGTCTATGTATTTGCCTTTGGTGACATTTAAAGCGAGCCTTTTAGACACATTAGCAGTGACTCACCAACACTTTCATTTTACATTTTTCTTCTCGCAAATGTCCTCATTTTCCCTTTGAAGTGATTTCACATTAGAAAGTCAGCTAACCACCACGTGAAATTAGGAGATGGGTTTACTGTGTGCCCTAACAGTGTGACTACTTATCTGTTTTAAAAGCACAGTTCGAAGCTTTCTGCATAATCTGCTGTTAACCCCAGTGATGAGATCAGAACTTATTAAAGTCCTCATTAGAGCATGGCCTTGACAATCACATGTTTTTTTAAATACAGCTTTATGGCAAATTATCATTGTAACCAATATTTTAATGAAAGCAGAATTCACTGAGGGCCTCGGGGCAGGCAAACTCTACCTGTTTTTTTTTCTTACTAATTAAGGGCAGAAGTTGCTACCTTAGCCAGATTTGCAGCAGAAATGCTGCTAGGAAACCTCTGAGCAAAAGAACAGCGATCAAGGATATTAAACATTGCTTTGAATTTTGTGTGTAGCAGCTTAATTGAACCAAAAAATGTGTTATTTATGCACTACATAATCTATGTGATAAGACATTAGTTTGGGCTTAAGGCTACAGTTTCATACTGTGGCTTGTAAATGTTCACAGTAAAGGGGAGGATGGTGTATGTGTTTAGTTCAGGCATATAAGACACCAGTAGCCTGGTCTCCTCCGAGCTGAGCCCCTTTCCTTCAAGTCAAACGCGAACAAGTTCTCAAGGAGAAAAAAAACAAGCACAAAAAACATAGACACTGATCAGTAAAGAGGAAAATATCTGTTTAACTCCCTTATTTAGTGAGCTGGATTTAATATTAAAACCAAACAAACTTTGAAAACAAAATCCTATTAACCAGCTAATCAGCTAGCTGCTGCAATCTCTCTGTAACGAAGGGCCAGCACAATTGTGTTCACAGTTGCTTGGTTTTGAGCATACATGATATTATTATGCACAGGAGTCTCCACACTGCCACCACCGCCGACCCCGCCAAAATCACATCAAAAGCACAGTCTGCAACAAGCGTAAAAATCATCTCTATCTGTTTGGAAGAGCAGCCATCTAGAAAACCCCAAATCCCCCAGCAAAATCACTTGCTCATCTTTCATCCAAGGAGCTTTCTATTGTGAAAACTTCTCAACAGTGTCTACTTTATTGAAGATCTACATACCAAGATCCAATTCTTTCCTTCAAGTGGCAGAACACTCGTCTCTATAGTGCCTAGCTACTCCAAGAAATATGTTTTGATTACTTGTTATTTGGAAAAGGATTTTTTCGCTGCTGTAATTGCGTGACAGGTGATAAGACAGATAATCTGTTTGCTGAGCTAACTTCATTCAAGCTGCTCTTGATGACTGTTTCTGAGCGCCTGAGTATCGTACACATTAGCATTTTAATTCCAATCTGCAACTCTTGCTAAGTCAATAATTCTGAATTCTTATCTGAGCATCTTAAAATTTGACTTTTACAAAACATTGTGTTTGTGCATTAGACAGTCTAAGGTCCTAATAGTTATTTTAATGCCACTGGCAGTTTCACGCAGCTTTAAAGGTTTAATAGTTTGTTTTTCAGTGTGCAGTAAGTAGGTAGAAATTGTAAAATGCTAAAAGGAGCTTAATGTCAAAATAATGAACGGCCAATAGATCAAGAGCTGATTTTCTTGGTGAGGTGGTACAAGGTGCAATGCTCAGACTTTTTAAAACCCTTTGCTTTTGACCACAGTAAAAAGGAGACTCTTATACCTCAAAGTTGTAATTGCAGTCATCTAGTGTGATATTTATATATGTGAAAATTTGCACTTGAACACATTTTCAACTTTCTAATCATTAAAACCTGCAGTTCTTGTAATTACATTGATCCGACAATCAACACTCCCACACTCCCCACAGGAACAGTCTGCAAAATAGCAGTCAATGAAAGTTTTCTGAACAGAATGCAAAGATGAGAGAAAAATCAGTAAAAACAAAAATCAGTTGCAGGCGTAGTTTCACTGTTCACAGGTGCAGCACTCCAGTGCTTTTGTTCCATACACTTAGCCTTCACTTGTTAGTCACCTCGATCACGGAGCGGACGTAATTGGGTAGTTGAGGTTGCTGCTTTGGGAAACCTTCTCCCCCCAATTCTATCAGATCAGCACGCTGCCGGTAAGTTCCATTAAGTATTTAAACAGAGTCGCTCCGTCTGCTCTCCCACGAGGCTTGGACTTGCACCCTTTGGAAAGCATGATGAGGCCTAATCAAAACGAGGAAGAAGAAGCGGTTTGAAGGCTCAAATGAAAGAGAAAATGAGAAAGAAAGAAAAGAGTGAGGGAAATGAGAAAAGGTGCTGAGGGTTAAGAAAAACACAGCCACAGAGAGAATAAGGAAAGGGAGGATCAGTTGCTGAAGAAAGACACCGCATTAGGAAGTGCTCCAAAGTCTAGCAAAGCTATAAAGCATTGATGGCTTCCCATAACTAATTTGGCTCCTGTAAGAACAAAAAAAGCCTCATTGTGGACATTTTCTGGGAGTGTAAATTGCACCTCACTCTGGCTCTCGCCACCTCCACCATTTCTTCCATCACTTCCACTCTATTGCCCATCTGCCACCCAGATTACAGGCTAAGAAACTAAGACCTTTCTCTGCTGATGTATTCCACACTAGCTGCCCAAACAGAGCTGCTGCACTAAGTGCAGTGAATTAGACTGCCTGTTTTGCTAGTGAGCAAGTAGTCAGGGGTGTTTTTTATGAGATTGTGGGGACAGAGAGCTATAATAGAGCAGTAGAACTAACTAAATGGACCCTTTCTCCGTAGTTGTCCATATCTCTCTTTCTCATCTTATTGCCAACTCTCCTCAGCATGCAAATGAGATAGGACAATCATGGTGAACTTGGACTTGAACAGAAGTCTGACATTTAGTTGCCATTTAGTGCAGAGAGGGGGAAAAAGATTTACCTGTCTGCAGGGAATGGCTCTCTAACAATGCTCTCATTGCCATCCGATGGAGGGGAAATTTTAGGGGTGGGGTGGACAGATTAGTGTGGTGTACCTCCAAGAAAAGTGGACTAACTCCATTGCCCCAGGCTGCTCTCTTAGTCTCCTGTGGATTTCTGTCTTTATATTATTTTTCCCTGCCTGCTGCATTATGTAGTCTATTTTTCTCGTTTTTCTACATCCCTATTTGCTCACTCTCGCTCACACACACACAAGCATGCACACACTCCCGCAAAGCTAATATCTATACCGTAGTGTCTGTTCTGTGTTGTAAATTGTCCTGCGAGATGGCCAGGCCAAATCCAACACAAAGGAAAGAAGAGAGGGACAGAATAAAATAGAGATGGAGCATGAGGGAGGTTTCACAGCCAAGTCAATACAAAGTGAGTCTCAAAGGTATTTATGAGAATCTATGGACATGAAACTACTGTCAACCACAGACTGTTATTGGTGTTATTTGTCATTATCAGCATTTTTCTCCCTATTGATTGTACTCTTTCTTTGCTAACAAAGGAAAAGTTGTTACATCTTCATTACTCCTCATCCCTCATGTCACTGTCCTTTCTTATTTTTCTCCTTTTTGGATTATATGGTTAGTAATTGTAGCTTATTGGTCTGAGATTCGGGATTGGCTTTAAAATTGTTGCCTTTGATGCCTTTTGTTATTTTCTATTGTTTGACCTACACAGTATGTTATACACAACTGTAGTATTCAGCACGTATCTCTGACTCAAAAGTTTGTGCCTCTGAATTTAATATCTTTCCAAAAATGAAATAAATAGCGTGTTTCAGTTCTTCAGAGAAAGTAAAAACAATAATGATTAAAATCTAATAAGACAAACAATAAAAATGCCAGATGCTAATTAAGCATGGGCTTAGAGAGGAAAAAGCATGCACTTACAAAGAGAGCGAATGAATGCATTCTAGTTAACCAAAGTCCAATCATTGCTTGGGGAAATGAACGACACTCTCCCTCTAAGCTGGAAATGAGTGAACTAAGACATCTGTTATGTTGTATCAATGTGCAGCCTGGAGCTGCTCCACCGAGACTGACTTTGCAAAACTGTTTATGAACTTTTCTATATCAAACCAAGCTTTGGATTTAACAGCACTATCAATTCCCGAGCGGCAAATCAACAGGGGTGCTGTCGCAGCCACAGTTTCTCCCATGTTTTGTCATTTTTTTTCCTCTGCAAAGCTGTTCATGGGAGTGACATCGCAAACAGAGGGGGAAGACTCTTGTTTCAGAGTTGGTGAGATATAACTGACTGTTTGCTGTTACAGCGCAAACTATCATGAGGCCACGAAGCAACTGATTCCAATGATCAAAATGTCATGTACCTCTATTGAAGCAGCCTTTAGTTCTCTTGTGCTGTTTGACAGATACTTTCAAAATACTGCAAACAAAATGTAAATGCACTGAATTTTCAAAGATGCACAAAAAAAAGCAAATCCTGTTATTTGCAAAGTACTTTCAACCAGACTTGGCCAATTTGATTCAACTAGAGTCATATCAGAAGTCCACCCCAACCTGTAACTTTGGACCTATAATTTTAATCTTAGCTGTAATAAAAATACATGCAGTTCCAGCAACCTGTTCTTGCTTGGTTAGTAACAGGCTGCCTCAATGGCCCTCCAACTACTCGTCCTAATTGCTTTTATTTTGCATTGCTGTACAGGTTCATCCTAGCCTGTCTCAAGACCTCTGAATCTCTGCCCACATAGAAGATACGTGTAGAGTTCCTGAACTGATGGTTATTTCTTGAGCAAAAGTAATGTCCTTTATCTGTGCTGACCCCTCACTTCAAAAAATAACAGAAAGTTACCCCAAAACTTGCATCAAGGTTAGATAAGACTGACGCAAATAAGCAGGTTGTTATGTTGTTCGCCATGTCTGACTGAACACTTGCCTGACCACCTGAGGCGTACAGAAGCAGACGAGGCGAAGATCCTCAAAAGCACTGTCACTGCACAAAAGTCCTGTCAAAAGAATTCTTTCGCTTTAAGCGCAGTTTATGTTGCAATTTCATTCAGTCTGGTTCTCATTGCAAAAACCTGCATTTTGCTGAATAAAAGTCCAGCCGACTCCAAGTTTGTCTGTAGTCTTTTAGTGAGTTTTCTATTTAACTTGTTTTTATACTCTACCCAGTATATTTCACAGACAATCACAGTGCTTTTTGCTTCACCACATCTCCCTGACACCTTTGGTTGCTTATTTTTCAAGTTACGATTTTACCATATTTAGTGTATGAAGAGGTTTTTTGTGTTTTTCAAGATATTAGGCAAAATTGTTTATACACACTGAATGAAGAAAGTATGGAGCTTTTCATTGATCTAGTGTTTCCTTTCAAGCAGCCAATTATCTAAATCTCTTTAATTTAGATATTTAATAGCTTTGGAAGGTTGATTGTGGCCAGATTGTGGCCATTTAAGCTACCCATCACCAGACCCGTTTATTGATTTAGCCAAGTCTACACCGAGCTCTTTTACCTGTTGCGCAACCTTTCAGAAGTCAAATGTCTTTTCAGGTTTTATCAGCTGTCCCGATCACAACAAAGTAGCCAATCAAAGTAGAATACAGGATCCTAATAACTGACCAGTTGGGACTACCTTGTCACCAACTGATTAGCTCCCTCTTGTGGAGAATTTGCATCCTGCAGAATAAATTACCTTTTGTGGGGACTAGATGTCAGCTTTCTGATATGCTTTTAAAAATGTAAAATTGATAGATTTACCAAGATGAAAGCCTGCCAAGTAAAATGTATGAAAACAGAAAATTTGTAAAATATGGCATCCTTAGCAGTCATAGCTTGTGTGTCTGCGTGAATGTAAAAAGATCTACATACGTTTTTTGGGTTTAATTAATAATGACACAGTGGGTAGATTTCAAATAAATGCTTTACATTATAACTAGCAGTGGCTCCATATTAGTGTAGTGGATTGCACATTTGCTTAACAAGCGTAAGATTGCCTGATTCTGCCTGACTTGGGAGGAGACACAAATCCCTTTGTGTCAAGAAGAAAACCTGCCAAAGAAAACCTGCAGCGCTTCCTGTTGTGGTGATCCCACATGACTAAGGGAGCAGCCAAAAGTAGCTTTGTTTCTTATTTCATTATAAATTGTAACTGTCTTTTTTTTTATATTTGTTTGCTGACTATTGAACTCACCACCCATCATCTTGTTCTTGAGTTCCTCACCAATTCCATATTTTTGTTCCATGTCATTTTCATCACCCCTCCCTTTCTTTCCCACCTTTTCACGGTCCTCTTCTCCGTATCCTCAACAATGCCAACTCATGCGGTTTCACTTCCGCACCACCCTCTTCCCTCTCCTACTCTCTTCTTTGTCTTTGCCCAATTCCAGCCTTGAAGGACGACCGTTTCCAGATGGTGCTCTTCACGCAACGGCTGGTTCGCATCACACTGACCAACGTTAGCGTGTCCGATGAGGGCGGATACTTCTGCCAGCTCTACACGGATTCCACGCACCACCAGGTGGCGACACTCTCGGTCTTGGTTCCCCCAGAGACACCCACAGTGGAGGTGAAGCAGGAGGCTGTGGAGGGCGGCGAGGCGGAACTCACCTGTGTGTCACCACGCAGCAAGCCGGCCGCCACCCTGCGATGGATGCGTAAAGGACGGGAGATAGCAGGTACATGGCTGACAGATGGACTGATGAATGCTCAAATGATTGTTTGAGATAAATGAGGGAGTTAATTGGGTAATAAAGGGCAGGTGAAGTAGAATGGTTGGGTGATATCACAGATTGAGTGCTGAATAAAAGAATGAGTGATTGATCGGTTGATTGGGGACTAGCAGATGGATGTGTTGATAGAAGCAGGTAAAAAAATAGGTGAATGATAAGTGAGCAGGGAAATGTGCATCTGGGCTGTGGGGCTGCCATGTTTTTTTCTCTCCAAACCACTTTCTACATTTTGATCCACTTCTTTTGTGCAATATTTATAGGCAACACTAAAGTTCCAACTGATTAACAGCACTTCTTTTGAGACTGGAACAGTAGTATTCCTTCTATTTCAAGTTAATTGAAGAAGTAAATCTGTGTTCATTAAATCAACATCAGCTAAATAATGTAACACTTTTGCCTCTCCGTGTCCACTACAGTGAACATCTTTTCATTCTGAAAACATATTCATAGACTTTGTCTGTTCTCTCAAGCTAATCTCTCATGAAAATTAATTTCAGTTGAATTTATTTGCACGTAATCTGACAAGCACACTATTATATTAAACTGCCAGAAGCCTCGCGCACTCCTGATTTTCTTCTTTTCCCATGCTATCTCTTTTACAGCTTCGTGAAGACAGTTTTTAATTCAACATCTTCTGACTTTCCCTACTTCTTTGCTGCTGATAAATCTATGAGCCATCCATCAGTCAGATACCCTGATCTATCCTTCGTCTCTAACTCTCTGTCTCCTTTGGGTTCCCTCAGTTAAAGGAGCACTTTGCTCAATAATACATCTGGGAAATATCTTTCCATGGCCCTTCAACCTATTTAACCCCTGAGAAATC
Organism: Rhamphochromis sp. 'chilingali'; assembly: GCF_963969265.1. Classification (NCBI taxonomy): domain Eukaryota; kingdom Metazoa; phylum Chordata; class Actinopteri; order Cichliformes; family Cichlidae; genus Rhamphochromis; species Rhamphochromis sp. 'chilingali'. Next base: position 26,804,295 of record NC_137938.1, on the reverse strand, counting down.
ATTTTTGTTTGTTTTTACACCCACCCATTTTTTTTTTATTAATTTTCTGTTAAATCAGCATTTGTGTATGATTTAAATTGCTCAAAAACTTTATTAGTTGACTGAGCAACAACAAAACAGCTCTTGGGGACTAAGTCATGCAAAGCATTTCTGACTGAGGCTCATTGTTATTATTTTTATTCGGTTTTATCTCCAGTTTTTAATAAATGCAGACGGTATTGTTCAAAAGTACAAACTGGTGTCAGATGTGTTTTGTATTGTTATTAATTCATTCATTTATCTGTAACTTCAGATAGCTCTGCACGGACCAGATTAAATAAAGCGCGATAATCTGTTGTCAGCAGCTTATTGGACATGCACCGAGCAGCGTTTTGCCCTTTTAAACTTCATGTCAGCTGTCATCTCTTTTACCTTCTATTTTTGTCTGACACCGGGTGTCTCTTTCATCCAGTCTCTTCTCTTTTTCTCTGTCAGAACGCACCTGTCACCGTCATTCTGTGTTTTTTCTCCATGTCCTTATGCTTAACTTCTTCACCTTCTTTTAAAGCAGTCTCTTTTTTCCTTTAAGTTTCACTGCTGACAAAGACGTGAGGCTCCTCGGCGTAGTTGTTGGCTACACAACACTTTAAGAGTCCAAGAGACAGACAGGGACTGTCCTTTTACCTCAGTTGTCTTATCTTGTTTCCTAATGCTTCTCTCTCCTCTCTTCTCTTCCCTTCTTTTCTCTCGCCTCTTCTCTTCCACCCATCTCTTTTGGCCCTGAGTTAAACAAACTGTGACACCAAAGGTTAGAAGCAGATCCCAACAGATATCAGAAGTACTCTTTAATTAAGACGCTATCTTCCCGCCGCACCCTTATTCTTGCTCATCTGCACACGCTGGCATCCTCTCAGGCCTCGATTAAGCTCACTTTCATTTTCTTGCCAGCAATAATTGAAAATTCAGTGCAATATAAGTATATTGTATTCTGCCTAAACAAGCACAAACTCCCAATACGTGACCATGTCAAGTCCCGTTAGTTTGCTGCCACTATTCCTCCTCCCTCCGTCTGTCTCTCCTCCTCCTCTCTTCTTGCATCTTTCTTCCACTCTGCATCTGCCTCGCGCTGTTATCATCCTCTTTCATGTCTGCCCCCACCACCCCACCCCTCTCACACACACACACGCATCAATCATGCTTGTTTTGCTTCCCTCGTTCTCTCTCTGTGCGTCCCTCTCTCCTTTCCTTTTATTCTCTCACCCTGTTCCTTTGACGTCCTTCTCTCTCTCCATGTCTGGCTCAGTTAAAATCTCAATTGGGTTATGCATATTTTCTCTTTTATCCTTCTCTCTCCTCTATCTCTCTCTCTCTCTCTTTCTTTCGCTCGCACACAGACAAAACATTCAGTTGATTTACTATCGGAAAACAAACTGTGCTGCTGCTCATAATTGCCATGAAATATAGATGCAAATTGCTTTCTATTCTCTCTATCTCTTCTTTGCTCCCTCACCACTCATCCTCCCCTTTACAGGTACCTGGTGATGCTCTAAAAAGCTCATTCATCAATCCCTCACTTCTTACTCTCTTTCTGCTCAGTTTTTCTATCCCCTTTGGTTTCTCATCAAAAAAAAGAAAGCGAAATCCCTTCTTCTCCTCCATCTCGCCTTCTCCCTGCAGCTCACAGTCCCCTAACATAGGTGTGATGTCTCAGCAGGGAGAAAGTAAGAACAGGCATATTTTGGCTGCTAAAATGTTTCTTGGCCACCTCACCGGTATTATTTACTTCCATTATTTCAATCCCCCCTGCTTCCCCTGCCTGTCTCCAGGTGTGGTATCCCTGCAGGACAATGGGAAGACATTCAGTGTGTCCAGCACCATCCGCATCCCGGTAGAAAGGAAAGACGATGGGGCAGCTCTGAGTTGTGAGGCATTCCACCCTGCACTTAATGGGCAGAAGAGGATTCGGCATTATCGCCTGGATGTCTATTGTAAGTCCCTTCTCTTCTTTTGTGTGTGTGTGTGTGTGTGTGTGTGTGTGTGTGTGTGTGTGTGTGTGCCTCCAAACAATTTCTATCCATCTTTCAGACAAATTAAGTAACATAATGTTCATTGCCAAATATTTCAAAACAAACATTATTTCATCTGTATTGCTGTCACTGAAATTGCTACTTCAGGCCTCTTCATTATAGTGTTTTACTTTAATGCCAGCAATAATTTTGTCAGGTTAGCAGCCTCATTTTTCAAACGGTGATATCTCATTTTAGAATGATCCTCTTTTATACACCGTCCAGGATTTTAACAGTGATATTCAGAACTGCCCTGTATGAGACCTGCACTCATTAAAACCTAATACATACAAATCTTGTCATGCAGGGAGCTGCCAGAGATAGGAACACGGCCAGGTTAGGCTCCTGGCCTGTTGTTTAAACAGCTAAACAACATCAAGTGAAAGAAATGTGGAGTATATTAGTATGTGAAACAATCCCTGCCCTACGTTGACTTTGTCTTTTTGTTGCTGGTGTCTTTGCACAAGTTTGTGTGCACTAAATTGTAATGTCCTCTTAGAGGAGGCAAAGCGGGAAAACTACTGAAAGAGATAACTCCCTGGGTTTTTGTATTATATATTTTATGCCACACTAAATTGTCAGCATTTGTTTGGGGGGTTTTTTTTTGTTCTTTTTGAAGTCTGTTTCAGTAGAATCAGTGTATAAAATGAGAAAATCAGATGTAAGCTTGTCAAGTTTTTGATGTTTGTTTTTGATGTGAGGAGGAACAAATATTTGCTTTCAGCTCAGTGTTTTGATTTGAAGATATTAATTTGTACTACTGTGTTTGCATGCTGCCTAAGTGAAGCCAAAAACTGAAATGGACTGGAAGATTAAAATTTAGAAAAAAAGAAGGCACTTTTTGGAAAATACAGGGAAATGCGTCTCAGTAACAAAATCCAGAAGTGACAGAGACTAATCAAAAGCAGCGTGCTAGCAGGACCGAAACAAGGGACACTCAAATATACAGGATGTGGTTCTGTTAACCTAACCACCGGAGCTGATTGCAGCCACTCAGGCAAAAGACAATGCTTCTGATCCCACCAGAGTACACTTTGGAAAAATTCCCAAAATTACTCTCCCCTCAGAATTTCTACTTTTTCATGGAAGTCACGTCAAGCAGCGCAGAGCAGATGAGGAGGGCAGGAAGTTAGACATGGGGACGGCATAGAGAATCTGGTCAGTTTTCAGAATATAAGAACCCATGCAGACTAAACGCTCCATTTCTGAAATGCTACTGGTGCGCCTTGAAGTCTTGTGATAATGGAGCAAAAGTGTGTCAGAGGCAAGACATCAAAGACATGTACCACATGTATTTCAGGGGTCAGGAAAAGGGAACAACAACATAACAAAGTCTGTGGGGAAAACGCACAAGCTATACACACCAGGGAAAAGGCTAATAAGACAGGTGACAAGACACAGAAAATACTACACAGGGACAGAACAAAACAAAAAACATGTTCCAGCACAGAAATCGTGGCACATTTTTATTTTATTTTTTTTTATTATTTTTTTTAGAAAAACAAAGGTTGTGCAAAGTTCATTTTGTTTAGTTTTTTCATGTGGATCCCTATTTCCTTCCATACTGGAATTGTCTTGTGGGCAGCAATTGATAAAATGCATTATTATAGCAGATAAACTGTGATGAGAATACAAGATAAAAGTGCATACAGTGTGGTCTCTCTTCTCCCCCAATATTAATCTGATGAATTTCAGCAGTCAACCATATTCAGTAACTCCATTAGTTCTATCTTCACTGTTCCTGACAGCTTGATGTGATTGCTTGATCCAACAATATATCATTTTGAATAGTCAAACATTTCCCAGGCATATGTAAATATTTATAGATGTGGATGATTCATATTTGGCGAATATGTTTACATCGGCCTTGTGAGTTCAATTAATTTGCCACTTCTATATTAATGTTTGTTGATAGATCAGACTGGTGAGCTATCAACAAACATTAACATCTCTGCCTGGATGCTCCTCCAGCCAGAAAACTGGCAATAATGACCAACCGCGGGTGTGGATTTGGCTCCTGATTGTTCTGTTACTGAAGCAAGTGCACTACAGCAGCTGCTGGAGCGGTGGGCTGCTTATGATAACAGGTGTCTAAACCATAGGATTGTCGCACGGTTGCCTTGGAAACAGATGTCAAAGACAATTTTCCTTCCATGTTCTAACTTTTCCCTTTCTGTTACCTGTCTTTTGTTTCGGATTCTTTTTTTCTTTCTTGATTTTTTTTCCTGTTCCTGTCTGATTCTTGCATCATTCGGATCGAGAAATGTTTTTTCTGTTTTTTTCTCTGAAATGCTTACTCATGTCACCCTCCTCCTTTCTGCTTTTCTACAGTTGCACCTACAGTTCGAATTGTTCCTCCTGCTGGCATTTTGCGAGAGGGCGACTCGCTCACCCTCACCTGCTCTGTCACTGGGAATCCTCTGTAAGTCTATTTGTATATGTATGTGTGGTAAACAGCTTGGCATTGGTGCGCTTTACATTAAGAATGTGCTGCTTTTGTCTTGCTTTCCACATTATTTACCAGGACACATTACGAAGATAACACATTCATGACAAATGAATTTAGCTTTACTTTTCACAAGATATGTAAAAGTTCTGTTTGCCATCTGGTTTCAGGCGCTACTTGTGAAAGTGTTGCAGGCTGTCATAAGAGAGAGATTTTTCCATAATTTTTAAAATGAATTCCAGATGAAGTAATCATAAATTATAAATTGTTTGCCTCGACAAAGCAAAGGGTTTTGACAAATTAGTTTAAGGGTACGCAAACATCGTTTGACTGACAAGGGCGTGCAGGAGTTTGCAGAGTTCAGTATCAATCCTTACAAATAGAAAATTTAGCAAAATTGAATCGTGTCTAACACAGTTTTGTGGAATTGTTTTGAGCTGCTGCTACAAGAATGACATTTCATTTCTAATATTGCTAAAGATTTGTAAGGCTTGACTTTATCTCTGCCAATCTGTTAGCAGAACTCTGTTTTACACATTTACCCAGACCATTAATTATAGATCATAATTAAATCCCACCAGCTAAATATAGAACGAGCTGGAATTGAATAACAAGAAACCCTAAAGAACTGCAAAAGTGCTGAAGTTACTGCGCCCCAGTAACACTAGAGTTAAATGTATTTGTTTGTTTACTGGTTTTCTTTTAATATGTTTCAAAGAACAAAAATATGTGAAAAAATCTATCAGAGTAAACTTAAATTTTGATTTGTTGAAGGTTCAGAGAAAGTGTTAGCTGTCAACAATGTCAACAATGAAGTGATAAGGGGTGCTACCAAAACCTTTTTGCCATTTATGGGCTATAGAGGTAAATTGGGTGCAGTAGGTGATCTGTGACTATCCAACAGAGAGCGTCTCTGAAATATATTACTGTTTATTTTCCAAGTAATTACTATCCACTTTCGTTTAAAGAAAAATCTCCTTCTTAATTGCTATTGTGGAAACATCCTTGAATAACTTCTACCTGCTCCAGTGGAGCTTTACACAACAGAAAACAGGTTTTCCTGGGCAGCTCCCAAATGTGTGAGTATAAAGCAATTATCACAGAAGGGAGAACATGTGTGCTTAACCAATATTACTGGTTCTAAAGGAAGAAGAAAATCAGCGAGACCTTGGGCACTCTTAACCAGAAAGCTACAACAGATTCATTGTTTTTGTCTAATACTTTTTTCACATTCGTCTCTTTCTATATAATTTCTCACTGTGATCCTTCATTTCCAGGATTCTACTTCAGAAACTGAGTGCAATTATCAAGTACTTTTAATTTCAGCCATCTTTTTTGTGTCTGTGAAATTACTATATTGCATAGACTTATCTTTGTATTTGTTGTACGTTCTTGGTACTGTGCTCAGAAATCTAAATATCAATACTTATTATTGAAAATATTGGGAAATGGACTTGAAATATGAGCTGTAAGCCATATTTATCTTCTATTACACGTGTAAATGTACAATATTAAACCACGTAATATACTTCTTGTTATGTAAGGACACGTGAACGTAGCAGTGTTCTTCTGACTTTGATGAAAAGCAGAAGAGTGGTTTCACCCGACATTTACCGTTTGACAGATGGATAAAAACCTGATCCATATTTTATTGCATGAAGGACAAAGAGAAGAGGCGCTTTAGACTGTGTCTGATAGGATATTGGAAGTGTGTAAGGGGATACAAAAAAATTCTGTCTAAATGTGGACATGGTATGCACTGTGTGTGAGGTTACCCAAACCCAATCAGCAGTCAACAATTTTAAGATCCGACCTTGAAATGAAGCCTTTTTCTAGAGTGTTGGCAGCCCTTTGGGCACTTTCTAGAAGGGTATTGGGGCCTAAGCTCTTAAACCCTCCCCTAGATTGTCTGTCTGTCTGTGGGCATTGGGTCCGCTAAAGCTCCCTAGTAAAGCCCATTGCAGCTAAAGTGTGTGCATGTGTGTTTTTGTGTGTGTCAGTGTGATGAATTTAGTGAAATCCCACAGTTAGGACTGGCTGAGAAGTGTATTGGCTATAGCCCCACTAAAGCTTTGTAACGGCTGGTTGGGGACACTGTGTATGCGTGTGTGTATGTGACAGTGAGGGATGGGACTTCAGGCAGCACTGGACTATGACCCTCATCTCATGCTGGACTGCACACCCATAGACACACACACAGTCACACACACATTACAGTACCCTTGTCACCCTCGCGCTTGCTCCCTGGCCCTGTTAACTGCCTGTTAAGCATTAATTACTAATTATATGTCACTTCCTTGTGGCGAAGGGTACACTCACTGTCTGTCTGTTACTAGGCGGGGAGATTAAGGCAGACAATGTCTTTTCATTTAGCTTGATAGCCTGATTATTTGTGTGTTATCTTTGTAAGGGATTACTCAGAGTAAGAGTGCAAGTTTGCTGTTGCAAGAGAGGAAAAACTGGAGATTTTGTTTTAAAACATCAGTGTGGAAAGGGAGAAACTGTGTATATGCATCTATGCTGAACCAAGAAGGTGGTTTAATTAGACTTCCTGAGGGATTAGATCCCAGATGAGTCAGGATTGTAATCTGGCCAGGGTGGCAAGAGCCATGAAACCCTGCCAGACACACACACACACACAAAGATTTGGGGGTCTGTAATCCTTGTACCTCCCATCTGCTCTGCCTTCCCAGCCTCGTGACCAATGCATTTTGTCTGCCTGCTTCTGCACTTCAACTCCTACTACACATTTTTTCCCTCACTCTACCTGTAATACATTCTTCTTGTTTTCTTTCCTACTCTTAACACCTGACAACCCTTTACTCTGTCATCTGCCCCCTTGTCACTCTTACCCAGTTCTTTCAAGCACTCGCTGCCCTCTAACCACATATCTCATGATTATTTATCGGGATGCATCCCTCGCTTGCCACGATTTCTCCTCCAAGACCCTTCTTTCATTCTCTTGTCAACCTCACCCTATGGGCTTCTTTACCCTCCGTCTTCACCTCTTTTTTTTATCATGCCACCACTTCTGGTAGTGCCAAAGTCAATCTGATACTGACTTCCTTTGCTTCTAAAATGATTTAGCTCTTCAGGCTTTATTAAATATCTTTCAGACTATCCGTATTGTATCCATTGCATTGTTATGCGAGGTACTTGCTGACAGTGTTAAGCAATGTCCTTGGAAATATTTGATTCAATAACCCATATTTTTATCCCGTGAATTTAATAACAGCATGACTACAATGATTATTAAAGAAGTTATAAATTACATTACTTATTAACTAACTACCATTTCTGTCAAAAGTGCCTCTGAGCTGATCTAAATCTTGAGCAGCCTTATATCCTGTCTTCTTTATTTGACAAGCATAGAAGCATAAAGTAATTATACAATAAAGTTATTTTTATTTGGACAAACAACAAGTTACATGTTAGAGATACAGTGGCCACTAACAGCTAACTAAGGCCAGTCTTTTACCTCGTTCTTCTACTATCAAGGTAAAACCTAAGGGTTAGTCGTCTCTTCAGAAAACATGAACTAAAGTGTGTGATTACTGCATGTAAGCTTATCTTGAGATATCTTTTTTCCACAAGACATCTCTTTTTTCAAACAATACAGCTTGCTTTGTCATTTTGAAACCACATACCAGCAGAGATGCAGAGCAATGATCAGGGAATGCAGGTAGAACGTTTCTGAACTGATAAAAGACATGCAGCTACTCAAAACGTGTATGTCACGGGGACAGCAAGTAGACAAGCCGAGGTCTCGTTCTCCCCAGCCACCTCGTCCAGTTCATCAGGGGAAACACAGGGGCATTCACAGGCTAGAGCAGGGGTGCTCACACTTTTTCCGCATGTGAGCTACTTATAAAATGACCAAGTCAACATGATCTACCCACTACAAAAATCCAAAACATATACTTATTTATAAATATATTGAGGATTCTTTATATCTACAATGTATATACATGCATAACCGCAATATCCAATATTTCACAACACAATTAACAATGTAAATTTTTTGTCATTACCTGAGTTTACTCTGATGACTTGCACTGAATTGAATCAGCCAGGGATGCATAGTCCGGACAGTAGCTGCTGACGGCCAGCCTCAAACACACTTCCAAATGTTCATCAGTCATGGTGGAACGGTACTTGGACTTAATGATGTTCATGTGGGAAAATGATGACTCACATAAATAAGTGGAGCCGAATAATGCAGTCAAAGAGGCAGCACATTTCCTCATGTTGGGGTACTTTACTTCTGTGAGTAAGTTCCAGAACTGTCCATGATCTCTGGACTTCAGCTCAATGTCGGCTTGTAGTGTCAAAATCTCATCTTCCACTCCAGAAGAGTTCAGGTGAAATAGTTTTGCAATTTTTGATGCGAGTGAATCGACATCAGCATCTTCCCGAAAAGGATAGCACATGAAGGTAGCGACTGGCTCGAGCAAAGAAAAGTCTTGAAAGCGTTTGTCAAACTCTGACAGACAATTGTCAATCTGCTCTGTGTAGCGTGCACTGTCAAGTTGCAAACAGGCCATCCCCTGCATCTCCAGCTCTGACGCCAGGTTTTGAAAGTTTATCAAATCATGGCGCTGCAGCTTTAAAGAGAGATGTTGCATCTTTCGTTTGAAAGCATTAACTGAGCTGATCATGTTGATCACTGTTTTGTCTTTTCCTTGCAGCTGTAGATTAAGGTCATTCAACATGTTTGTCAGATCGGTTAAAAATGCCAAGTCTAACAGCCACTGACCGTCATTAAGTTGCATGTATTCTGCTTGTCCAGCTACACGGAAAAACTCCTTAATCTCCGGACAGAGCTCTCGAAATCTTTGCAGGAATTTCCCTCGACTAAGCCACCTCACGTCAGTGTGTAGCAACAACTCAGAGTGGTCGCAGTCAGCCTTCTCCAGATGTGCATGAAATAACCGTCTTTGAAGAGATCTGGCGCGAATAGAACAGGCGATCTTCGTTGCAACATTCATGATCTCCTTCATGTTGAGCATTTTAGCGCATAACGCTTGTTGGTGGATTATGCAATGGTAATTTAGGAAGTCCGGGAAAGCATCGTCCTGCCTGCACTTGGCAATAAATCCATTCAAGCGGCCAACCATTGCGGGTGCTCCATCTGTGGTAATAGACACCAATTTGTACACTGGGAGCTGGGTTTTCTCGATAAAGTTTTTGAACGACTGAAATATGTCCTCTCCTCGCGTCTGTTCTTTCATGGGCAGGACTGTTAATAGCTCTTCTTTTGCAGTGATATCAGTAAACACCATACGAATGAAAATGCACACCTGGGCTGTGTCACTCACGTCCGTAGATTCGTCCAACTGCAGTGAGAAACACTGGCAATCTCCGATGTCCTTCCAAAGTTGCTGGGTTAAATCCTCCGCCATGGCTTCACAGCGCCGTGTAACTGTACTTCTTGACAGCTTGAGAGCTTTGATCGAAGATGTTATTTCTGCCTTATTTTTAAAGTCTCGGAACAATGAGTCAGCTGCTTCAACGAATGCCTCTTTTACCATCTCTCCATCTTGAAAAGACTTCTTGTTTTTAACGATGATGTGACTCACCCGGAACGATGCTTCGGTGGCGGCTTTCGCTTTTGAAGTTTGTTGTGTGAAAAATGACTGCTGTCCGGACAACTGGGATTTTAGTTCCTTCACCTTTTTCTTTCTTAGCTCGCTTTTCGGCGGGAATGTAGTGTCGTATTTTCCGTGAACAGTTCGAAAATGCCGCTCCACATTTCCCTTCTTTGGCATTGCGATGGCAGCCTGGCAGATGAGGCAAACGCACTTCGAAAATGACATCGTGAAAAAAAAGTCTTCCTCCCATTCCGTATGAAAGTGATACGTTTTTGTCTTCTTACTTGGTCCAGCTCCCTCACTCATTTTTAACCCTTTCTTAGGTTTAGAAAAAACCGAGAGCTAAAATTTGGAGTTAACTCGCTGACTAGCTTGTCAGTTTTACTACACTTCGCGCCGCTGTTTGCACATGCGCAGCGACCTAAGCGTCAGAAAAAAATCCGATGTCATCTGACTGGCTTCCCTGTATCAATCAAGTGACGGGATGGATGATAGGCTGGCATCTATTTTTTTTAATGCCATGCGATCTACCAATACTACCTTTGCGATCGACTGGTCGATCGCGATCGACGTATTGAGCACCCCTGGGCTAGAGTGTCCTGGGTCTACCCTAGGGTCTTGAAACACCCCACCTAGGAGGCCCCAGGAGGCATCCTAGTAAGATCACTGAACCACCTCAGCTGGTTCCTTTCAATGTGGAGGAGAGAGGTCTACCCTCAGCCCCCCTCAAATGACTAACCTCCTCATGACATCTCTAAGGCAGAACCCAAACCTCATTCAATGGAAGCTCATTTCTTCCACACATATCTGCAATATCATGCTTTTGGTCACAATACAGAGCTTGTGGCCATAGGTGAGGGTAGATTGAGAGCTTCACTTTAGCACTCAGGTCTCCACCAAACTCCAATCATGATAGCAAATACCACTGCTTGTTGTAGGTATAATAACAAACTGCAAAAATTAGACATCTAAAGCTAAAACCTATAATATTTAAGTTAGAAGATTCCAGCATTCTGGTCAGTTAGGGCATTTGTAGTACATGTATGAATTTCCTTTGGGCAGTCCAGTTTCCTGGGCCAGAGACATGTATGTCAGGTTAATTGGTGACTCTTAAATGTCCATATATGTGAAGATGCTAAGGAATCAGGGTTCCGCCCTCTCCTTAAACTATCAACAGTCTTTGACAGCACTGATTATGTCATTTTACTGACAGATTATGGAACTGGGTGGTACCTGTAGCACGGCTCTCAAATGGTTCTCATCAAACGTATCTAACTAGCACTTCAGAACTGCATGTCCTCAACAGGACCACTCATGTGGGTCCCCCGGGGCTCAGTGCTTGGTCCAATTCTGTTTTCTTTATATATGTTAGCCCTGGGTCATCTCCTACCATTGCTATCGCGGTTGACTTTTGATAACTGATTGAAGGTTTCATATTTCTTACAGGCCCAGAAACACTCAGTGGTCCAAGATTAATGACACCTTACCTGAGAGGGCAGAGATTTCTGGCACTACTCTTCAGATTTCCCGTCTTAGCCAATCACACAACGGGACATACCTGTGCCAGGCCCAGAACGACTATGGTCGTGCTGCTGATCATTACACGCTGTTGGTATATGGTGAGTAAAGATCACTAACAGTGAATTTGCTGTCCATTTTCTTAGTTTTAAGACAAGTGCTTGCAAAGTTTGCTCCAGTGGTTCTTTTTATGTCCCTTAAGTTTTAGTACCTGAGGCTGTAGTTAACGGTCCTGAATAATTTTATGTTCAGTGGTTGCTTTGTTAAGCTTCTTATTTCTTTTCTTATTCTTTGATAATATTTTAGAGAAGTCTTTTAAATTGTATTGATTCTTTTATCTTCCCTGAGTATTTGGAGTCTGGCTATACTGTCAGTGGGTAACAGACCCACTACAGCATGATGCTTGTCTCATTTTTCTTTCAGCTTTATTTGTTTTTTTGATTCGGACACAGCAGGAAACCTTTGCTAAGCCTGCTGTGCAATTGATTTCACAGTGCTATTGATTCCACGAGGAGACTAGCATGCACAGATACTAGTCACCAACATTATTATTCTGGCTATCGCTTGTAAAGAAGCAGCTTATTATCTCCACTGTGACCCAATCTTCTCCTCAAGGAATTCAAAATAACTTATCTTCAAGTGCAATAGCTAAAGATACAAGATATTTTGACAACTAATGAATTTCACAGTGCGTAATGACACGGACAAGACAAGGACAGAAGTTGAAACACAGTGTGCAGTGAAAAACCTGTTGGAATTCTTTTCTTGTTGCATGAACAGAGGTTTTAGAGGGGAGGAAGATGCTGGTAAAATGGCTTTGTTATCACGATCTGCAAATAAATTCACTGGTGCTACATTCCCAAAGTGTATGTAGTAACCTGTTCTAGTAAGCAAGCTCACAATACCCGTCTATAGTCTTACAATGGCCCCCAGTAGATTTTAGACTTTGTTTTAAGCACTAAATGGAGAAGATCCAGATTGTTTATCTCAGCTGCTTCTCTAACACACTGCTGAGATGTATACTACTAGGAAGTTCAACAAAGCCAGGCTGGCTTAACAAAACCCCAAATCGCAGTTGGAGCTGGTATCACAACAGCGCGATGGGCATTTCACGCGTCACAAGAGTCCACTTCCACACAACGTGATCTTTGAGAATGCCTCCTACTCCAGTTGAGATATTATAAGGTGATGATGATAAAACAGTGATATAAATCTATAAACAATATAAAAAAATCTAACAGTCAATCGCAACACTGTCACAAATAAAACAAGAGATTAATGCTGCAGAAAAATCAATAAGCTTGGAATTAAGTGCGCAGAGTGAAAAAACAAAGAGCAAGTTAATTATTTTATCGCCACGTGTGCTCTCAATGTTGCTGTCTGTTTCTAACGTGACAGCCACGCTTTAGAGCTCAAGAAAATATAAACTGGATGCAATAAAATATTAAAGGTTACCATTCCACAGCCTAATAATGGAGATGTGGAAATTGCTTTGGTTTATCGACAGATCAAAGTGGAATTCATTCTATTGATGTGTTTTCTGTGTTCTGGTAGCTGCAGTTTCATCAGTGTAAAACAGACTTAACAGTACATTAGAATCAAGTATACAAACATTTATACATTTATTCATACCAACTGAATATATGCACATTCGAGCGACAAAGCGATGCGGCACCTGGGTTGCTGTAACTTTACAGCAGGGCTTCATGTATGATGTTAGTAAGGCGTGGCTTAAGAACTTGCACATATGAAAAAAAGGGAGAATCTATGTTGCACTTAAAACATGCTGTATATATAAGAATCAGTGTGAAAACGTCTCTTTTCACAGATTTTAAACCCAAACTCTGATTTTAAACTCAACACAGCTCACTTACCAGTTAGCGCTGTTAGCATTCTGTGATTGCAGGTTCAGAGTTTCTTAGCTATTGCACACAAGATTGAAGACTGTGGAGTGCGATGTGACCCCTGTGTCCAAAGCAAATGTCTCCCAAGTGAGACAAATGAAGAGACTTTGACTTTGATAAGCCTACATACTACATACTAAAACCATGAAATTAAGATGTTATATTTTTTTTAAACTGGAACTCTTTTAAAAAATCAGCTAAAGACTTATTTGTTTATGTAGCGTTTCTGTTTTATTCGATCTTATTGATAATGCCTGCTTTAATTATCAGCTTTTGTTTCTTCTGTTTTATTCTGTGTTTTTGTTGCTCTTTACTATATTTAAAACTTCTGTTATTTTTTGTGATTATTTCTAGTTTTTATGTAATTCTATTTTGTTTTACAGCACTTTGTAACTCTGTCTCTGAAAAGTAATTTATAAAAAACATATTTGTTACTAATCCACTTACTTGCTATGCTAGTCCTTATTTTCAGTAATAAGGACTGTGCGTGTGCGTGTGTGTGTGTGTATGTATGTGTGTATGTATATGTATGTATGTATATATATATATATATATATATATATATATATATATATATATATATACACAGCACGGCCAAATTTCCAGATAATGAGGTAAGCATAAGTCCAATTAATCCCTTTGAGCTGAAACCTCAGGCATCAGATTGCTCTAAATGTTTGGTTTCAGCTACTTGTGGCTCTGTATCATATCAGTGAGAGCTGATATCCTTATTAGGGTCATTTGTAACCACAGCTCTGAGCGTAAGCACATCACTTTCCTACCTCTGTTTGTGAGGGGCAGCTGATCAAATGAAAGGGTGACTTGAAGGGAGGGTGGCGAAGAGGAATTAAAACAGCTTCACCAAGGCTCAAAATAAATAAGCATATTTTTTTTACATGTGTAAATGTTGCTAGCAGAGTTCAATCATACAACTGTGGAAATGAACACAGCAGTTATCCCTTATTAATAAAAGGCGATGCTAGCGATGCCGCTTGCAACATCACATGAATATCTCGCACCACTTCTTTTCAGGAAATATGACAAATTGGCTAAACTTTCTCTCTGGCTTAGAAGTACATTTGAAAAGAATATGTTTAAAGTTGTGTGATCCAAGAGAGTAAGAACTCTGTAAAACTTGCAATCAAATAAGGACAAAACAAGATTTGTGAAATTTTAACAAGACAGCAGCAGTAGGGCTGAATTGTAAAGCAAGCTCGTCATTAGCGGCTTATATGGATTCATATCCAATGCATTTGTGGTTTGACCTAATTACGTGCACACCACTGTCACTCAGTAGGTTTGCCCTTTTGATCTAACCCCCCACTCCCCCACTGGCAGCTCCTGTCATGTCATTCTAGCACCTGGTTTGAAGATCAGAAGCAGTGGGAAGAATGAAGGGAGCTGAGACATCATATCTTATGTAACATTCTTAGGTTGCTTTTAGTTAGCGCACCCTCGTCTATCTATCTTTCTCACTGTTGCACTAGCCATCGCTTTCTTTTCCACACCGAGTGCACTTTTGTACAATAATCAGATGACACACGTAATGGCAGCTTTCCACAGACATCACGGGTGGCAACACTGGCAAGATGAAAGATGACATCACCACCAGCTCTCCTTTCTCTCGCACTTATTCTTTCTTTCGTTCTCTCTGTTTCTCTATTCAAAAAGGTTAGACATGTCGAGCTTTGATGTGTGTTGCCACCACTGTAGAAAATGTTCTGTCTTTTTCCACTTCACCATTTCCTTAGCAGTCGTCTCCATTTATTTTCCTCTGTGGCATTTTTTCCTCAAATTTCATCATTTATCTTCTTTATTTAATGTCGTTGCTCTGTGCTGCTCGTTAATTTGACATATCGCTCTTTTTTTTCTTATCCTTTCGTTTTGTGAATAAAATGATACTTTCAGATCAAGGAATCTGGCCTCAATAAAAATCCATAAAAGACAGGAAATCCTCATAAACAACATAAGCCTAGCTTCAGCTCCTTTGTGCTGCACCATAGATTTTCAGCAATCAGCTTCTTAAGTCCTCTCGGTATGCCCCGTATCAGTGGTAGGTTGCTGTACTTCAAAAAAAAAAAAAAAAATGTAGTCACCCACTGGGCAGATTGTTTTAAACCTTATCTCAAAGAGCTCAGAGTTGTTGATGCAACCATCATATTAATCTGTAGGCAACTGAAAGTCGCACTTGATTTTCCCGAATGTCACAACTAATAATCCAGCTAATATGGTGAAAATTATTTCTTGAGAAATGTCAAACGTATCCATTGAATTCAAGCTCTAATGTTTTCGGTAATATGTGTGTCTTTGTAAATGCCGCAGAACTTAAATGCACGCTTTACTATACATTTGTATTGATGTAAATAAACCACCAAGGATGATTTAACATAGTGCTGGTGACATGCTAGCTTCTGAAAACTAAATGAAAGTCGCCAATTAATAATAAAAATGATGGGATTTAATGCTATAAAACACAAGATGAATCATAACTCCAACATTTTACGCAGCATGTGCTTTCTTTCATTCCAGCACCCACATTGTTTAAGTAGGTGTCATCATCTGTTTCTTTCATTCAAATAATGATTAACTTATTTTGTAGCGAGGATCTTCACTTCTTCCCAAAGCATTATGCAGATCAAAAGAAATGCAGTTTTACTGGTGTATTGATGTAGTCGCATGCTTTACCTTTTCAATCTCTCTGAGGTTATTTTCTTTTTTCTGTTTGAAACACTCTTGTTATTCACCTTTTCCCATTATAACTTGCTGTATTCTGTTCCTCAATGTCATTTTTTCCTTGTGCTTTCAACTGTTCTCACCTTTTTAGCACCTCCTGTCCACTTCCTTTTCCTGTCCCTGCTCTTCAAACACCATCACTATTTCTCACTTGGCCACCGGTCTGCCCCTTATTCTAGGTTCAGCTGCAGTTCAGTCTCTTTACCGAAGAAGGCCTTGCTCTCTGAGAAGGCGACACGGAGCAAACTGGGTGTAAAGTAGTGAGAAGTTGGATTGGGGGAACGGGGGTAGGGGGGTGTGATGGAGAAATGAATAGGGGGAGATGAAGGACGATGGAGGTTGAATGCAGGTTAACATTCAGTACCACGGCTTGTCAAATACACGAAATGTCAGTTTAGCTGGCTCCCAGCCTTCCCACAGGGAATCCCTGGGTGCACTGGAGGAGGAAGTGCAGGCAAAGAGGGGATGATGGAAGATGTGTGTTATAAGGTATGAGTCAGCAGAAATGAAACCATTCTGTTACAGGTGCAAAGAAACTTGTTCATCTCTATGTCTCATTTTGTGTCAACCGTCCCTCTGCGAGAATTACCTGCCATCAGGGTCTGCAGCCTGAGCTCAAACTCAGGCAAAAGGGGCTTCAGATTTGTCGCAGGTGCTTTAAGTGCTGTCACTTTACAAAGAGAGGCAGGTTTAATGCTAGCCAAGGAGAATCGTGAGTGAGAGGTGGGAAACTCTCCAAGGGCCTTGGTTGTGCAAAGACATGATGCATTGAAGCTGAGCTTTATTGGACGAGTCACACATTCCTACCGCATATTACTCTGTGTGTGTGTTATTGAATTTTTATTCCTGTATACATGCATGTTTATGATTTAAGAGCGAGGTTTCTCAGAGTGCCCGGGGACCAATCAGAGGGCTAGGTAGCATTATATGGGCTGCACATTCATTCCTCCACAGTTTATGGCTATTTTCACACATGGTCTTCATCTCTGACCTTATATAGATATTACCCAAAATAGGTGTGAGCACAGATGTACTAAATCACAGTTCATGTGAGTCCACAGTGATCAAGGAAGCACCTTACCCAAGACAAACTGAGTATTTCAAGTATTAGAGCTAATGTTGCTTGTGGGTGCTTTTAACTCTTTTATTCTAGTGTTCATAACACACAAACACGTTTCTGTCTTCCTAATAGGACAGAGGGTGCTGGTTTGAAAGCTAGAAACCAGCACAAAAACGATTTACTGAAATTAAATGAAGAAATTAATCACCAACATAAACCACTATCCTCTAAACAGACACATTAAAACGTTAACTACCCGTGTGTGATGTCTGCATTTTTCTGTTATGGCTCTTAATTCATGCTGATTTCCTTAATTGACACACTTTAAGAAGCCTTGATTTAGAGAGAGTGAGATATTTCCTGTTGCTGTGCATGTAGGTGTGTGAACAAATTAAAACAATGAAATTAACTTTCTGCAGCATTCAGGAGGCCACTATTGATGTAAATGTGAGAAATTTCGAAAGAATGAGAAAGCAAAGGCACACGCACACAAACACACAGTCTCGGAGCGAGTATCTGTAAAATCCTAAAAGGATGTGGCCTCTGTTGGGTGTTTCATCTCTGTGCCACCATTGTTAAGTAGAAATTGGATTTTTTTTTTTTTATGTGTATGCGCAAAGATGCATGCGCATGCGAGTGCCTGTGACGGGGAGGAGAATGTTGTTGATTGTCTGGTGAAAGCCCAAAGGGCTTCCTTATGTAATTGAACTTAGTTGCTGCACTCAGATGAATCGCCAAGACAATAAAACCTATTAGAATTGAATTGCATGAGAGAGTGTGCAAGATGGAGAGAGAGAGAAATGTCTCTCTCCATCTTGGGGAAATAAGTATTATAGTTTTCATATACTTAACACATGTGCATGCACGTGTATGCATGTGAGGGTGCTCGTTTCTGTGAAATACAGAAAGAAGCGAACAGTGGGAAGAATGCAAACTGGAAACTGATTTACAGAAAGTTGCATGGAAAGCAAAGCAAGGGACAAAAAGATGAAAGGGTGGGTACACGGTGAGATAGAGAAGGATATTAGGTGACCAGGGATTAGTCTGTCTCCTCGACTGTTGTAATGAGCCGTCAGGGTAATTGGAATGAAAAAAAAACAGACCTCCACTTAATGAAGAGAGACTTTCAAAAAAAATAGAATGAGAAGGAAAGTGTAAAAAGGTTAGAGGCAGGGGGCCGAAGAAGCTAGACTGAGATAAAGCCGAGTCGTTTTAGTTTTAAAAAAGAAAAGCTTCAGTGCTATTTTCTTTCACTTGTGACAATGCACCTGACATCCAAGTAAATTTTCTATGAGTTTTCAGGTAATCAGTGTCGACCTTTATGGTCACAGTAGTGGACCTTTGACCAATGTCTAAGCACTCAGTGCGCTAAAAGATAACTGGCTAGACAAGCAGTGCTTTGGGCTAAGCCCTTAAAATAAAGAACACTGAACATGAAAGAATAACAGGGCTCATCCAAAATGGTGGTATCGTATCCTCAGGCGCACTACTGTGAGAATGAGATACGAGGAGAAACGTCATTATCGCAAGTGCCGCCTCATCCATCCCTCGAAATAACATGGGCTGTGTGCCTGATTGGCAGGCGTATAGTGTTAATGAATAACAATATGATGTGGGGGAAAAAGGACGCTATCGGCCAAGAGAACGACAGCTGTATGGCATTCTCCTTAATTAAGTTGAAGAGAGGCAGTGAGGGAACGCAGTCACAGAGGAATGAAACCAGAGAGCCAGCTGAGGCAGCCAAATGAAGGGAAGTGGAGAAGTGGACAAAATGGGTTGGGGAGCGAGGGTGAGGGAAAAAAAGAGTTTTGTTGATAAAGAAAGAAGAAAAGATGAGTGAGACTGAAAAAAATAAGAAAAAAGTTTAAAATAGTGAGCGGGGAACATTTATTTTTTCATGATAGTCAAAAGAAATTAATCAGCGACCAGTTAATTGGTGCAGTGACCTCAGCAATTAATCTTCCGCTCTTAGGCTCAAATGAAATCTACATGCATCCACACACACACATACAAAAGCATATAACATACAGCAACTCATACACTAAAGAGAGATTTAAGTAAATTCTATTTTCTATCAAATTCGATTTGTTCCACTCTCCATTTTACTTTATTTTTCCCGCAGATAACTCTTCATCTTTTGCACAAAATACATTATGCATCATGTAAGTCACGAACACAAGAGAACACCAAGGCTAGTCTTGAAGAAAGGGAAAAAAGGCAGTAGTGGGGGAGGTATTGTGCTGACATAAGAGGAGTGCAAAAAGAGATTGATGATCTCAGGGCCGGTGGGAGAAAGAGAGAAGAGACAGAGGAATACTTACCAATAA
Organism: Rhamphochromis sp. 'chilingali'; assembly: GCF_963969265.1. Classification (NCBI taxonomy): domain Eukaryota; kingdom Metazoa; phylum Chordata; class Actinopteri; order Cichliformes; family Cichlidae; genus Rhamphochromis; species Rhamphochromis sp. 'chilingali'. Next base: position 26,784,671 of record NC_137938.1, on the reverse strand, counting down.
ATTACTCCTGAACAGAAAGGGCAGCGTGTGTGCATGTGTGTGTGCAATTAGGCATTTGTGTATAAGGACATGTACACTGAGTATGTGTGTTTTCATGCACAAGTGCATTTTCCTCTATTACAAAATAACTTCAGTGTGTGTGTGTGTGTGTGTGTGTGTGTGTGTGTGTGTGTGTGTGTGTGTGTGTGTGTGTGCCCTACACTGAGCACATAGACTTCCTTGCATGTTGCAGTTTTATATAAATTGTCTGATGAAGTGGCGTATTATTCATTCTGAAAGTGCTGATGCACACACACTCACGCCACCATCTCCCTTTTAGTTCTTGTCAGCCATTATTTTTATCTTTAACAGCACTGAACTTGTCTTTTTCTACCTCTCTACCTACCATTGTGTCTTAGCCATTGATTTGGAGAATGTGTCAAGATCCAAGCTATTGTTCAGCATTGAATGAGACAGTCCCTGCATGGCACTGTTCCATTGGGAATGCATCTGTCACAGACAATGTCTCTGTCTCTCCTGCCATTGTACCATAGAAAATGTGTCAGTGATAGAGAATGTGTTCCTATATATTCCAATTGCTTCACAGATGAATGCCAGTCTGCCAGGTGTAATTCTCATCAGCTGCCACTTTAAAGCATGTTTTTCACATCGTGAGCATCTTTAACCTCCTTAGCTGGTATATAACCTGCCAAAGAACATTGGTAATGTGTTTGTTTATCACTTTTCATGGGTCAGAATATATTTCTTCTTGAAATCTGCATACATTTTGGGGGAAAATGATTACTAATGTTGATATTTTAGTGTTTGAAACAACTGCAGCCACAGAAACGAAAGAAGCATGTGTCATGTTTTACATCCAGTACTAACTTTACTACAAAACACCTTTTAAAATGTCCCTCTGTGTTGTATTTGTATGTCTGTGTTTATCCCATTCCCTGTCTGCCTGTAGATAATGTGTCTGTCACTACCATGGTCCCTTCCACTCCTACTCCTACCACCCCACCAATCACCTCCCATTCTACCACCCCAACCCTCCTACCACCCACCTTGGCCCTGGATCCAGAAGGTAACACACATGCATATCTTTCTTTTCTGGCTTTGCTGCACCCCAATGGGAAAACAGATAACTATGACCTGCAAGGAAGAGATCACATCTGGGTTAGCCTAATTCTTTTCTCCAAAATGACTATACTTAAGTTTAGGGGTTTTTTTTCTAGCTTACCTTTTAAAATTTATTATGGATTTACTACAGAAAATTTTTTGTATTTTTAAACATGGAGCCAAAGAACAGTATAATTAGTAGACTATAATCCCTTTGAGCAGTTGTCCACATCAAAGTAGCAGTACTTGTTGTTGCCACTGAAAGCCTCATGCTTTCTATACATTCTATCTCTTTCATTGTGGCCATTACTAAGGTGTTCAAGTGGATTGTCAAATTGCAGGATTTCAGCCCTATTCATTGTCCCTCCACATTTCCCATAGCACTGTGATGCAGTGCTACATGGATTACACTGAAGACTTTTCACAATTACGGGTTACCATTCTTTTTGTCCCATAATTTAAGCTAAACTGCAAAAAAAAAAAAAAAAAAAAAAAAAAAATATATATATATATATATATACACACACACACACACACACACACACACACACACACACACACACACACACACACACACACACATTATAAATATATATAAAATGTATTCACAAATGTAGATAGAAGACAGAGTGCCTAATCTCTCTTGGGTTTCTCCCTAGTCGTTCTTGTGACCCAGCTCTTGCAGGTCATAGTCGCTGCATCTCTCGCCCTGTCATTTCCTTCTCTCCAATGGTGTCCTCCACCGCCCTACCTATACTCCACCTCCCTCCACTCACACATGCAGTCGCACACACTGTACTGCTGCAACCTTCCTTTGCCCTGCATCCACATGAGCGACCCGCCTGCAGACGCTTGGGTATGCACCATGCGCAACCATCTATTCTCTCTTCTCTCATCACTAGCTCTTTGATGCTCCCCCCGACACGCGCTCATTGCCCAGATTTTTACACGTGTGTGTGTGTGTGTGTGTGTGTGTGTGTGTGTGTGTGTGTGTGTGTGTGTGTGTGTGTGTGTGTGTGTGGCCTAAGCAGGATTCCATGGTGCTGTTTTTTTTACCGTTAATGAATCTGCATTAACAGTTAGCAACACACCTAGTTTTAAGCTGACTAATGTTAGCCTATGGCAGGATCAGAAGGTGCTACACAAACCTTTATCTGCTTATACACACACAGACTCACAAATGTACATCAAAAGAGAGAAGGAGAGCATGAAAGTAGAAAAGATCAGGGATCCAGGTGTTTGTAATCATATTTGCTCAGATGAGTGTTACGCTGCAGCTATAAGCATGGTTGCTGTGTGCATATTTATAACTGCACACTCTCATTCAGTACGCCGTATCTTTTTTCGTCTACAGAATCTAATTATCTCATTCACTCACAAAAGCACATGCTCACTGTTTTCGTCCTGCTTTCCACACCTTCAGCTCCTCTCTGTCTGCTCTCTGTTTTTTTTAAAAGGAAAGATGAAGCAAAGAGAACAGGAGCATTCTTCTTGTTCTGCTGTTGCCTCTGTCACTATCCGTGACAGGTAGAGGTTGTTCACCTGCTGGGCATGTGTGGAGATGTCATAAAGGGTCTTAAGAAAGTTTCTATTTGGACAGTTTTGTGGATGTTTATTCAATGTGGTGTATCATAAGGACTCCTTAGGGAAACAACTATTTTTTTTAGTCAGTCATTTCCTGTGGTGCTTTGGGCCACTGAGGATTAACAACATATTTTTGGAGATAAAGACAGATCTCTTGAGTATACCTGTTTTTTCTTTTGTTTTGCTTTTCTTTGGCTCCTAAGAAATATTCCTTATTCTCACTGTGTGTCCTCAAATAACTAATATTCATTTAAGTAATAAATATAGATGCAAGTCTTTTGTCATCCACAAAACCAGAAAAGTGATGCAAGTTGCTCAGTAAGACATTTGTCCAAGAGATGCATGTAGAGAAAGGATTTTTTTTTTAGTCATTGATCCTCAGTTTTCTCCTTTCTCTTCTTTTCTTTCACCTCTCCCACAAGTCTCTCTTCTTCTGCTGATATCTATCTGTTAGCACTGTATTAATGATTCATGTTTTAATTCCGCTCTATCAAGGTTCAAGAGCTGCATCAATAACTCTGTGTCCTTGCATTCTATTGGCTTTACCAGCTCTTACACTGACTCAGCCCATCAAAAGGCTTTTGTTATCGCCCGCAACTCAGACACAAGTCCAGACTCAAAGACATATGTTTTATTAATTTTTTCACAACAACAAAGAACGAGACAACACAGACAAAGCAAGACAGAGATGCATGGGCTTCATCTGCAACACTTATGAGTTATATTTTATACATGCTAGTAATACCATGTCAAAGAGCAGACAAAAACTATTTCTGTGATTCATTTGCAATATGCCACTAAAAGCATCAGCAGGATTAAAAGAAGTTGCATTTGGAGTCCAGTGGATGGTGTAATGGTATGTTGTGGTAATATGACACAAGTACATATTTATGAACTAAAAAAGTCTTATACCACTAAATAGAGTATACCCATGAGAGGATATTCATCATAGACATAAATCCATACATTCACTGGTGATTTTGTTAGGTACACCTGTCCAACTCCTTGTTTTAGCATCTAATCAGACAATCACACAGCAGTAGCACAATTAATTTAGGCATTCTAGACATGATCTAGACAACCTGCTGAATGAAAGAGAGCATGAAAATGGAGAAGAAAGGTGATTTGAGTGACTTTGATCATGGTTGGTGGTGCCAAATAGGCTGGTCTGAGTATTTCAGAAACCACCGACTGGGATTTTCACACACAATCATCTCTAGGGTTCACAGAGAATCATCCAAAAAAGAGAAAATATCTTTCTGAGAAAATGCCTTATTGGTGCCAGAGGTCAAAGGAGAATGGCCAGAGTGCATCAAGAGGACAGGAACTCAATAGTAACCCAAATAACTACCTGTTACAACGAAGGTGTGCAGAAGAGCGTCTCTGAATGCACAACACATACAACCTTGAAGCAGATGGGCTAAAGCAGAAGAAGTGGTTCCCACTGGGTGTAATTCCTACCAGCTACAATTTGGCATGTCTGATGAGTCTCGATTTCTGCTGCGACAGAATGTGGTGTAAGCATGGATCCAACCTGTCTCGTATCAGTGGCTCAGTCTCCTGGTGTAGTGGTTTAATGGAGTGTGGAATATTTCTTTAAAACAACTTGGGCCCAGTAGTACCAAATGAACATGTTTAAACACCAAAGCCTATCTGAGTATTGTTGCTGACCAACTCCATCCCTTTATGACCACTGTGTCACCACCTTCTGATGTTTCTGATGCATCCAGCAGTACACCATACCATGTCACAAAGCTCAAATCATCTCCCTAAGTCCACTGTACTCAAACGGCCTGCCCAGTCACGGGATCTTAATCCAATAGATCATAACCCAAAATATCTATGGAACGTTTTTAGCACCCAGTTGAATCTATGCCATAAGAATTAAAGACAGTTCTTAAAGAAAACCAATTCAACCAAGTACTAGCAAGGTGTACCTAACAAAGTGTTGGGTGTATTAATGTATGTACTAAAAATGGAAAAATGAAAGAGTAAGTGGTTATTAACTTTGACATGAATATGCATAGGTTCCTTAACATATGACATCTACATACAAACAAAAAGTACCTTGCCTGTGTGTGTGTGTGTGTGTGTGTGTGGGGGGGGGGGGGGTCAGAGTGTGACCCCATTAATGACTTCCCTAAACCTGCTGGTCTGGAAGTCCAACAGTTCATCTAAACAAAAGGCACTTAGCCTAAAACAGATATAGCCACGTTTATCCTACCATAAAACAATAAAACAAGGTACGACCTCTTCCCATGCTCCCAGGATGTAGGTGTGCATTCCAATGCACACCAAGCCTTTGCAGCCTGCTAAAGATCACACATCCTATCACTACACAATTGATTATACACCTCTAAGCATATATGGTTAAATATTTCTAAGCATAAATGACAATCAACAATACAAAACCTAACACACTCCTAGCTTATTTTGCTTTATTATGTTCTGTAAAAATGCAACAGCACATAGGTTCATTAGTGCTCAAAACTAAAAAATGTTTCTTTGTGCCAATGTGGGAGTCAGGGGGCCTTTTCTCCATCCAGTGAAGAACAATTCACATCCTTGCAAGAAGCACACATTTAAAGTTAGCTCTCTGGTGGATAATTAGAGCTGTCCTGTAAATTCAGGAGAAACAAGGCTGATTCCAATTATCTTAATTCTCTCTATCTCTGCATCTGTGCATGTAAATACCTGAGTGTCTTTTTTTGTTGTTGTTTTGCCAGGATGTACTACTGAAATTGTATAAAGACACACATAAACACAATCATTTCCTTTGGGTTTAGCTAAATGATCTGCAACAGGTGCAACTAACAATAAAGCTTTTGACTTTTGAGTAATCTTAATTTTGACAAACTGCTTAAAGGGCAGCACGGTGGCACGGTGGTTAGCACTGTTGCCGCACAGCAAGAAGGTCCTGAGTTCAATTCCAACATCAGGCCGGGGTCTTTCTGTGTGGAGTTTGCATGTTCTCCCCGTGTCTGCGTGGGTTCCCTCCGGGTACTCCGGCTTCCTCCCACCGTCCAAAGACATGCAGCTTGTGGGGATAGGTTAATTGGATAACCCAAATTGTCACTAGGTGTGAATGTGCGAATGAATGTGAGTGTGAATGGTTGTCTGTCCCTGTGTGTTAGCCTTGCGACAGACTGGCGACCTGTCCAGGGTGTACCCCGCCTCTCGCCCTATGACAGCTGGGATAGGCTCCAGTGCCCCCCGCGACCCTGAAAAGGATAAGCGGAAGCGAATGGATGGAATGGATGGATGCTTAAAGAGGAGCATGACATCTCAGAGCACTAATCGTGTGTGTGTGTGTGAGAGAGACAGAGAGTGTGTGTGACTTAACAAATTCTTCTATTTTCATTTTCTGTCATTTGACTGTTTGATTGATTGACCGATCAGATATCAAATGACAAATCTTTTCAATACTAACATGCACTTCTTTCATCATTTCTCATTTTAGCCGTCATTATTTCTTACCACAACTGCAACTTTATACTGCAAATTTTCACATAATTTGTCTTTTTCCAGGTTTTGAGCTCACTTAACTCATTTTGCGGTGAAATGTTTGGTTTCATTTCTGACGACTGCACTGCTTGAGGTGTAAACACAGTTTCCCTCATTCAAAATGCATTGTACTCTTGACAGGTTCCTGAATGGAGTGGTTTTGCAGTGGCTGACATAGGCTACTTATTCCTTTATTCAGTCTCCTCATTTCTTCACCCTTTTCTCACTCATTTTGACTGTCTGGCATTCTGTGGAGTGAGTGGGGGGGTTATGAAAGGTGATAATGCAAGTTCGGCTGAAGATATCGACTTCGCTTTTCTCGTGTCTTGCTCCCTCTTCCAAGCTGATGGAATGTGCTGCCTTTCTTTCTCTTTTATCTCGCCTGCTTTCATTTTTGATCCATTTCTCTCTTTTTTTCCCCTCAGTTTCTTTGCCAGCACTTTTCTTTTCCTTTTTCTCAACATTTCCCTTTATGCAGTCTACCCACACACACTATTTGTCTTTCTTGCTCTTCCTCAGATCCTGGTGCAGTGGTGGAGACTCACAGTGCAGTACCCTATGCAGTGATAGGTGGTGTTCTGGCGCTGCTGGTTTTCACTGTCATCTGTGTCCTCATTGTCACCATCTGGTGCTCTGTCCGACAGAAAGGTAATCCACAGACACACTCAAATTCACATATCAGGTGACACAAAAGTTACTCTCACAAGCATACCTCACATTTTTGGGAATCGGGGTATTTTATCAAATTTCCACAGGCATGTTTTCTCATTTCTCAACTTTCTGACTTAACGCGCTGTGAAAATATTATTGGATTCTAGTTACACTCAGAGTCTGTGAAACTCTGTGTAAAATTGTCAGCAGAAAGCATGCAGGACAGGATGCTCCTCTCCAGCCAGGCACTGTCTGTGATAAACAACCTTGGAAGAGAAAAGGTTGGGTGGGAAATGTAGGTGTGGTCCCCAGTGTTTTATGACTACATGTTAGTGTATCAAGGCTCATCTATTAAAGCAGAGTCGCCGCGTTCCCTATCTTTTTAAGTGCCCTCTGTTGGCAGCCACGTACTATGCACTAAAGCTGCCAAGAAATGATCTAGGAATAGTGCAGCAGGCTGCAACCAGGGTAACTTACCCTATGGCTAGACACACCGTCAGTCAACAGTCAGTATGGCTTGACCGCCAATCAGCATGAAGACAGGACCATTACAACCAATCAGTGTTGAGACAGGGTATTAGGGCTTTGTCTTGGTCCCTTGTGACTGTCAACATGCCAGTCAACCTCTGTGGTGCAACGAATAAGGATGTCAGTCACCCGTGGAGTGAAGGGACACTCCAGCATGAAGATGACTTGAGTGGTTCTTGCTCTCTACAAGTTGTACTACACAGATTCATTAATCATACAGACCTGAGGGGTGGTAAAATGAGTTTAATGGGTTTTCTGAGTGACGCAAACGTGCCATTGTTCTCTTGCACCTAACTTTCCCTCCACCCTTTTCTGCCAATCTCTCTTCCCTCCCTGTCTTTTATTCTCTATTATCTTCTATTATCCTCCCTCTATTACCTCCTCTCCTTGTGACTCTTCTATTCACGCATCCATTCGCCAACTCTGATTTCTGCTGGTAGGCTCATACCGTACACGAGAGCCAATTCTTGCCTGGTATTGACCTAACAATCAGTTAACTAATGAATTAATCAGTCAAAGGTATGCTACGGAGTAATATTAGCACTGACTGGTTTGATTTTGCTGCATGGCACTACAATGATCATGACGCTTTGCCGCCTAACCTTCCCCCTACAATCTCCCTCTTGTCCTCTCTCTCTCTGTCCCCTGCTCTCTTTCTGTTCACTCAGGTTCCTATCTTACCCATGAGGCCAGTGGGTTGGATGAACATGGTGAAGTGCAAGAGGCCTTCCTCAATGGGAACGACGCCAGCCAGGGCAAGAAGGAGTACCTACTGTAGCCCTTCTCCTTCCCTATTCCCTTTTCTTCTGACCTCATACCCTTTCCCCCTTCCTGTCCTTGTGTCCCACCTTATATACAGTATACACACACACGCACGCACACACACACAAACACAAAATACAATGCGCCATAAGAGGCAGCCTTCTGAAAACGACTGTATACAGATACCGCACACAGCCAATCCATCCTGTTCCAGTCCACTCCATATACATCCTGTAAACAGACATAAACTAGGAGACAGACTGAGAAAAGAGAGCCTCTAGACCCACCAGCCATTAACGACTGTGCCATATACTGTAAGCTGGAGAAACTGGGGAAAATATAGGGAGTGAGAAAGGGAGAGAGGGTGAGGCCACAGAGTTAGGTGAATGTAGACAAAAGCGAAATGATGCCATAATTATTTTGATTGAGAGGGAAACGGGGAGCACAAAGAAAACCGGCACTCTGCCTGTGCAGCCACCAAAGTGGAAAGGGAATTAGAGGCAGATGACTGCTATAATTCCCCGCCTGGAGAATAGAAGAATCCATTTCACAAAGCTCAATTTTTTAACTGACGGAGACAGTGGGAGCACTGTGTGAGAAGGGAGAGAGGACAAAGGGGAGAGAGAGAGAGTTGACCAGGAGCTTCTGAGTGCTTGATGCTTGAAAATGGATTTTTTTTTTTTAATTGCCAAACCATCTTGGCTACACAGCTTAGCTAATATATAATTCCCTAACAAAACTAAACTGAGTCCCAGGAAGTATCCATACTTTATGAACAAACTAACTGTCCTGTTTTGCTATCCTTGTTGGGTGGCCTGCCAATTTGTAAAAAGAAAAAAAAAAGAAGCATCTTTTTTCCCCTCTCACTGCGACAGTGGAGGAAATGTGGTCCTCTTTTAATTTGCTTTGCGTTCACCTGTTACAATCCTCTCCCCTTACTCGTATATCTCTCGTTGTCTCTGTATGTCTCTCCCTCTATCACTTCTTCTTTGTTGGCTCCTAATAATGAAAGGATTAGTATTGGGCTGCGTTCCTGAGAAAGAAGAAAGGAATATGACTTGCTAAGGCATTAAAGAAAAGTATAATTATTTTAGAATGTCATTAAGAGGATAAAAAGGTTTAAAACTCTTAATAAGAGGGACAAGAAGAATCAGAGTGAAAGGACTGAACGAGAGAGTAAAATAGAAGGCTTTTTTCCCTGAATGCTCAAACACATATGCAGATACATGCACACATTCATACGTACAGTAAAACACGTTGACAGTATACATATCTCTGAATTCCTTGTTTGTATAAAAAAGAACTTCGACATAAATTAAATTAAACTTTTAAGAAATAAGAAAACAGTTTACTACTGAAACGCATTATGAGCAACTATACTAACACAGAATACTAGCCTATAGAGGTGCAAAGCCGAACAAACTACTGTCCAGTGATCTTTAAAGAAAATGAAGAAAAGAATAAAAAAAAAAACATTTGTCTTTATGAGAAACCAGAGGTCTTATTGATTTTCTATTAATTATTATTATTATTTGAACAATTATGATTGTTGTTACTGTTATTATTATTGCCGTTGTTATTATTATACTTGTAAATGTTAAAGAAATGTACACTTCCCATGGTTTGTTTTGGTTCTACTGTAGAGAAATTGCTGTCATTTTTCACTCTTTTCCTCTTATCTTTCCTCTCTTTCCCAGTCTTTCTCTCTCTTTGTCTCCTGTGCCTAGTTGTCTCTTCTCCTGTCTTTCACTCTTGTTGATTTTACCGTCCATGTGTCATTGTTGATATATAGCTAACTATTTCTTTATAGGGGAAAGATACAAAGCACGACAAAATAAAAAAAGAATCCAAAAATAACTTCGGGTATCAGACTGTTTTTTTTTTTCTTTTTGGGAGAGGCTGGGGGCGAAGGGTGTTTACTGCATAATTAGCTGGTACTGATTTTGAAATCCTGTGAATGCAGAACAGGAGATGTAGCATATGATTAGATCAATGGGGAATAGTGGCGTTATAGGTGGGAAGATAAAGATGAAGGCAGCGGAGCCGGTTAAAACTGGCAGCTCTTTCAGAATAAACAAAACAGATGCTTGTGTGGCAGTGCTAATGAATCATGAGAGCAGATAGCAGGCAAGAAAAGGTGACAGGAGGGTTGATTCAGACGCACGCAGAAAAATATGACTCTGCCATTAACTTTCACGCAATCAATACCCGATTCTGTCGGGAAGCACTCAACATGTCCATCTGTGTGCAGGGCTAGATTTGAAAGCTGCTGGAGGTCGCAGGGTGATAGATCGATGTGTTTTCTTCTATCGATGGCAAAGCTCCTTGGTCGCCTGTCATAAAGACAGATTGTCAAACGGCAATCAAAGTAATGGACTTGCCAGGCGCTACCAGCATGAGTTGACACTCTGGCCAGCAAACAATTCAGTCGAAACTAGACATATCTTGAGTTTATGATGACGCAACAGTACCACTGGAAGCGCTTGCTATCAAACTCACTGTGGTCGATGAGTAATAAAACTGAGAATATTGCCCCTTTTTTATGTCTTAAAAAACAGAAGTGTGTGTCCTTCAAACAAAGGTTTCATCTGTTTGTTTTCCTGTGGGATACACAGCACTCAGTCTGGTTGTCTTTGTTGGTTGTTTGATGCTGATATTTCTGCTCGTCCTCACAGAGGGGAGAAAGAAAAAATAAAACTCTACAAAAAGTAAACTTTTTAGTTCACAGTTGTGTTTGTGTTCCCCTATAGAGTCCTCATAATCACACGGAAATTCACAGCATTGACTGTTGGCTGGGTAGGCTTTCTGGGAAACTAGGCTGGACATACTTATAACACAATTCATATGGTATTTCTGAAAGCAATACGACCACCACTGTGATCGTGGAGGGTGATTATCAAATCGAAAAACATAAAAATCGAAAAAGTGGAAAGTAACAAGCCATCAGTTCTTAATCCACTTCTATTTATGGCACGCAGTGAATGTACCAAAATATGGCTAATAATATGACAGGATATATAGCTTTTCTCTGACGTTGGTTTCACAAATTAATCCCCTGGAACGGGTTCACATCAGAGAATTTCCCATTTGTGAGAGTCATATTTCATTTTTACAATTTGCAGCTAATATTTGACTTCAGTTCAAAAGGAAAAAAAGTAATTTTATTTTACTGCCAACATGCATGATTGTATCAGTCCTTTCTCTTTGGTTTCACCAGCGACCCTAGCATGGCAAAGAGGTGACAGAGTAGCTTGAAGCGCAGGTTACTGAAGTTTCCAAGCTGCGTATAATCAGGAAGTAGGGAGCTTCCAAGCAGGCAAAACAATTGAATATGCACCTGTGCCAGGGAAGCTGGAGAAATTTAATTCTTCACTGAGTGATATTTTTTTACCCCAGACATTACTACATTTCTTTGTCAATAATGTGTTCCAGGGAAAGGTTTTTTTTTTTTTTTTGCAATGACATGAAGCATACCAGTCTGTGTATTTTCTGAATACATTAAGATAAAACTGAAAGTGCTGAAGGATTTGAAAAGTGAGAAAATGAATAAAAAATAGGCACAAGATCTATAGAAAGCTGGAGAGACAGAGCAGGTCTATGATCATGAGAAACAGGGGGGAAATGTAAATTAGGGTGACCATATTTTGATTTCCAAAAAAGAGAACACTTGGCCCAGCCAAGAAGAACTTCAATAATGAATGGTGAAATAAAAAAATGTCATATAGGTTTTTACAAGTCAACAAGTGCAAAAAAGAGGACAGTTGGTCACCCTAATGTAAATGGCATGTTCACTGTCATACATATGTCCTATGCAGAGGGAGATGGATTGCTACTGTTTTCTCCATCACTGATTTCTTAATACTAACATGCTTCAAGATGAACAATCCAATTAGTGTGAATAAGGACCTTTTTATTACAAGAGAGAATCGTATTGTATTTACAAGTTTAATCAAAGCAGCCATGAAAATTGTGTCATAACCAGGTTAATTATGTTTTCCTTACAATCCCACCTTCTCTCTAGACCACTACTGAAGGTTTAATTAAATGCTGTCACTCATATATCTACATTACTGGTGGTTGGCTTAGTAGAGATTTAAAGCAGGCTTAGAATAAGACCCATAGGAAGAGCAGTCAAAGAAAACAGACATCTGTGATCAGGATAGTAGTTATCACCTAGAGACTTAATTTTCTCACTGACATTTGGTGTGGGACCTGATAATTAACTGGCCTGATCATTTGCTAGTTATGCATTATGTGTGTATACAAGGTTGCAGATTGCTTAAAAGCCAGCAACAAACAGAAATATGCCACATTTCTTCAGTCCACAGGTCATTTGTTTCCAATACTAACTATTTTTTACGCACACGAAACATGGAGGGAATGTTGCTCTATCTGCTGTGAACAATAGCCCAGATCTTCCAAGAATTTAGACCTCTGGGCACACTTTGGCTTTAAGGGAGTGTTTGGCTGAAGACCATGGAGCTGCCTGCATCGCCTCACACAGTGCTATACGTACAGATTTTCCTCTGGACTGGGCTACTGCAGGTGGAAGGTTGGTAACAGTTAGAGGGAATGATGCCTGTTCTCCCCCCATGTGTTTCCTAGGAGGGGTGAAAAGGATCTGGGGCACAAGACTGTAGAGTTGGAAGAGGAACAAGGCAAATATACGAACCCAGTGAGGAACATAAGTACTCGGGGTAAAAAGCAGGAGAGCGTGGATAATGTGGAGTGGCAGGCACAGCAGAACTAAAAGGGAGAGGGAGAGGGCCAGGGAGCGGGCCAAGCAGGAGTCATGTTTTGGGGGATCTGCATGACTAAAAGGAGTCTTCCTCTGCTTCATGCATAGCAGGTCAATGTAAATGGCCAGGAGCCAAAGCAAGGGGAGGATAAATGCCGTCATCCCGTGAACATAGACCAAGAATTGGGGACTGAGAATAGTGTCAGGAGCACAGAGTGTCCAGTGGCTGCTGTGAATCTCAGCATAGGTAAAGTTGCTCATGTCCTCCACATAAAATTTTGACAAGAAGCCTCCGTATGGAAGGTACTTCCCAATGACTTTGACGTCATACTTAGGGGGTGGGGAAGAGGTAAGATGGGGTGAAGAAGTTGTCCAGTTACCATCCAACTCAAGACCCACTGTGCCTGGGTCCGTACTGCTCGTGCTGGCGTTGAGGACATCTGTGCCGATGAACTGAGCAAAGGAGGAGAGAACAGAGGCCACCCAGCACAACAGAACTACACCCAGAGTTCGCTGACGAGTGACCACTGTGGAGTATCTGGCATCCAAAGACATGAAAAACAACAACAACATATTAGCGTGGAGTTAATACTGAGACTCAATAGTACTTGATAAGAAATTAGGACATCACCAAGATGATTGTTCCTAACTGACTCCTGTCTACCACCAACTCCAAAAATACAAAATGGCACGCCGTACATCTTTGAAGAAAGTATTTTCAGTCTAAAATGAATTTCTGATTTTCCATTCAAGTCCGAATTTGTGGGTCACTGTCAATCAAACATCTAAGAGCCTTGGAGCCAATTGATATTTACTCACCATCACTCACATCGCATCACAAGCAGTTCGCAATAAGAACATCTTTATGAGCACTGAACAAACAGGTTGTTTTACTACATACAAAGGTGTGCCTTGACTTTTTTTTTCCCCCTTTTGCACTTATATTGATTTCTTTCTCTCATTTTTGCTAAAAGCATGCTTACAAATCTTGGTTGACTCTTGCCACCCACATATTCACCCTTTCCCACACATATACAAAAATGTATTAAACCACTCTTTTCATTTTTGAAGTTTTATTTTACTTTGAAAATGAGTCTTATATAAGAAATGTCTGCTTTTGTGTATTTTTTGTTGTGTGTGTGTGTGCGTGTGTGTGTGTGTGTGTGTGTGTGTGTGTGTGTGTGTGTGTGTGTCTGCTTAAACTTTGAAACTGAAATTGAAAACTTGTGTCCTTTTTCCTCTACTGATCAAACTGTTACGCTCACCTGTCTGCCAAACGATGGTATAGGTGGGTGTCCAGGGTAAGCAGTACCAACAGGAACATTGTAAACTGCCTGACCATCATAGGGCAACACACAAGGGTTATGCAGGTGTACAAACACTGGGAGCTTCGCAGGTTGAGTAACACGTTCAGAGGGAGTCCTGCTGCACCTCCTATGGCTCCGACGCAACCCAGACACAGTCGAAGACAGCATGAAACACTCCCAGGCTGGGGCCTGGCAATCTGGGATCCGTCTTGGACATCAGCCATCGTGCCCTTGCTGGTGACTGCCATGCAAAGCCGCACGCTCACCACAATTATAGATAAAGATAACATGCACTGGCATAGGGAATACAGCCACGTGAACTCCATGTCTGAGGACAATTTTTAAGAAGACAAAGAGACAAAAATTTATGTTTTTACAATTTTGAAAACAAAACAAAACAAAACACTGATGATAATGATGTGGGCAAACATAAATTCAAGAAAATACATATTGATGCTTTCTATGCAAATAAAACCTCCTACTCTACCTGTCACCTCTGCCCTGTGTTCCCATGTGGTTATTGGAGCCAAGACGGCTCCTGGAGCATCGCTTTGACTTGAATTGTAAAAGCGATGGTCAAACACACAGAGAAAGACAAAGAATAGAGGGAAAATAAATGAGAAAGGAGTGACAACGGATGGAGGAAATTGTAAGGTTAAGCAGTGGATTGTGGGTCAGAATACAAAAAACACTCAGCAGAGGGAGAAAAGTACAGTTGTAGAAGGATTTAGAATGTGATGCAAATTTGTGCTAGGGGCAGAGAAGCAGGCAGAAAGGGAGTAGATATTTTGATAGGTATTGGAGAGCTGTAAACGTGTCTGGAGAGTGAAAAGGTCAGACCAGACCAGACTTGACAGAACTTCTCCATGTAGGATGTGAGCACCATGCAAACACATGACAACAAGCACCAAGCTGGGTGGCAACATAGAGTTACACGCTATGTTTTCTCATACCTTGTTCCAATGTTTAATGCACCTCTTTTCTCCCTCTGGCCCACCATATTTCATTCACAGACACATACTTCTTGAAGCACAAACAGTGCTAGACATTTATGCGTAAATAAATGGACAGCAACACTCAGTTACACAAGTGTGCAGTGCCAGTGCCTGATGAGTAATTTTCAGCAAATGTATTCAGACATGATTGACAGCTAATTTTAGTGTGTTTTCAAACAATAGTCTCCCAGAAAGCAGAGTAAATGAATATTGAAATAGCAGATTTGCTGCCTCAATGTGCCACCTGTCCATTCCATGTAATTAGTTTGACCTTTCTGAAACATTTGGTGTTAGTCCTCACTTCCATAATAATCATGACTGGCTAAAATAACCTCTTTATAACACTTCATAATCACTTTACACAGTTGTCTCCTGTCTTACTACTTGAAGGGGCTCAGCAAAATTGATTTACTGAAGTAATTAATGTAGTTCAAATCCACCTTGTGTGAGTTTTCAATTCAAATTGGTAGCTGGACACTCCCAGCGTAATGAATTGCCTTAATTAATCAATTAAGCTCTTTGAAAGTACATAGGGCCAAACTTTTCATCATGGCAACAGTCAATTTGACAGAGTTGAGAAATCAGTGGGTGCCAAAGAGGTGAATTAGATTAAAAAGGTACAGTTACCTGTTGTGAAGCCCCTGCGATGATGAGCTCTAACCTATCGTTGGTTATGACTTGGCTTGCTTTTTTATTCCGCTCAAGGATCTCTATCTCTCCCTCTCACCTCTCAGTCTAACTGTCTGCCCCCACTGACAGCATAAACCTGATTCATAAACCTCTGCTTATCAACCTGCCTTCTATCTCTCCCTTGTCTCTGCAAACATATCAATTGTGTCAATGTTGGAGCATGGCTGCCCTTTCCATCTGATTTGTGCAAAGGGCAACACATTCTCTTCCAGCCAGGGAACTATGTAAATAAGGTACACACCCCCCCCCCCCCCCCCCCCCCATATATACATTTATTATGTTATATATGTAGTTTTCTCTAGATTTTTTTAAAATAAAGAGTAAAACACTATGCAATTCTTAACAGCTTGCTGTTCTGATGTAGCAGTTTACACTATCTATAGACACGAAAACAAATATGCAGGCAGAAGTGTATTGATGTCTATATACACCTTTAAGAAAGTCTCTCTTGCCCCTATATATATATAATTAGAAACAAACAAACAAGCAAAATACAAGAAATCAAACTGTAAGATTGACATTTAGGTCCTTATCCTCCAACTGTCTGCCTCAAAAGGGCCAAGCATTACGGGAAGAGCACAGTTACTGACAAATCAATAACTGATGTAAACGTACTAACTATTGGCTGCTGCCATTTTAAATGCAGCCATAGTTAAATGTGAAAGTGGAGATCTCCATGAGAGAAGAATGAAAACAAGCGGATTTTTTTTGATAGAAACAGATGAAAATAAATGACCAAAAACCGATTAAATACTATGTAAAGTACAACTTGTAGCACTAGTATGCAATTTCCCTAACCCTAATCTATTTATGTAGATGATAATAAAATAGCCCAAATGACGAACAAAAGAGAGTCGAAAACGGATAGATAGATTAGATTGGGACGGTCGACACTTGTGATGAGCGGCATCGGAGGAAAAAACAACGCGCTGGTCTCGCGTTAAAAAACGAGATGTGCCCGTTCTATCATGGGTTGGAAACCCCGTTCCACCCTCTTCCTTGGCTGTCCATAAGCAAGGTAACGCCGCATTTTTCACTCCTCGCTTATTTAGCAATAAATGTATTCAAAATTCAAACAATTGTTCTTCAAACGTGGTCTGTTAAAGTATAAAGTACAGATAATTACAGTGGTTAGGCTTTACACGAGGTATTTTGACGTATTAATAAGTTTTTGCGAGAATTTTGTTTGAATGTTGCGCTCATATCATATCTGCTAGTAATGGCTGCCCCCATGCTACCTCGTTGAGGCCTGCTCAACTGGCTAGTTGTACTGATTTCATTTTGTGTTCTGTGCTATAATATATGAATATTCATATTACGAGAAGTGATATCGTGTATCGGTTGGGCAGATATTTCTTTATTTGTCGATTTTTAGGTCGTAAGGATAACAATTGAAAACGAAGTGTGGTTGGGTGTATGGTCAGTTAGCGCACATGAAGCTAAAACACCGGGTGAAACGTGCAATTTCGCCAAGAGTCGTACACATGTATCCTGTCCAATTTGTCTTGCTGCATAGCATTATTTAGTATTTGTTTTCTTGATGCATTTTAATAATTAACCTAAGCTCCGTATTCTTTGAAGCTAATTGGGATTGATGTTTAAGAGCTCCTGGTTTGAGGCGGTGAGCAACGAAATCTTAGAGCAATTATGAGAGATGCTTGTCTGGTGTGTTGCTTTTTTTTGGTAGATAAACGTTAGTTTGTGTGTATTTATTCATATTTTAATCGCATTCAGATGCCAGGTGTCACAGTGAAAGACGTTAACCAGCAGGAGTTTGTCCGTGCCCTGGCGGCCTTCCTGAAGAAGTGAGTTTTATTTTCTCCTCTACATATTCAAAGCTTGTTAATATATTTTATATAGTATGCTCCACTGAGCAGCTTTACTTTTCATTGAACATATTTTTAATCAAATTTTGTGACGCTGTTTAACTTAACAGATGCTAATGGCCCACTCGAATAAATTATTGATATAGTCCTCTGATGTACTTCATACTGATGTACCTTTTCTGTTACCAGGTCAGGAAAACTGAAGGTGCCTGACTGGGTGGACCTTGTCAAGCTGGGTAAGCACAAGGAGCTGGCCCCCAGTGATGAGAACTGGTTCTACATCAGAGCTGGTAAGTCTTGCAAGTTTTTTGTTTTTTTTTTTTTGTTTTTAATTACTAAGGTTTTCAGAAGTTCTCCTGAGACTTATTACAGCTTCAGGCTTGTATTACCACAAGACATTTCCATTTACATGTTTAAATGGTGCTTTGAGATGGGACAATTTTACATGCAAATGTGCTTTTAATTAGTAAAAGGTTTTTGAATGCAACAGACTACACATACTGATCATTTTAAATTCTTTCCAAATTTATAACCATTGACACAGTAAGCCCACTTTATCAAAAACTTAATATTCACATTGTACAATGCTTAGTGTTTCAGGTTCTAAATATTATATGACAACACTGTCATCTCTCATGCTTCCGCAGCATCCACTGTTCGCCACCTTTACCTCCGTGGTGGTGCAGGTGTTGGCTCCATGACCAAGATCTATGGCAGTCGCAAGAGGAACGGCGTGTGCCCTGCCCACTACAGTGTTGGATCAAAGAATGTGGCTCGCAAGGTGCTGCAGGCTCTTGAGTTGCTCAAGATGATTGAGAAGGATCCCAATGGGTAAGTGCCGGTTCTTACTGTTTTTATTGGTTGGAACTTAAAAGTGTTTTTTTTTTTTTTTTTTTTTTTTTCTTCATACACTTCAGCCCCAGACCTTTTTAAATATTAGACACAGAAAGCTGTGAATGCAAAAACGCTGTCTGATAGACTTACCCGTACGTGTGATGTCTGAATATATGTGACACAAGGAATCCTTTGGTGAGCAAGTCACCATAATATGGCCTGCCTCCTGGTTGCCCTACCAAGAAAGCATGGTATGGGGCATCTCTTCCTTCATGTGTGGAAATCACCTAACGTTTAGAGCCAGTCAAGAAAGCTGATTGCATGTATAAGTTGGCATGTGCATGATGCTTAGAGATGGGTGAAATAATTGACTCACTGAGGAATAGTTTTTATATTTTATACATCTGATTTTATTTGCAAATTGTAATCAGCTATAGATATCGAGTCGTAAGGCTAACAGTGCCCGTGTCAGTCATCTTTTTTCTGTTGTGTCCAGAAGGGGTTTCAAGAGCACTCACATTCAGTTAGAGTGAGTGTAAGTGTAGCTTGAACTGTCAAAGCTTTAAAATGCATGCGTCTCTAGTTGTCCATTATACGTATGTTTACTTGGAGTTGCTTGGTAGCCTAAGTGTTAAGTTCTGCAATGCTATTGATGAAGCGTGTCCCCTTAATGCTGTGCAGTAAGGTTTGGTTGGAATGGAGCATGCTGACCAACCTTGAGTGAACTGCTTTAGTTGATAACTCCCACCCCAGCACCATTATCCAGTATTACACTACATCTGTTCAAATATTGAAAATGTTGACTCGGTATTAACTTAATTTGGTCCATCCATCCATCCATCTTCATCCGCTTTATCCGAGACCGCGTCGCGGGGGCAGCAGCCTAAGCAAAGAGGCCCAGACCTCCCTCTCCCCAGCCACCTCCTCCTCCAGCTTATCCGGGGGAACACCAAGGCGTTCCCAGGCCAGCCGAGAGATATAATCTCTCCAGTGTGTCCTGGGTCTGCCCCGGGGCCTCCTCCCGGTGGGACATGCCTGGAACACCTCACCCAGGAGGCGCCCAGGAGGCATCCTTGTCGGATGCCCGAACCACCTCAGCTGGCTCCTTTCGATGTGGAGCAGCAGCTGCTCTACTCTGAGCCCCTCCCGGATGGCCGAACTTCTCACCCTATCTCTAAGGGAGAGGCCAGCCACCCTTCGGAGTAGGGCTGGGCGATATGACCCAAAATTCATATCTCGATATTTTTTAGCTGGATGGCGATATAAGATATATATCTCGATTTTTTTTTTTAAGCCATAAAGTAAGAACAAAAAGAGAGTTCTTAGTCAAAGCTGTGTCCCAGATGTCACACAGGCACTTTTATTAACATACAGCACAGATGTACATGAAAAATTACTCAAAATTAAATTATAAGCATTCATTAAATAATAATGCTCCATAAATAAAAGAAAACAAGGTTGTTTTTGTGCTAAACAAAGAGCTCACAATTGTGCAGTCAAAATGTAAACTAAAAGACGCTGAGCGTAATAACAAAGACAGATTTCACAGCTGCTCTGTTCCCAAGTTTTACTGTGTGACTGATAGCCTGGAGTTTGAAATCCGCTTCATAACCACGTCTCTTACAGGTGCCATTTATGGTCCTTATACACACACAGTACGGTAATATTACGTTGATGCACAGTACGTATCACTCCGCGAAGCTCCTCGGTAGCCGTAATGCGCCGACAATCTATCAAGCGGTGCAGCTCCGTAGCTTACCAAAGTCGTACTCAAACATTTTTGACAGATTGCTGAGCGCTGTGTACCACATAAAATCGGTTCGCGGCCATCAAGCACAACCAGAATTCATACATAAGGCGCGCTATCAACTTTTGAGAGAATGAAAGGATTTTAGGGTTAGCGCTGTTAGTTCGTTAGCGCGGTTAGCTCGTTAGCACGTTGACGCCGTCCAGCCCCACGCATGGGGCGATGCGCAGTAACTCGTTAACGGAGATTTGCCGTGTCCGTCTTGTCGCTGCCTGCACGTGAAGCGATGGGGGAGGAAGGGGAGTTGTCTTCAGTGAAGGCGAGGCGGAGTAACGTTGCGTAGAGACAAAAGTGGACGAAAGAGAGGCAAACTTGCGGCTCCACAACTATAATTATAACGTAACATAGACTATATCGATATAAAGGATATTGTCACATCTTATATCTCGTATAAAAATATATCGATATGTTTTAAAAACTCGATATATCGCCCAGCTCTACTTCGGAGGAAGCTCATTTCTGCCGCTTGTATCCGCGATCTCGTTCTTTCGGTCACTACCCACAGCTCGTGGCCATAGGTGAGGGTAGGGACGTAGATCGACCGGTAAATTGAGAGCTTTGCTTTTACACTCAGCTCCCTCTTCACCACGACGGACCGGTGCAGCGTCCGCATTACTGCAGCTGCAGCCCCAATCCGTCTGTCGATCTCCGGCTCCCTTCTCCCATCACTCGCGAACAAGACCCCGAGATACTTGAACTCCTCCACTTGGGGCAGGAACTCATCCCCGACCCGGAGTGGGCACTCCACCCTTTTCCGGCTAATTTGGTCATTAAACATTTTTAAATTCTCTACAATTGTTTCTTGTTTTTAGTCACAGTACATTACTTGAACTCCACAGTACAGTTTCATAATGTGTATTTCCACTAAAAACTTGGTCTTTAGTTGGGGATATTAAAAAGATATTAATTTGTAACTCTGCATACCAATATTAGTGGACATCATGGTAAATGGACTTACAAAGCTGTACTCCACCTTTAATTGATTATTCGTAGCACTCATTCACACAATCATACAGACTTTTTATTTATTTGCTTTGTAACCATCGTGGATACTTGCACACTGCGATGGATGCCTTTGAGGATAACTCGGGGCTCAGTAGTTTGCCTAAGTATACTTTGGCACATGGCTAGAGGAGTCAGATGACCAACGCTACCAGATGAGTCATGGCTCTCCACACAAAACCTCAGTGCACACACAGTAAGCAATTGGATGCAGCATTGGAGTATGAAGCTTAAATCCCCCAAGTAGCATACTTTTGCACAGCTTTCTATTGCTGATAAAACATGGAGATGCCAGCTAACTGACAGTTGATATTTTGATACTTGGTGAGCTCAAGAAAATGCCACAATATTGTTTTGAATTGATTTTTTTTCTTGTTTTATTTTATGGGAAACATGGGCACAGTGGTACACACCTACGCCAATGCCTCTACGCATGCTGTTACTCATTCTTGCAGAACTTAGTAACAGTGTCTCAGCTTTCTGTTTATTGCATTTGCTGATGTGAAATGGGCCAGCTTATGTGATGTGGATAACTGAAATCTGTAAATGCATAAGGTAGAAATCATTTTTTTGAGACTGCAGTAAAGATTTAATCACTCTGTAACAACAGGGCTAATTGATTGGCTTGGGATAGAAGTGAGCAAGAAAATCAAGTTCTGTGGAGAAAAATTGTTCAGTGGCTTCTTCACTGTAATGCTGTGGTTAGTGTGGCATAAACTCATTATTGTAGTGTTAAGCATTTTTCTAGCGGTGAATGGTATTCTGTTGTATCAGCTAATTTCTGCTTTTTCTTGCTTTTTTAAAATCAGTGGTCGCAGACTGACTTCCCAGGGAACCAGAGATCTGGACAGAATTGCTGGCCAGGTGAGAAACTCATTTGGTGATTTTTTTTTTATTTTATTTTATTTTATTTTTTAAAAACACACCAAACTGTCTAAATGCTAAGAAGTTTGCATACACTTAACAATAACTCAACTGATTAAATGATCCTAATAAAACTTTATTCAGAGATGGCGTCGTGGTCTTTACCTTCTTATACGGTACAGTGGAGGCTTGACATATTCAAGGGGTCTAAAACCTATGCAAACTGAAAATCATTAGGTCTGCACAAAACCTAGAGAGGGGCATAAATGGGTTGTAGCTAAATATTCTGAGGACAATTAAGTATCTAAAATGGACAAATTAATTTGCTAATGTTAAGTAATATTAATGCTCTTGGTTACAATGTCCAGTGCAGCATTTCCCCTCAATAAATTAAGACCATACACATAGATTGGGAGATGGACTAATGGTCCTTAATGATCTCAGATGATATAATTTGCACTGTATCTGTCACTAGTCAGTACACCAATTATTGTGTTTGATGTTTTAACATGACAACCTGTCTGCTGTTAAACACCATGACCATGTCTCCCTTTCTCTGCTACCTTTTTGCTGTTTTGTTAAACTGTTCAACTCAGTTGTATGCGTTGTATCAGGCATTCAATTGTTTTTTATTTATTTAATTTTTTTTTTTTACGATACATGTAGTGTTTTTTGGCTTGAATGTGTATCAAATTGTCATCTTCCAGCTGGATGAAATCATTTACTAAATATATTCAGGTGCTCTGCAACATTAAGTGGCAGCAGCTAGTGAGAGTATTGCTAAAATGCTGCAGTTATTATAGGTATTCGACTTGATGTTTTCAGTTTAAGAAGATCCTGCTGAACTCCTGATGGCTTTTTGTTTTTTGTATGTCCACACTTTTGTGCAGAAGCTACAGCTTTGCAGGCTGTTTTGTTGTAGCTGTTTTCTGTCACCTGGGGGCAGTGTCACAACCCATGGGTCTTTGGGCAACTCTCTTGTGCTGCTGTTGGTTCGGCAGCAAACCGTAGAGAAGGGCAGTTGTAACGTATAAAGAGTTAAAATGAAACTGAGTCAAGAACCAGTGTCCACTTTCATAGTCACCTTCTGCTGTTATCCTCCTTTTTTGATTTTTCACATATATATATTTGTGGTATGGCTTTTCCGTTTTCTGGTCCAACTCTCAACCAGTCAGCACTTGCCTTACTCAGAGGATTATCCATTTTGAGGCCCATGCTATTGGGCTTTAGCAGTATGGCAGGTATTTTTCAAATACCTGTGCAAATAGACATAAATGTAGTACTGTAAAATAGGCTTAACACAATGAAAGTAAGTATCATTAATGGTTGAGAATGTTTACACATAGTAAACCAAAGAAAACCATCTAAATTGAGATGGGTAGGTTTTGATTATTTGTAGAGACATTTGTGTAACATGCAAAAGAATCCCCAGTGTGAGACAAGGAGGGGAGACGCATCCCTTTGGGAGTTGATTCAGGAAGGAAATCCAAATCGACTATGCAAAGGTACCTATGGGTGACCACTTGTAAACAAAGGTGCAGCTATTTATAGAAGTAAGATTCTGCACTGTTGAGAAGAATTTCACTTAACCGTGTATTTTATAATGAAAGATGTCAACCGCGTGCAAGTCTGAAAATGGCGTTCCTAGTGAGCATACCCCTTTGAGACAACTTTGGTGTCTCTTGTAGGGAATGAGTCTCAGCTGCAAATGTAAAAAGCTGCAGCCACTGAAGTATAATCTGAAAGTGATCTGTAGGTACTGAAATCGGATGTAAAATGTTTGTCACAAAACACATTTTGATAGTAACCTGTGTTATGTACCAAGCTTCAATATTAAGCCTATGCTTAAAATCACATGGAATCTAACATGCTACGCTATATGTCAGCCAGCTCTAGTTCCAGCCTGATGGAATTGGTAGAAAAGAAGCGGACCACTATCAGGCTCCCCAGCTGTTAAATGTCATACGACCTCATGCTGGCCAGGCAAAGGTTGTTTCCTGTGACTGATTTTGTATGATGCTCTCTGTCATTTTATGTGACGTTCTGACAGACTCAGGGTGGTGCCTTGTGTGATCACCACAGAAATATCATCCTCTGCTTTGATGCGACACCTTGTCTGTTGTGGGAGTACATCACTTTGGCATGCAAGGTTTTTTTTTTTTTTTTTTTTAAAGCACTTGTCCTTGGGCAAATTTTTTCCCTCTGCCAGCCAGTTGAGTTATGTTTCTTGTGTGGCACACTCCTGGAATTGTTTGTTAGCCTTCGCTAAAAAACAAATCACACTTGGGCCTTGTCAAAAATCAAGAGAGAGTCAGCAATGTTGTGATAATCCAAGGGTAAAAGGGGTAAACATGAGGAGGGAATTTCATGCTTGGCAAGTCCGCCGTATGGCACCAGTTTTCTCCTTGTTTATCCATGCTAATGAGCAGTATGCAGATGAGCAGACCTGGGCTGGGCCCTGCCTGCTGCACAAAAACTGGCAGGAAGCTTGTTGGTGTGGCTCCCTTACCACCTCTAGAATCTCTTGTGTGTGTTGTACTTTCTGATGACTTTTTATGTGAGAGGCTTTTCCCTGGCAAGTGAGGTTTCTGCCATGTATTATCAGACTATTCATGGTGGGTTTTGGCAGCAGCAGTAACAGTTTCTCTTCCAGACTGTGTTTGCTCTCAAGTCCCTGTGAAATTACATTTTTGATAGCATCTTGCTCCCTCAAGTTGTGGACTGACTATTAACGCAGTGGAGTGACATTTAAAAATAAATGAATTAAATGTGTGTTTTCATTTGATTGCTTTAGAATAAAATTAGTTTAAATAGTTGAGATCATCTTCTTCATCCATGGCAGCCTAATGAATTGATTAAATACCCCCCCACTAACACTGCTGGTAATTTTATTCTGAATTGAAGGGATGTTTTCAAAGGTGTGAGATTTTCATTTGATGCAGGATGTCACTCACTGGCTATATCTCATAATGTTTTCTCTCTCTTTTCTCCACAGGTTGCAGCTGCAAACAAGAAATCTGTTTAATAAATCTTTTTTGGAAAAGTCAAATTGTGTCTTGTGATTTTTGACTTGCATGAACAATTAGTTTGAACCCATTCAATCAGTGTCTTCAAGCTAATGAACTGGAATGAGTTTTATAGATGAACTGCTGATAAGCCCGTTTCCCTGAATATTATGAACCACGCTTTCTAAAAGAAGGGAAGTCTTTGTAGTAATTCATCCCTAGCTGATGTCTGGCACTCTGGTCTAAATGTCATTTTGTCTAAAGGGCAGTGAATGACCATTGGTCGTGGGCTCTGTTCACATCCTCATATCCTCTTGCTACTAAAAGCTTGATGACTGGGAACTGTTTCATCGGGCAGTTTGAAAAGGCTTCCGGGGAGCTGATCCATCACTAAGCCAATGCAGCTTCTCATCACTGGCCAGACACTGCTGTCACATTGCCCCTTTTCCCATCCATATTAATCTTTTGTTTTTGCCACTTTGTTCATCTATCAGATGTGCTTTGTACAAATTGATCGCTGATACCATGACAACCGCTGGAAATGGTTCACTTAACAAAGGCAGATGATTACATTTCCATAAGGAACCTAGTTAACATTTCAGTTGTAAAGAATGATGTCATGGTTTAACAGCCTCATTCAGGGCCACAGTGCCATCTACAGATTAAAACCAAATTTAATAGGAATGCTTGACAATTTCAGCAGAATGGGGAAAATATCGGACATGTTTTTCATATGACTTCCACCCCAGACGCAAAACTTGGGAAAACTAACCATGAGGTATTTCCATGAAGGATACGTGATCTGTATTTTAAGTAAACAAATTCATGTATGCTTAACTTGATGTTTTAAAAGGCATATTGTCTCAATCCCCATCTAAAGCAGTTATGTAAGTGTGTGTATATATGAAAAATGTGGTATTCAAAATACATCTGCAGTTGAATGTTCCGTTGCATAAAAATGAAGGCAGACCAGCAGCATCCTGGGTCACATGTGTAATTTGTCAGTGACACTAAAATCCTGCAGAGGGTGCCAAAGTCAATAGAATCTGTCTATACATATAGTTTGAATTAATAGGCCATGAGGTGATTTTTATAAGTGTTAAGTGTTAAGCATTAGTTATTTTCAAATAAATACAAAAACAGCCTCATTCACATCCAGAGGTGCAGTAATATAGTTACATTTCAGTATCCTATTAAATGTGAAATTGGTTTATTAGTTTTTAGTGTTCGTTATTTTCTGCAGCCACGAATTTCCCCAAAGTAATTAAACTAGAACATTATACAAAACTTCTCAAATGTTTATTACAACAGCTTCAGGATGTAATATTCAGGCAAGTAACTGAAAATCATCGCATCTGCATTTTAATTTTCATGCTTTAATCTCATTTCATGTCTCCACAAGGCTTGGGGCAACAAAAAATTACAAGCACAACCAAATGAAGAGTGCGTGGGTCGTTAGTCACGGTGCAGCGCAGTACACATCTATGTCCTCTTTTTGAGAATAGATTTATTTCATGTCAATTATGTCTGTATTTAAAGGAGGAAAAAATACTGCTGGCTTTGTGTGCTCGCACAGCCGAGCTCATGTACACAGCCTGCTGTGTGTGTTTGAGTGAGCTTATAGATGGCCCTGTGTTTGAAAGATAGCATGTTGTTGATCCATGGACAGTAAGCCTGCTGTGTTTGCCAGTCTATCATCCACTGTATCTGTGTGTACTGTCCACACTGTGCAGCACACACAAAGCATTGTGTGTCGCTCCATCCAACTGACTGTGTGTTTTTCTCATCTTTTCATAATGCCATTCATAATAAGCAGTCTCCATCAATTACTCAGTGCTTTTCTTGAGAAATATTAATCATTTCATACACCTATCCCACTGTCTCTGCCATCCCCTCCATCTCCCTGTCCCCTGTCCGCCCCCTCCTTCCTGTTTTTATTTGACGACCAGCTGTTCCTGAACACCTGAACCCATCATCCCTTCCTCCCCTTTTCATGATCCTGCTTTTTGTTCTACCCTGCAATTTAGAAGATGGGAGAGGCTCAACATGTCCTTGAGTGGTAGAGAGAAATGTATGGAATCTATCCGAGGACATCTTATGTTTGTTCACTTGTTACTGTTCCTGTGTGTGCGTGCTTGTTCGTGTATGTGTAGTTCCTGCAACCACATTTGGTGATGTGTGCCTCTCTCCCCAAACAATTTCAGCTGCCGTCAGTCAACTTGTTTGTGCAACAATTTTTCATTGTGTGCAGTGTCATTATCAGCAGGCTTCACTATGGCAATTACTGCTGTGGAACAATTACCACTTTAACAAATGCACAACCAAGTGGATTTTTGAGCCTTGTGTGTGTGTTTGTGTGGAGGTGGCTGCACCTACTTGCGCTCCCAATTCTTTGGCAGCTCGGCTTGATCACACTGAGAATGGATGCAGACCTGCCTCTCACCTCTGCGGGGTTGGAAACAGCCGATAACTAAGAAATGAATCCTCTGCACAAGTCTTTCCAAAATAGAACAGCTATCAGGAGAGCTCCTGCACATACACATGTACACACACATTGTCAGTGCACAGCTCTATGCCCTGTGGCATGTTTTCCCCAGAAGACAAGACATTCCTCTGAATTTTTCCCAGCATTCCTATCTCCTCCATAATAGTTTTCTTGGGAAAGTTGACCCAGATGCTACTGGATTGGTTAAGATAACAACTTTTTTCCATTTATCTCATAAACCACACAGATTTATTAGTTGTTATGGAGTTAAAATTCACAGTGTCATGCAGGCTTTATATGCGTGTTTGAGGTTGTTTCACTTTCATTTATTTATTTTCTGGGAGCTGAGATATTCTTTCATTCTCGTTGCTTACATCTTGATGTTTTAATGCTGTGTTATTGATTTATTTATATCTTACTATAAATTCCACTGGTTAAAGAAGCACAGCAGGTTGGGTGCAGAGTGTGTTCATGTGCTGTGGTGAGGGTCAGGCCTCGTCTGCAAGAGCTTGTTTATAGAAATTAGTCTGAGGCCAAAAGGTCAGTGTTGTTTTGGTGAAGAGATGAGCTGCTGCCCTGTGTGTTACAAATCCGTGAGTAAGAAAACTCCTGAGCTATAAGAAGACTGGTTTACAAACTTATCTCCCAGTGGGCATGAGCGGCTGATTGATGGATGGCCCTGCTGTTTTGTTGTGTGTGCGTATGGAAGAAAGAATTAGTTTGACCTGGTTGACTTCCTGGGTAGTTTAAAGGTGGTATATAGACCTACATCTGTCTACTGTATGTTGCTGTTCTTCTGTGGGCTGTCAGGTCTAATCCCTCATCCTCTGTTTGGCCTAAGAGCAGGTGGTATAAACACGCGACGCACTGCTCAGCCTGCCTGGCACCATGGGGCACTGTAGCTCTGCACCACAGCAGGTGTGTATATATGAGTGTGTGTGTGTAGGCGAAACACTAACCATGTGTCAGTGGAGTTTAGTGTGTGTCTCCTCAGCTTTTGAGTCTGAATCCCTTCCACCTGTCACAGAGGGTGGGGTGCAAAGGGAAGATGACGGGGTGCAGAACAGATGCTGTCTACAAAGCCAGCCGAACCGACTGAATTGCACAGTGTGCTCTCTGTACATGTGTGTATGCAGACCATATTATTTTCTAAGCTGTGCCCATGCTTGTGTGTGCTCACATTGAGATCAGAGCTTTCAAGTCATTCATACTTTGATGCTGCGGCCCTGCGCTTTCTTCAGCACAGAACAAAAGACTGACAGAGGGAGACAGCTAGACACCAGTGTGACACTGAACGGCTGTGGAGATAGTTGACACAGTGACAGACTGAGATAGGACGAAGTGTGTGTGTGTGTGTTTGGAGTCCTGTGCTTCATCATCCCTCTATCTCCCTCACTATCTTTCTAAGTGTAGCAGGGAGGGAAAAATCTCCAAAGAAATGCCAAGCAGAGGTGTCAAAAGTGACCAAACCATGTAAGAACCCAACCAACACTGCGGCTTCCACTAGCTTCTCAGGGCCAGTATCTAAAACTCCACAGCTCTCTCACACACAGCTCTGTAAGATATTTATTAATATCTTTTGAAAAATATGTCTGTGTGGAAATGTTTATTAGAATTTTGACATGCATAAGATGATATCTGAGATCCTCCTGATTGGCTGAGCTCCCACTGTACTTTTTTTTTTTTTTTTGCCACATCTTACTTCATGCTGGTTTACTGTGAACATGAACACTAGACTGAAAAACAGTCTGAGTTTTCCAATGAAAATTATGGGGAGAAACATCCCAGCTGTGGCAAACTGTTAAAGATTATAAATGGGTATTAAATATCCAAATTATATAAAAGAAATAAAAATTATCAGTTGTAAACACAGCTCTTAAAATAATTTAAGAGTTGAGACTTTATCAAAGTCCATTTCTGGCTTCTCGCCTTCATTCCTTCCTTTTTTCTCTCTTAATCATCACCCTTTCTCCTACTCCCTCTAAAGTCTTAACAAATCCTTCCAGCTACCTCTTCATTGCTCTAATGATCTTCCACTTTTTTTTTTATATTGTTTGGCTGTTTTCCCCTTCTGCTATCCTCTTTCCTCTTCTCCCTTTTATCCCTCAGTGCCATTAGCACCCCATTAGCCCTTCCCCCGGTGTTCCCCCTTCCCTATCAGGACTGAAAGCTCACCAGCTTTATGATTTGACATTGTGCCGTGCTTTACCTCTTCTTAAAAAAAAGGTTTGCTAAAAGTCTCTTCACCTCTTCAAAAGAAATGAATAAATAATCATGAAAAATAATTTTCAGTACATAACTTGAAACGGAATTGCAGTTTCTCAGAAGGGAATTCATGAAAGTGGCGAATGAAATTGCTTTAGCTGTTAAATGTACTTTCATTGTTTTATGTTGTTGCTATGTTTTTTGTTTTTATTTTTAGTGGTGCCAGTTGCATGGTTCTACTTCTCCTATTTTCAAGTCATTTTTTCTCATAATACTGTAAGAGTTTGACTTGTAACAGAGTATTTTTAGTTAGAGCTAAGTTTTAAATAATTCCTCCACCACTGCCTTGTTTAGTTGTATAATATTCATTTATATATATGTTTTAAAAAATCACTTTATATGGTTTAAAGTTCAATGAAATGTGGTAATAACATACATTATTGGACATCAAAACTGTGTTTCCTACTATGAAACTTGTGGTTTATCAAGTATATAGATCTATAAACTATTGTTTAAGAAACACTTTTACTTTTACATTATTTTCAAATGTGAAAATAATGATGCAGTGATGTTAGTGAGGGAAGTAGATCTACAGTTCTAAAATTTTTACCAGTTTTCCAATACCTTAACCAGGACTGACTTTACTTACTGTCCATGGACACATTTGCCAGATGTATTCACAACGCCCAACACAGTGTGCTGTGTGTGTGCTTTATGTGGGCACATGTGAGTGGAGAATATATATTGTGCAGGGAGGGTTGCAGAGGTTAGAGAACTGTAGTTTCAGACTTTTGTTACACTGCTGCATGCCCAGTGTGTCTATTTCACACAGTGACCTCCTTGTCTCAGTGTCCTCTGCCTCCCTTTGTGCAAATCCCAACATGCCCACATTTTTCCCCTCATACCTGTATCTGTTCCAAACTGTTTTCTGCGAATATTATTGTTTTCCATCAAGCACTTGTGCCCTAATATAGAGTTTGCAGTCATATTTTTTTGTGTTGGTTTTTCTTACCTGATTCTGGCTGCTTTTGCAACTCAGGCCAGACAAACAAATATGTAAAATATGTGTTGTGATTGTGTTGCCGACTCTTGTGCGCGTGCAAGTGCATGTCAAAGAGAGGCTAGGCAGGTCCCGTGTGAGTGAAAATCTGTGGACACTGCCTGCGTAAATGTGTGCATGCAAAAACTGACAGACAGACATGCGATTGTGTTAGCAGAAATCTTATTAACTACCGAGCTGCCCCTCTCGTTAATTCTTTAAAACAGTTCCTGAGAAACTCCTCGGCTCTGCACTTCATTTACTCTTTTGAAACTAGCTGCGGATGCAGATTGGGCATATTTCTGCACATTTCCACAAAATTGAATTCTTCTCCAAAAGCACATAATGACTCTGGTCTTTTGCAGCTGCTAGTTTGTGAGACGAGATTGGGTGCCGTTTGGGACCCGTTGGATTCATGACTACGGGGTGAGAAAGAAGCGGATACCAAAAGCTGCATTAGACTACTCACAACAATCATCGAAATAGTACTCTTCCTCCGTGGAAATTCAGGCACACCACGGGGACCCATCTTCTGAGAGAGAATTTAATTTGACAGCCGGGTCCTGCTGTGGCAGACGTTTGCTAGAACATTCAGTTAACATCGTGCACTAGCCTCTGGGCCTGCCCAAAATGGGCAGGCAGGGTCACGCTTCTCTGGGCCCTGATAGAGAAACTGTTCTCCTGGTTTCTCTCTGTCTCAATTTCTCTTCTCATTATTTCATATTTTTTCACTCTCCATTATGCAGTTTTTCTCACCCTCCTGGTCTCTGCTGCTCTCCCTTTCCCCCATCTGACTGTTCCAGCTGAAGGTCCTGTAACACAGGGCACATGGAAATCTCATGAATAGCAATGTATCAAACTGACAGGCACCCTGACATTTAAAAAGTGTGTGTTAAACTAAAGATCATTTCAAGATTTTGATTGCAAGTTAAAGTGTCTGCCAATGAATGCTTCTCTTTTATTTTTGGCCTTTTCCAATCTGGGAAATGAAAGTTAAATCATCTTTTTATTTTGTGTGTCATTTAGACAAACCTGGTTGTTGCATATTTATCAGAAGAGAAAGACGTGCGTCTTTTCTCTTTGCAACACAGTGTATCGTTTTACATGCATTCACACACACAGCTGATCATCCCTTTCTGCCTCTGTCTGCATTTTTCAAATCAGCTTCTAAGGTTCAAGGTCTGGTCATCTCTGAGGCCAGTCTGAGTTTATTCACATGAACCTTGTCTCGCCTATTTGAGATTGTGTGTGGGGGCACTTTCCTGTCTGTGTGGGAACATTTGGTGTCTTTGAGATAGTCTTGATTGAGTTTTACACAATTTTAGGTCTGCCATTTCAATTTTCTACATTTCCCCAAAACATCTTTATTTGCTCTTTCACCTTTCTCCCGACATTTCCTCACCCTTCACTTTGTTGCTGTTTAACTCTGTTTCCTTTACCCCCATTATCCACCCACCCACTCCCTCTACTCAGCTGGTGGGCCAGCCAGGAGGCTGTGCATGCATTTGAGGAGCGTAATCTGCTTTTTCTCTCATTCCCATTTCCATTTCAATCCTCCGTTCACAGCTGGAACCAAGGCACTCTGCATGCAGATGAGTAAGAGTTGACTTTTTCCAGAAAGTATATTCAGACACAAGATGGGCAGGAGATGAGGGGGAGGAGGGGTGGATAAAGAGAGAGAGAGGGACAACTGAAGTTAGAAGATTCAGTCATAAAGAAAAGCAACAGTTACTGATGGGGGGGAAATCGTTCAATTCAAACTCATTGTCATTCAGCCTTAGAGAAATGCACAGAGGAAGATGACATGTTTTTGCAGGTCACAGCATCTCCAAATAAGAACAACACAACAAAGTGACAGGAAAATCAAGTCCATCCATCAAACTCTAGGTTAGAATAAAATCAAATGTAAAAAGCAAAATAGTGAAGCCCATCAAAAAAAAAAAACAAAAAAAAAGGTGATTGTCTTTTTACTTTGAGAACAGCAATGAGGATTCACCATTCAGAGGTGTATATTTTAAGGTAAGAGAAAAGTGCACCTTGAAATTTGAATAACATGTTGGTCTCTGGGCTTGTGTTTTATTGGAAAAAAAACAAAACAGTTTCCATATGGCCTTGTGTTAATTATGGATCTGCTACTTCAGCTAAGACTTAGAAAATCTAAATTATTCCCTGTGTTCTTTGTAACTGGAACGACTGCAAGAATAGAAACCTTCAAACTGATTTCTTTTGAATAATCGATTTCTTACAGAATTTACACAAAGCTGATTCACACACTACATCACAAAACTCAATAAACCAAACACAAAGATACACTTTCATGCCCCCTGCCTTATGACCATAGACACCTCATGACCATATGACACCTCATGATCAGAGAATTTTGCTCATCTCTATGCATAGTTGAGTGCTGTGTCACCATCCCTCACATCCCGGCAATGATGACACAAGACCACTAGGTCACCGCTAAGAATGAGTCTTAACAAGCGGGACCATGTCCATGACATCAGACTTTGGTTAATTAACAGAAGAACAACACGAGTCATGTTGGTGAAGTTATTAATGATGAATGTGCAGTATTGTTTTTGGCTGACTGCACACAGAGAACTTTTTGGCTGTCATATGATCTTCCATCATCACCCACTGTAGAGGGCTCAGATACAAACACATAAACACTCATAGATCTTATTGTTGAGGAACAGGGCCCCTAATGCACTCTGCTCAATTGCTTCACAGAGGGCCACTCAGATGTCAGTTGAATCCCACTTATGGTAAAAAACCATCTGCTGTCAGTTGATTAAAATAACAAATATTGATTTGAACAGGCAGCCTCAGCAGCAGAAGTAATTTTGTTATAAGAAGGCAATGAGGTATGACAAAACATACTGACCACTTAATATAGCTATTAAATCTTTATTGTCATATTGAATATTCTTGAATTACAAGATCTCTGAAAAAAAAAAACTTCCTAAATTCAGAAAAATGTAAAAGACATGCTGTTTCTCTGTGCACATCATTCAAATAGAAATTAATGGAATGGAAAGTAACCCCCACACCCTGACACACACACACACACACACACACACATACATTCTGCCTCCTCTTGTTCTGTCACAGCAGTGTAATATACAGCCTTGCTACTAGCCTCATTCCTGTTGGCAACCCGCAACAGAGTTGCATTAAATCTCATCATGCCAAACGGTCTGCCCAGCACAGCAAGTCAGGTTAGACAAACTGCACTGCTGATCAGTGGGGACCTACCAGCCTGCAAAGCACTCACTGTTTCTTTTATTGACAGAAGCCTCTTTCAGCTATTCTTGTTCTTCTTTTCCACTCTCTACATCTTCTGCCCCAAGTTGATTTAATGCAGTCTGAAGCACATAACTCTCCCCTACTGTTTCCCTTCATTCAGTCGATATCTTATGATCCAGGCTGTCTTGAATCTTCTCTCTTTTTTCACACTATCTCTGCCCTTAAAAAGATCTAACTAACCTGCTCCCGCACTTCTTTTTGCCTTCATCTTTCCTGTTCCCTTGCACTAATTAATTCTTTACAACACCTCTCCACAAACCATCATTTCCCTTCCTTTCCTTTCTAGCCTACCTCTCCTCTCCCTTAATGCCCTCCTGTGGAGCCACAGAAGTCTGTATTGAAGACAACACTTGGCCACAGTCTGTGAGCGTGTGTCATGGTTCTCCAACCCCACTGCACAGTCTTTGTGGCAGTAATGTCATAATTACCCCCCATTACGGGCAACAGAGATTGAGAGAGAGGTATGTTCAAAGCGAAAGATACAGGGAGAGACGGGGGGTTCGATGTGATGAGAGATGGAGGTGGGGGTACAGATCGGCTGAACGGAGGGATGAGTGAGGGTGAAAATGCTGGAGTGTGTCAGAAATAGTGAGAAAAACAGTGAAAGACGTTTGGGGATTAATATGGTGGTCAATAGATAAATCACAATGGACACAGTCTTGGAGCTGGTGTGTCTCAGGGGACAGTCCCACCCCTGTTGTGAAGAGTGACATTAGTAGAGATGCAATATCTTAAGCTTCGTTGGACACACATGGATGGGCCACTCCCTTTAAACACAGAAAACAAACACATGGACATGTAGGTGGAAGAAAAAAAATCAAGGAGCACAAGAGAAACATGGAGTCAGATATAGTTTATCTCAAATCATAAGCTCGTCATCAGATTGCAATTAAAAGGCCATGTAAACACAAAAGTTCTGGAGTTAAAAGCATCAATATTCCACCTACTTCCTACTAAACCCCCAAATACTAAATCAGAAAACTTGCCCTGATCAAACATCTTCTTTTGGTGATTTAGAATTTATAAGCAGCTGAATTATAGAACACAGCTGAAATATATATAATTTATATTATCTGTAGAGGCAGTTATAACATAATGGATAGAACATCAACTTCTGTCAGGGTGGAATTTTTCCAGTGTTGAGCATCTTACTTCGGATAGCGATACCTCCTAGAATTGAGCTCAAAGCACAGCATGTTTGCACAAACACTTGTGTGTTCATTTGGGAATGTTCACAGCAAAATAGCATTTAAATTGCAAGATAACAATGCTTTGGGTCCTATCAGGAAAAACCACCAAAACAGCTAAAGATGCAAATAAAGTGTCTTCATAAATACACCATTTAGGCTTGACAGGGATGCTAAGGCTTTCATACTGCTGTTGTAACCCCGGGGAGGACACAGAGAAATTGCAATTGCCCACAATTCATTGAGTGGATGATTAATATTCTTCAAAATGGTTTATGTATTCATGTTCAAAGCTTCAGGGTTTGAATGCAGAGACAACGCCAACGTAGAGTTGGTGTAAGCATGATAAAGTCCACGCTGCCCAGCAGGCATGGAGGATTATGAGTGTGTATTTGTAAGCAACTTAAAGTGCAATGCAGAGACTTTGAAGGCATAAGAGCTGATTCCTAATTAATTTCCCTCTGAAAGCTACATTTACATGCATTGCAGAAAAAGACGGCGTTCAAGCGTATAAAAGATTAAGCTGCATGAAAAGCCTAAAAATATATTATTTTGCAGAGCCACATTTATATGGTCTTGCTTGTAAAACCCTTTCGGTTCATTCTGTTGTTCATCCTTTCTGCACCCAGACTTAATTTCTTTTCAAAACCATGAGCTTCTATTTATTGCTTTATAACCTTTTTGTGATGAGCAGAAATACAGTGCATTAATTAGTGTGCTATAACAGGGAGATCAAATGGTATTGGTTTAATTTCATATGATATTATGTATAGAATTAAATACATTGCATTATGTTTATCATTGTTCTGTTGAAAATAACTGTGAAAGCTGAAAAACAGATGTTTGTGTCTTAATTATAGTTTTTTTTAGTTGTTGTTTTGACAATTTGGTGTAAACAATATGACAGCATGCATCCTGCTTTGTATCAATGGCTCAGGTTGTTGTTGGTGGTGTTGGTGTAATGGAGTGGGGGATATTTTTATTGGGATACTTTAGCCCCCTAAGTAGCAACTGAGCAGTATTCAAACACCACAGAATACTTGACTATTGTTGCTCATCCATTTATAACCACAGTGTAGACATCTTCTGACGTGACAAAGCTCAGATCATCTCAAACTGATTTCTTAAACATTACAGTGAAAATAGCCTCCACAACCTCTAATAGAGCACATTTGGGATGTGGTAGAACTGGAGATTTGGCTCATGATTGTGCGGCTGACAAAGCTGCAATAACTGTGATGCTATATGTACCAAAATCTCTGAGAGATTTTTCCTGCACCTTGTTTAATCCATGCCATGACAAGGAAAGGGGGAGGAGTGGAAAACATTGCTGGGCAGAAAGCTGCTTGGATTACAGTTTTTAGCCTGATACCGCCAGGCCCAACTTGGGAAAAGTGGAAGAAAATTGATGGACTGTATATGGAGTGGCTCCAACATTTGACTGTACATTACGTCATCACTCTCTGCTGCTGCAGTAGGCGGTATAATTCCAACCTTGTGCATTAAAACGGTACTGTAGAATGCTATCATAAAGGACATTTGTTCCTTGTCCCTTGCTCCTTGTTCTTGTGTGACCAATTTATTGTCAAAGACGCTGCCAGCAGTTGACCACAGAGATGAACTTTATGATGCAGTTTCCTGCTCAGTAGGCACAGAGGCGGGTATGTGACCACTATATTCTTCGGCATCATTTCCTGGAACTTGGCCCTGTTTAAAGTGAGCATAACAGATTTCCCTCCCACAGAGTTACTGTCAGAGTGTTTAGTATAATGTATGGTGCCTGGCTCCGAGTCAGGCAGAATCCACTGTGAAAGCCAGAAACATATACTGAAAGGGGTTGTCCCAATGACACCCATTAGGGAAAATTAACAAAGTGCTGGATTTCACTTTGTCTGGTTTTAACCAACACTGTATTCACACCACCCGGAGATGTTTTGTAACAAAGTACTTTTGTTGGGCTCATTTAGGTAAATGACTGGAACAGAAAACAGAAATGATGCCAGGTGAATCATGGTGATGGTGCTCTATTGATCAACAGAGCCACTTGGAAGAAATGTGAGTGATATGAGACTGCAGCATCCCGAGTTTCCATTTCACTCAGAAATGCTTCATCACTGTGCAAATCCTGCACTGTGACTCACACGCCACTATGTATGATTGCTTGGAAAATAGCTATGTGATCATCTATTGCTCAGCCATGAAGAAAGAGGCCAAAAGAAGAACGGTTGAAAGGGGGTAATAGAGACACATAGAGACACTGGAGTGGACAGAGATGGAAGGCACATATGGAAAGAGAGGCCAAGAGTGAGACAAAAGGATAGATCAAAGAATCATGGTGGGATGTGAAAGATGGCGCTACAGCACATCATTCTTTCTTTCCTGCATTGTGGAGGCATGAGAATTAATGCAAGATTACAGCTACCTTCACTTTTTATCTTTTCCCCTCTTTTTTTCTCTGCCTATACTTTGCTATAATTCCCCAGGGCTATATGTTACCCATCCCTTGACTTTGGAATTACAGTTCTTCCCTCCTCTTCCACTTCTAATCTGTTCCCTTCATTATTCTTTCATTACACATCTCTGTTTCCTTTGTAGTGTCTCTGTGTCTCAGTTCCTCTTTATCCCTTTGCTTTAGGCTGATGTGTCAAATATTCTCTCTGTCAGGTAGCTTAATTTTTGACATGGGGTAAGGGTGGGAAATCACATAAAACAAGGGACTATAAAGTAGTCTGTCGGATTTAGTTTTTGAAGGTGTGTCAGTGTCTTATACGGAAGTTCAATGAGTGTCTAAAAATGCTGACAAGTGTTGGTGCTTGCAGAATTCCTACAAGTTGTGACAATAATACAAATTTTGCAAGTTGTTTTAAAGATACTTGTTTAAAAATCCTTTTGCATGCTAATGAAAAAAATACAAAAGGAAAATCAAAATTAAAAACTGGCCACTTTACTGGTGCAGTTAAGAGAATGAACGTTTTGCGCTTGGCAAATGTTATCATATGATCTGAATATGGTGAACAATGGGTCAGTAAACATACTTTCCACTTTTCCAGTCATCTTGGTCGACCGTCTTTGTTTTCTTGCAAAGACACCGGAGGCTACTTCAACCAGTCTTTGTTCCCTGAACTCGAAGATGGCTGATGTGTCTGTTTCTTGTCACGAGCTGGGGGTGGGAGTACGAGATGTGCGACAAGGCTGTTGATACAAGAAAACTGGTTGTATAACCAAAGAGCACCATCCAGCATCCCCATCTACTGTCTGTCGTCACTGAAAACTTGTACCTGGGCACCTGTTCTTTTGTTTATGAAATGAATCTCAGTGCAGACTAGGATTAGGAAGTGTCCTATTCAGCACTCTCTGATAT
This sequence comes from Rhamphochromis sp. 'chilingali', assembly GCF_963969265.1. NCBI lineage: Eukaryota > Metazoa > Chordata > Actinopteri > Cichliformes > Cichlidae > Rhamphochromis > Rhamphochromis sp. 'chilingali'. Next base: position 26,745,887 of record NC_137938.1, on the reverse strand, counting down.
TTGTTAGTGATGGAATCAGGAGAGATAAAATCTACCCAGGATGTGATGTTAAAGAGACACTTGAGTCTGAAAACAGTGCTTTTAAATTATTGGCCAAACTGCATTCCAGTCCTAGTCTAAGTGTATGAACTTTGGATAGTGACCAAAACAGTTAGCTGACTCATGCAGCTAGCATACGTTTCCTTTGCAGAGCAAGGTGCCTGGACATCCAGTGCTTGGAGTAAGACTCTTTAGATGGACCGAGTTGCATTGTGGCATTATTAATTTATTAATGGATGTCCTTTTGGAGGGATTCTGTGGATGTTTAATCCCACCTAGATTGGAAACATACCAAGGATCTTGTATGAAGCTGGAAGACAGCAGGCATATGGGTTACCTTTCTTGCTCTGCGCTAGTTATGAAATAGGTCCCAGGGAGCTGCAATAAATGGGTTAATGGAGTGCATTTAATTTTTTTAAGTCAGCTATTAAGAAACAAATCAGCATAATGGCAATATTTAGAGGCAAGCAGAAATCGTCTTGATTAAAGGCTGCAAATGAAGCAATGGCCTTCTCAAAAAGTGTGGGCTGTTGGTGTTATATTGGGTCATTTCAATGCTATGCTGAGACCAGCACCAGCACGATCATTTATATTTTCACGGGGCTTGGCTTTTGAACACATGTTTATATTTATACTAATTATGACAGCTGTAATTCTTGAGTAACATTTGAATATACAATTCTGTAATTAGTTGGCTTACAGTGGATGAAATAGTAATTGTTTAAACAAGCACAAGTACATTAATTTCATTGAACCACTCATCTTACGCGGTTTTAACAAAAACTGGTTTCATTTTTAATATGTTTCACTTTTGTGTCACCTGGAACAAATCGACCATTCTGCTGGCTTCAGCAAATAGTAACCACACTAATCACTTTATGTATTAATGGACTGGGTACATCCACTTCCACTATTTTCTTCCTGCATATTCCTCACCTCTACAGTACTTATCTCTCTCGTTGCCACCTGCTTATTACTTTGTTTCCTTCATTCCTCAATTGCACGGACTTGTATAATCCACTTCAGTCTCATACTTTGTCCTCTTTCATCCAAATCACTTCTCCCTTCAGCTGCAGCTCCATTAGGTAATGAGTCAATACAGCTACTGTATCTATGACTAAAAGCCTTTTGTAAAAATGCCCTATTCTTGGATAAGTCAACGTAATCCACAGCTATGCAGGATGATAAGTCGTATTTAAGTTGGTGCAAGACTGATTACTTCTTCCACCATATGACAGACGTTTTGTTAGTAAATCTCTACAGCATGGAGAGATGATTATGGCTGGGTCGATATCAGGGACGAGTGGCTGTATTGATGTTAGATAGCTGATGGGAAGAATTTCTTCCCTCCCTCCTTCATAGCCAGAAACACAGTGAAGAAAAGAGAGTTTAGAAGAATCAAAGTGTCTAAGTGTGCACAAGCTGCCTTAGTCTTAGCTACTTCCCAGGAACCCTGTCAAGTGTAGAGAGAGCTGTTTGGGATCCAGCCAACCCCATCAACAAATCACATCCATGGCTAGTGTAGATCTATAAATAAGTCTATGTTAAAGTAGAGCAAGTTTGCAAGGATCCTATCGCCTTTCCTCTTTGAACAGGACTGAAAAAATATTAACGAGCACTTTTGAGCCAACTATGTTTGGAATGCGTGTCTTTGAGTGCAACTGCTCCACAAGGGGGCTATTATTACCTGCAGGGAGTGTCGATTGTTTAGAGCTGCTCATGGTCATCAAGTTCCCCGCTAGAAAGAAACTGCAGCTGGGTAGATGTTTATGTTGTCTTCAGATCGTAAACCCATGGTGGTTTTTGTTTTTCAGTTCCAAGCTTATGGGATTTGACATCAATCGGTTTCATCGGTCAGGCAAGATCCACTCCCAGCACAAAGACTTGTATGACTATACTGTGGATAAGCCACTTAGATCCTCATGATAATTGTTTATGTGAGCAGTAAATACCAAAATAGGCTGTGGCACACCCTTTAAAAACCCAAAGAGATTCTGAAGAGATTTCATGTCTAAGAATGAATGGTATGTCTGTCAATGACAGACAGCTTATCTTGCTCCAAGAAATGGCCTCCAGTTGCTTTGAAAATGAAAAACATTATTTGCAATATATGCAAGTTGGGGATGTTCCACGTTAAGGGTCTAAGCAGGGCAGGAAATTTAAGAAGAATATTATGGATGGGCATGGGTTGTTCTAAAGCCTATTTTATTAAGGCCATTTATTTATTTATTTAGCTAAGTCATTACCTTCTCAATGTCCTGGTCAAACACATACTTTGAGCTTTGGCCCATGTCTAGATTGAATTCAAAGGTTCCTAGACAAACCAAACTATTAATTATGACTGTGATTCAACCTTATGCATTTCATAGCGTGTTCCTTATAAGCTTAGTTAGATTTTTACGTAAGGGGTACTCTTTTTGAGCTGAGAGTCAGTGAGGCTCATGATAAAATCACTTTTAACTTCCCTTTAAGAGATCCTGCGGGCCCCCATGGACATATAGGCCCACGTCAGGCAAGTCTTTTCATTTCAAGGGAGAGAGAGAGAGAGAGAGAGAGGGAGAGAGAGAGAGAGAGAGAGAGGAAGGAGGGGGTTGTTTTGAGCGGAGAGGGGGTCACCTTTTGTGCAAATATATCAGCCAAGTAGACTGCCACCAGCATCAAATTTCCGTGTGTGTGTGTGAGAGAGAGACACGAAGAGTGCGCTGGACTCATTTTCCAGAGTGAGCGAGCGACAGAGAGTGAGAGAGGTTCAGAAAGCTTTGGAGCGTTTAAAGAAGAAACGACTTGCTGCTGTGCAACATTTCCACTCTGTTCACCCTTAAAAGACACCGTAAATACATTTTCCCGAAAAAGTTGGAAACGCGGCCATGGACGGGATAACATACGGACGCACGCTGCTCTTGTGCACCTTGCTCCTCTGGGTATTTCAAGGTAAGTGTCTTTAGTACTTTCCGTTATATTTTAAACGGACTCACTCCTGATTAACTTTCCCATGCTGATGGCAGCGTGCTGACAGGATTTCTATGCCTTCGGGCTGAAAATGTATACTTTCTTTTTTTTAGTAGGGGAGTCCGACTTTGAGATGTCCGCCGCTTAAGCCACAAACCTGTCTGTCGGCTGCGTGCTGCAGCGGCTTATTAAGTTCTGAGCTATTTCATTAAGTTTGCCGTGTCTGTAATTTATTGTTTTTTCCTGAGAAACCGTAACCGACGTATTTACAAATGAGTGAAGCAGGACAAACCGAATCTAGTGGAAACCGGATTTATTCCCGGTTCAGCTTTGCACCAGACACAGGTCGCGCAGTCTCGATGAGTTGTTCACTAACGGGATGTTGCGTGTTGCACCTTTGGCTTTGTGTGGATGTGCGGGAGTTGCATTTCTGCAGCTAAATGCACTTTTTGACTGCGGTACGTTAGTTTGATGTGCTACCCCCCCCCCCCCCCCAAAAAAAAACCCCGAAACCCGACAACAGCAACAACAACACACAAACAAACAAACAAACAAAACGCCCCCCAACAAGAAAAAAAGATGTCCAAGTTCAGATAAAGTAGCCTGTAGCTGGAAGAGAATCTACAAAAAGCTTTAAATCCTCTGATCACTTCAGTGAATCTCTTACCCTGGAGTGAAAGTCATAAGCTTTTATTGTGAAGACCATGTTGCTCCTCTCTTATTCTGTCTCATTCACGTCTGGCTGCTGCGGTGCAGTTTCCAGCGCTTTGATGTCTGATCTGCGGGATTTTCTGTCTCCTGTGTTGGCAGTGAGCCTTACCCTAAGCACCCCTAGGTGCTGTCAGGGAAACTAAGCCAGTTTAAATGCAACTTGATTTTAGCCTTGCATGTTCTTTGTCAGAGAAAAGTTTAGGATTGTGATCAAAGCCCATATTTCAGAGAGATGATGTGGAGCTGCATCAGGTTTATAGCTGTTCTAAGTGTGGCTGAGGCGATCTCTCCTCATAATATCACTGTAATATTTCATTGCTTAATTTCCTTAAAACATCGACTACATCATGATTTTTTTTTGGCATTTTCCACATGCATGAGAAAGGTAGAGGTGTAGTCAAGAGTGGTAGCTTTTTGGTTGTCTATGGCAATAATAGACATTGTGGGTTCAGCACTTAAGATGACCTGAAGGATGATGGTTATCTTTTTGTCTTTTCTTACACTCTGTTTCCTGCATCACATCACAACAGTTGTGCTTTGCTGTCTGTTTGCCCTTTATTGAGCTTTAAACAGGTACCTACAAAAAAAGTGCCCTGTAATTAATGAAGTAAGTAGTGCATCACGCATCAGGCAGCTGTGCCGCATTGATTTAAAGGCTTGGCTCCAGGTGCTGTGCTCCCCCCTACCCGCCTGCCCCGTTCCCTCTGTGCCACGCCCTAGAGTTGCTGCCGGAAGGTCTGCTTAAGTCTGAGGATAAATCTTTCCTTTCCTTTTTTCCTTGGAGGTAAAGTTTGTCGAAGTTCTCTTTTTCTTTGTCTTTCTTTTGGCTTGGCTTTGTCTAATAATACCATCTTGTTATCTTGGGATTGTTTCATACAGACCTACATTCTCAAGTCTGCTGTCTCTTAAGTAGAGATTGTGCACATAGGAGAAGTTAAACTTTAATGCCAGTCAGGGCATTTCACTTCCACTTGCATTTCCATTTTCTACATGCAAGCAGTGCAAGCTCCAACTGTGTCAGTGGTGAACATGGACCTGAGCTAAATAGAACAGATGCACAAATATAAACCACCCGGTAGTCATATTTTATAGTTTGTTTGAGACTGTTCGGGCATGGGAAAAAAAGTTATCTACAAATGGTACAACCACTCATGATAGCCACAGATACCATGACAGCACCCTCTACTGACTGTAAACATTTTGACAGGAACAGTGAAGGAAGTGAGGAGTTACAGAACTTCAAAGTGTGCAACGAAGAAGGTCAGAGAGGATTACAGTCACTGGAAAAGTTGGACTATTAAAAGATATCATAATTATTTCTGAGGTTAAAATGTAAAAGGACAGTAAAATTATTCTTTTGGTAATGATATTTATTTCTACTTTTTTTCTATCACAGTCTGAGTGCTAAAGACGGATACAGTTTATAGAGGCTTAGGATTTATTTATTTATTTATTTTAGGTCTTACCATCTATGTGTACTGGAGCCAACGGGCACCTCTGCATTGGATGTGTTGGATGCACATGCTCTTAGTTTACTCAAAAGGAAAAAGGCCGTATGTATGGGCATGCCAGTAATTATTTAAGTGACACATGTGTATGTGTACTATGGCAGCCTGGATCACCCTTAGGTGCTCAGCATGCTGACGCCCTGAGTCATACTGACCCACTGACCCGTTCACTCACACATTCCTCCCGTAGGAATCAGCATTGAAAAAATTTGTAAGTCTGTTGGAAATTAGCAACACAATATTTACAGCTGAGACAAAAAAAAGCAATTAGAAAAAATTTAATTGGTGAAGTTAGTGTTTTGTGTTATTGCTTTTGTAAAATATAAACAGTAAAGTTGCTGAAGTTTAAGGCTGTTTTAAGTATACTTACAGGTTATAGCCTCCCACACCCCCCAATACCTCTAGAAGACACACTCTGTGATGCAGAGTAAAGAAAAGCAGAGTTTAAGTCAACAGTGCGTTCTTTGTGGTTGTGTGTATGACAAAAATGATAAGAGTATTTTTTGTGGGAATTTACTGTAAATGTTTGTCTCAACTTTTTATCTGTGACCAACCTGTGGTGTTAGAAAGAGCCTGTGGTGTTGGTGTTAGAAAGATGGTGGTTGACTTTCTCACACTATGCTTCCTGCAATGTCTTTCTCTGGCATCCCTAATAGAAACAAATGCAGTTTTCATGAATTAAAAAAAAAAAATCAGAATCTGTCATTTTTAACCAAACATTAAGCTTTTTACCTTGTGTTTTCTTAAGTTCACTTACTTTAATGGATATTTTATTTCCAATTGGACCCTTCACGCCTCAAAAAGTGCCCTGTAATACAGTATATTTATAGTCAACAGTGGCTTCTTAGTTGTTTTGTATATGTCAAAAATAAGTTTATCAAAATTTGTTAGTGGGTATTTGCATAAGTTGTGTTAACACCATAGCTATGATCAGCCAGTGGTAATTTAAAGGAACATGTGGTCGTGGTGCCCATACTCTTTTCATCCTTTCTCATGCTGTGCTTCCTTTTTTGGAGAAAAAGTTTCTTAAAGTTCTGTTGTCAGTGTTTTTGTGTTGTTTGTGTTGTAAAACACACACATTAAAGTGACTGTAAAGGTTTTTTTTTTATCCTAATGAAAAGTACTGTGGGATTATGGTAAAAACTACTAAAGATAGTCAAGATGGTTACGAACAAGTGAAGAGAATCATTGTGACAAGCATCAGCTGAGTTCAAGGTGTTATCCCTTAACATGTACGGTCAGCCTCTTTGTCTAACACCGCCCTAATTCCCACAGTCATTTCCTCACGTTTAATTTCTGTGCCCCCTGCCAGACCAGCTTCAAAAGTGCACCCCCTGCAGTGATGTGTAATTATTATGGTATTAGGTCAGAAAAAGAGCCATTTAGCCGCAAGGAGGTAGAATCTAGAAGACCTTTTTCACGGCTGTCCTGGGTCACTTGGTTAGAATTTTGAGGAACCACACGCTTGTATCCATTCTTAAATTTGTGAATCCTACAATGGATATGTTTGCACTGAAAGAACCCAAAAACATAGATACCTAGTTAATGTGCACTGCACTGGAGTCTGATGTTCAATACTGGGAAGAAGCAACATACGTATCTCAGTGTTATTTAAGCCTCTAGGGGTGGTGGGTTTGGAGTTGGAAGGCTGTAATTATGATGTTTGGGAATATATGTGTCTGTGTAACAGTAACGAAATAAATCACTGATGGAATGAGAGGCATACCTGTGGACGCGTCATAGCTTGCCCTGCGATGTGTGTGTTTGTTTGTCTTCACCTCAAATTCTATGGAGGACTTCCTTTCTCACTTTAAAGCCCCCTCTGACCACAATTCACAGGCAGTAATCCACATATAAACAAACAGTTAAAATGCGCTTTTCACCTCACCATCTCGAGACAGTTTTATAGGTGAAAAGCTGGAGACTCTTCACTGCCAGGTTGCATTCTTGTGCTTTAAATGGATTTGACTCAGTCGAACAACCTCTGGCCACAAATTGAACATTATTCAGTAAAAGTAAAGGGCACATTCAGGTTTGACTTGTGGTTGGAAGTCCATTTAGTAATCACTGGGTTTAGAGAAGGGAATTTTAGCATGCCCGCTAGTGTTTATAATTCGCAGTGAGTAAAACGTTAAAGCCCTTTGCAGCAGTTCGATAGGGCGCTAATGTTAGCTCGTGAGCTGGCACTCAGCTCTGATAGTCTACTGGGAATCTACAGATGGTAGACTGTGTGGTTAATCTTGGAAAAATCAGTCAGTAAGAACGAGAGAAGGATGTGGCTCGCAAATGTAATGGAAAAGTTTTTTGTCACTCTCATATATAACAAGAGTGTCAGAATGGCAAGGCAAAACTGTGATTACACACACACACACACACACACACACACACACACACACACACACACACACACACACACACACACACACACACACACGCAAACAAACAAACAAAAGGTCTGTTTCTCCAGATTTGCTTTGTCTATGTTCCCATCTCTCTCACTCTATAATCATGTTTCTTATTACTTGTCTCATCTTTGTATTCCTCTGTCTGCTTTACATGCTGTCTTGGTCTGGTTGGTCTTTATATCTTGATCTTTATATATCTAAGTCCCTGCATTATGACTTATAAAGATTTAATGTTTCTTTTTTCTTTATTTTGTTGGTGAGGCTTTTGGTTGCTTTTACACCCATCTCTAGAGCTGTTATATGACAGATTTTTGGCCACTAGACACGTCCTTGTTTTGCACTTTCCAGTGCACTCATTTCAGTAATCATGTCTGTCTCTGTCACAGTTTGCATTTGAATATTTATTTCGATTTGTTTTAGTAGAAAAATATTAAAGCTACTACTTTATAATAATGCCACAAATATTAAGCAGTAACCAATGTAATCATATGGTTTGGCCTGTTTGTTTTAAGGCTTGCCATTAGTGGATGTGTAAAGAACGAAGGAAGGAAGCGGAGAGGAAGGGTAGGATGGAGACAGATCAAGGGATGGGATGAGAGATGATTACAGCTCACTATTGTCTTGCCACTGTGTAGTCTTGTTCTTCTTACCCCAGGGGAGGAAGTTGACAGCAGTGGGTAATTTCAAATACAACCTTGAAAAGAAGCACTTCCTTAATTGTGCGTCCTTGCCTCAAAATGTGTATATGTGGTGGCAAATTGGGGCTGGCGGTTGCAATTCAGGGTTGCAGCAAAATTGAAAATTCACACAAAGCTTTTTCAAGAGACGAGGTTAAGTGCTACCAGTCCATTTAGCACGAGAGTGCCGGAGCAACATGCAGATAAAAACCGTTATGTCTCACTGTGTTTGGGGGAGGAAGGTACAAAATAGGAGCAATGGCTTGAGCTCTTTTATATATCCAGTGTTTTAATCTGTGCCATAAAACAAAAACGAGCTACAGTCATTTGTTTCTGCCACACAACATGGATTCGCAAATCCTGTCCTGTGCAGTAGTTTTCGGCAATCAAATAGCAGCCAAGAGACAGATAAAACTGACAAAAGTGATAAAGGCAGAGATAGCGGGAGTAAGATCAGTCAGGCTGAGTGTGTCTGGATTGACGAATGCCAATTAGGAACGGGGAATGTCACGGAGAAAGCCTGCATCTGTGGCCAAGAAGATCATTTTCTTGGCAGTGGAGAAGAAATCCTAACCCCTGTGCCCCTCCAACCTTAAAGCCTCCATCTGACTGTTGGCTGGCAGAAGGTCCTCAGGGAGCCCCGCAAGCTGTTGCTTTTCAGACATCAACAGTTGCCTCAGCAGCAGTTGTTGAATGCAACCCCTCCAAAAAAGCCCTGTCACCCCCCTTCCTTCACACACTAACACTTGGGGTCCATTACCACCTTGTGTCTTTCCATACCACTGGCTTTGTCTGGTATGGCGAAAGGCGAGAGTAAAATTGTAGAACTGGTGCTGTGAATGTACTCGGAACTAAACTTGGTTGGTCTGTGGTTCATTGTGTATTTATCAAACATTTTAATAAAGGCTACTGAAAAATGAGGGTGAAATTTTACACACTTCATGTGCCACTAAAGTATAGTTTTCTAAATGTGGACAGAGACCTGAATGGACCCCTCTCCCAGGAATTGTTTCGAGGGTGGGGCTGCACTATAGTGGAGCCTCGAGGGATTTTTACTTCTTTTATCTGTATCACATAATGATAAGAAGGAGATGAGGGTGACTTGAAGTTCAGTAGGTAACTGAGTTTTTTCTATTTACTCAAACTTCTCCGGTGGTTTTCCCAAACCTCAATGAGTAATCTGTCTTTTAAGCCACATTTCATGCCCTATCACCCTGTTGCATCTGTCAGAACATTCTTGTGCCCCTTGAGTTTAATCTAGTTAATGGTTAAACACCAGTGGTTAACCTCTCCAGTATGATTGGTCACTGTTTGACAATGAGATCTTATTGCTTTAACTAGGCCATGGGGACCTGGGAGACTGGAGTAGTGAACATTAATCCTTTGCAATGGGAAGGAAGAGGTAAAGCAGAATGCGGAGGAGGGGGAGGGGGCTTGTGGAGGCATCTGTGGGTTAGGCTCAGAGGCGGTGTTTGTGTTACACCTCTAGCAAACACCTTTGTGGGTGTTTGGTTCTTTGAATTGGATGTTTTCTATGACTTCATGCCTTTATGTGTGAGAGCATGTTACCTGAGAGCAAGTCCATAATATAGTCACTGAACAGCTCCAGTGTCAGTTTCAGAGGCTTTGAGTTAAAGAATTCACCTGAGGACATAGTTGGCCTTTGTTTTATGGAGGCTTTACTTTACTAGAGCGAAGCTGAAGCATCGACCATAACACTTAAGTTTTCTTTGCTCATCTCTGCCTGTGTGAACTTGAGTTTGAAAGAGAAGAGTGGAGGAGTAACGTTTCAATGTCCTGACTGTTAATGTTCTCCGCAAGTCCCATCTTGTGGAAGTCTCTTTTGCTCTGTTGCATTTCTCTCTGGAATTTGGTTGTCAGTCTCTTTGCTGCTCTCGACTTTAACTTCTCTACGTCTCTCAAACTCATTAGTGTTTCTGATCCAGTAACCTCTTTTTTTAATATTTCATCCATTATCTGTCTATCAACCCCATCAGGACCTAATACATGCATCCTTTATCCTCCTGAGCATGTGTTGTCGAAACATCACCACAGCTCAAGCAGAATGCGCCAATAGAAGCAGCATCTCTCAAATCCGTGGGTTTTCGGTGCAGTGAGGAAAAGGAGTCATTTTTTCTATAACTGACATTTCAGCTAATGACAATATTCAAACCAGAAGGGGTTTGACTCGCTGAGCAGCAACTTTCTGATTTTGTAACAGTATTTGTAAAGTTGCATCAGTTTGGTGCAGTAGCAGAGAGCATTCATGCCCGTCTTTGTTGGCAGCGCCGAAACTGAACCGTGTGGGTTTGTTCCCCGGTTGCCTCCATATTTGGGTAATACAAGAGGAGTCAACTTTCATGTTTTCATTTTTTATTTAGTCTAACAGAAAAATGTCCAAATGTGTTCCTGGCCCATATGAATATTACATCCAAAATCAATAGCGTTCAATTGGGTTATGACTCCATCGGCTAAATGACTCCCCAATTGCATGTCTGTGAATTCTTCGGAACAACAATCATGATATGATGGATAGTTATTGTGGGTATAATGGCAGACTAACATAGTGCCTAATTGATTTAGTCTCTTGTTATTAAGGACTAAAGTAATTATATTCCTAGTAGTTTGCCGCAAAAGCATCTCGCATTCTGCCCCAGCAGGCATAGTGCAGCATTAAGACTACATTTACTTAACCATTATTCTTACTGAATTATTATCAAGCGGTTGGGACCTAAGCGTTCTATGCACTGATGCAGTAATTTGATGGAGCACTTGTGAATCATGAGACTGGGTATTTGGTCTTTGAGAGAGGCTGAGAGGTCTAGGATAGGAGTTTGGTGGACCTGCTTTGATCCCATTTCCCACTCACACCATCCTCACACACTCATACTCTTTGAGATTTGTCTCCGCGGAGAATGATGAAAGATATGCCAACTCTTCATGTTGATTAGCAGTCTAGGCGTGTGCACTGCTCTTTGTGTGTATGCGTGTGCCTGTGCATTGAAAGCTGTGTGTGAGGGTGGGATTGGTTAATGGCAGGGGCAGAGAGGACACATGTTCAATAATAAGGCCTGACAAAGAGGGACAGGCAGAGGGAGGGATAGAGGGAGAATGGGAGGATGATGGAGCATTCGGTATGTCACTGCTTTTCATTTTCATCGCTCCCTTCTTCTTACAGCTAGAAATCAATATTATGATAACTAAAATATGCTCCCACATTGAACTTCATCACAATATGATCAATCACGTAACAAAAGCAGACTGCATACACAGAGCTAAGCATATAAGGGCTTATTTTGCTTGGAATTATTGATTTAAACTAGGAGTGCAACTACGAATTGATGCTGTAATCATTTAATTGCTATTTTAACTATAGCAATATTGAAGAAAGACAAAAAAAAGTTATGATTGCATCTCTAATTTGGATCTGTGCATAAAAGATGACATAATTTATCATCACTTGAATGATAATTATACTAGTGAATACAAATGAAGCTGCATATCTCAGCTTTTTATGTGATCTCTCCTACACCCTGGATTTGTAGACCTCTGTATGTGAACAAGTGTACTTAATCATCTTTTTTTCATACATTGTCCTGATTAGAGGTTATGTGACATGAGAGGTTTTTAGGCAGTAGTAGTAGATAGTAGTAGAGTAATAGCAGAGACAGAAGCTATGAGGCAGGGTAAGATACAAGTGTATTCCACTCAACCGTTCACACATGCTGTAGCTTTGGGACTCCTCAGAGCTTCACTGTGTTATGTATTTTACAAGGAGGACTCTCTGCACCTGAACAGTGCTACATTGTTAAGGCATTCCTGTAGGCTGTTGGAATGCAGGTATTAATACTGGGCAGATTACACACATAGCAGAGAGAGAAAGAAAGACAGGGAGAGAGTCAAGGAAAGAAAGGAGGCATGTCGAAGAGAGGAGGTGCCGAGTAAAGGGAGCAGAGGAAGGCAGCAGGGTTGCCCAGTGAAGTATGGTACTTACTGAATTATAGTTGTAACTATGTGGGAGTTCATGTCTAGAATGCAAACCACATTAACAGAACTAGTAGATGTGTGTACATGTCACAAAGGGGAGAGTTCGCGCTGGGTGTGGGGCCAGACGTTGCTCTGTGTGTGGGCACTCGTCACTTGAAGCAGCTAAAGCTGTTAGAAGCATGTGAACATTACTGCAACCCCAACATAACTTAGAATCCGGACTTAACAGAAGTTATAAATAGGTGTGTGTGTGTGTTCAATCCCATGTCAATGGCAGTACCAGCTTGTGATGGGACAGTGGTGAGTTTGTAGGCAAGCCCACACGAGAATGCAGAAAGGGTCCTCAACGGCTTGAACAATCCCACTTTTTCTTTTCTCTTTCATTTTCATTCTTAACTCTTACTGGCTTTCCCCCCATTTGCTTCAACATAAGGAAAAAATTTCTTTAATCTTTTTTTCTCTCTTAAGGATGCTAGCTTAACTTCTCTCTTTTTGATCAGTGATAGTTTCTTTTATTAGACTCTGTCTTTTTTTGATTTACAGTGTATCATACGACGCTGCAATGGTTGTGGCTCCTAGTTTACCAGCTGGTGGTATATGATCCAGCCTGTCAGAGAAAAAGCCTGTTCTCCTTGGCAAGGAAGTTAGCAGGTTAAAGCTAGCCAAAAATCTACCATCTATCACATACACCCTTTTCTGTAGCCCCTCACCCACATACAAACTCTCCACCTCGCCCCATCTGTTTGTGTTTGTGTGTATGTGTGCCTATTTGGCACAGATAAAGGGGCAGTTGGTGTAACGGTTCACAAGAGCACCAAAGCCCGGCCCACTATCGGCATGACAGGGCAAAGATAGTTAAGGCTCAGGGTGCTGGAATAAGCAAAGCTAATGCTAACTCTCTGCTTATATACACTTGGAGGTGCTTCATGCTAGGAGCAGTTTGAGGAGATCCAGACCTTATGGTTATGATGCTACCAGCCAAACAATGTCATGCTTGTCTTCCTGCTGCTATCAGCCTGCTCTCTCTTCTCCCGCCTTGGTTATATCCAAGTATCAAAGCAGTACTGACTGTCCTTCACTGAATAATCCTCCCCTTCTACCCACTTCTTCCTGTTTTCCACTCTTTCTTGGCTTTCTCCCAATGCACAGTTAGCTAGTTTAGCAGGAAGGAGGAAACTGGCAGTGGGTACAGGTGAAGCAGAAAGAACCGTACAGTCATAGACTTAAGATTTTAATTGCACCGGCTGTATCTTACGCTTTCACATTATCTCTTTTTTTTATCTCTCCTATTAGCCACCCAGGCCTTTTTGCCTGTTTCACCTTCATTCAGCTACTTTTATGTCCTCATATCTTTTCTTGCTACTGCTATCATCATTGGTAGTCCTTCAATTTTGTTTCGCTCATTTGACTTTTTACACCACATCCCAGTGTCAGGGCCTTCTTCTGCTGTTTCTCGTCATCTATTCCCACTCGACTATGTGGTCAGAGCCCCTGCAGTGGATTATCAGTCAGTTGACTCACAAAGGGCAGCTAAAGCCTCCAGTACAAACATGAGACAATATCCAAATGATTGGCTGCTTGGCTCTGGACCATGGAAACAAGCTGCCATATCAGGCTGAGCCAGGCTTGGTCCACAGGTCTGCCCATAGACCACATTATGCTGTAACACTGATACACTGTAGTGTTTTTCTTTGTTTGCTGCAACTGGCTTCTGGTGTAGCACAATCCAAAATGGAATAAATTATCAGATGAATATAGAAACTGTGATCGATTGCTTTTACATGCAGTTATAATGCGTATTACTGAGAGGTAGAGTTTACTATGCGAAATTCATGTAAAGTAATTACAGTAATGGCCAGGAAGGAAGAAAGAGGAAGACAGAGAACACAGAAGAGATTTTGTGGATGTAGTGAAGGAGGACATGCAGTGGGCTTGTGTGACATGAGGGGATGGATGGTAGGGAAAGCGTGAGATGGAGGAAGATGATCTGCTGTGGTGACCCCTAAAGAGAGCAGCTGAAAGAAGTCTGTTTTTTTTTCAGTAGTTAATAAGGGCATATTTAGCCACCAATGAGTCCAGCAAATGTTTACCTCCTCCATCTTTACTAAATAGAAAGGTTTCCCCAAATTGCTATAAACTCTTTTTCAAGTAGCTGTCCCTTAATTTTCTGTTAATTGACTATTCGTTGCAGCTCTAATTCGTGTATATAAACTATATTCTGTTCAGCTTTCTATATGTTTCCTGGTATTTGTGAAATGTTAGAGGTGAAGCAACCAGTTGGTGTGATTCATGACAGGAAAGGGTGGTGAGCATCTGGGTGCTAGTATGCTGAATGTATACTCTGAGTATAAAACCTCTTTAATCTTAGGAACACACTGTCCCCAATCTTTCGAGCCATCTGCCTTCACTTGTGCATGGCTAAAACTTAAACTAAAGTGTTACCTCCATGTGTCTCCCTGCTACCTCAGCCTGTATCTCACAGCTCATTATTGAGACACATGGTTGGCCCCGCTTCCCTTCCAGCTGCATTTCTGCTTAGAGATGGATCGCTGAAGTCATGGAAAATTCTGGAGGTCTAATGACAGACAGCTTCCACGTCTTCTGTCCATCAACTTAGCTCACCTCTCTTTCACATTCCTTAGGTCACACCTGGTTAGTATTACTTGCTTCTTCAAGGATTTGACAGATACCCCCCTCTTTCCTCCTCATTCTACCCCTGCCTTATACCTGTATGGACAAGCTTTTACTTGCCAGTGAAAACCTCTCTCAAACACCCCATCATAAATGTCAAGATTTGCCCAAGAGCCCCCAACATAACTGCAGAATGTATCTAATTATAGGTTTTACAACAGCATGCAGTTCTGTGTTTTTTTCTGACATACGGACTCAAGATACATTCTTTCAGAAAACCTCCCAACACTGTTAACTCAAAATATAATCATGAAAACAATTCTGAAAATGTAAATTGAATAGCTCCCTCGTGATCTTGAAAGCAGTTTTATCAGTAAAGTATGGATGATGACGAGTCGAGATCCGGTAAGGCAGCGTCATCACCTTTGAGTTTGTTTTATTAAAATGAGTTCAGTTGCGTTACGTCTGCTTTCCCCTCTGCTCTCCACCTCCCCCACCCCCATTCCCGTAATGAAAGGAATAGCTAACAGCTATGGATATAGCCAGAAGGTCGCAGATGTCTGGTAATATTCAGGATGTATTTCATTTCACCCCCTTCTCTTAATTTTCACTTCAGTTTAGCAATGGGTGATACATTGCGCTGATTTTCATTTCCCATATGTTGCTTTCAAAATTAGCAAAACATAAAAGCACTTTTATCTTTTTCCATCTTGATCGTGGTTGTTATCTCCAGTCCTTTACCCTTTGTTTGACTCCCTTTTCTCCTCCTTGTTCTTTAACCATTCATCAATGCTATCTTCCTTCTTCTAGCATCACATGTGTTCATGTCACTACATCACCTGATTCTTAGAGGGGATGGATGGTGCCAGGGTTGTAGAGGTGTCGATAGTTGTTCTTCAACACCCCTGAAAACTTACAGAAACCTCCTTCTCTTGGATGTGCACAGCAATCCTTGGCTTACAAACATATGATGTTTTATTTCCTCCATTATGCTAAACAACCAGCACTTACGATGCCCACACGGACCATCTGCTTCTGTAAAAAACCCAAAGCAAGCCTACTGGGTCAGAAAGCAGGATTTTCTTTCAGGCTAAGAGCTTTATATTGTAATTTAACAGAGAATGTGTTTTCAAGGAAAACAACGATAGTCAAGAATATATTTTCTGGTGTTGTTGAGGATTCTCAGACCAATATTTAATCACTGAAAGTTAGTGTTCATTAATATGACTTTTCTCCACACTTTAATTAAAGAAGAGGAACAAATCACTCTCCACACAGTCAGCCTCTGTGGTATGCTGCAGCCATGATTAAAGTGATACAAGGACACCCTGACACACTCCTTTCATATGCTTCATTTTTCCTTTGATCTTTGTATCTCTGAAAATTAGCTTCACATCTCCAGGCCAGTCTGGTGTATTTACTTTAGTGTTTTTTTCTTCCTGTCAGCGTCTGTCATCTCTGTAATCTCTGTAATCTCTTCATGAAATCACTCGAGTCATTCTAACTTCATAAATGTTTTGTTTTCCTTGATATGGTATCTTGCATGAGAATTTGAGACAAACGTGGATGTTGCAAGAAGAGATGGGATGTTTGTTTGCATCTGATAACAAAATGGAAAGAAAGAATAGTTGGTAACGATCATTTACTGTCACACAGTGTCGCATGGCTGTCACATGTTTGCACGTCTTTATTTCCTGTGCTTCGTGACCCAAAGATACATGTTGTCTGTACTGCTACAAATTACAGAAAAGTAACAAATCCTGACATGATAAAAAGCTAAAAATGATCAAAATGATCAAAAATCTAATGATTTATTTTTAATTATCTGAAAATAGTCAAACACACTTAAGCTTTTAACATTAAACGAATCCCCTCCCCCCCAGTTAGTTTCAACCTTTCAAAAATGAGCCTAATTTTAGATGATGACTCATGTGCTAATGTTGCTCTCATGCACGCCATTTTCTATCAAAAGAGAAAGCATACTAAAGACCACTATACTGATGAAATGTCTGTGGCAAACAAAGGCCTTGCATAATTGTACATTTATATGTATTGTGTATTCATGTTAGGATGATTTGTAGTGTGTGTTTGCTGTGTTTTTGTGAAAAGAAGCACAACTCAAAGGGTCAGAGATCCATCTGGTGTGAAGATCTCATGGGAAGCCAAACACATCACACATCAGCATTTGACCTTGAATATGTACACCATTAAAAAGACGAAAAGGATTAATGGTCCTGTGTTTTATTCTGCGAAAAGCAGGCCACAGGCACCGTGTTATCACGGAGAACTGGCATAGAATAGGTCCAATCTGTTTTTGTGTTGTCTGGGTTATAAAAAGGGACTGCGAATGCTTTGTGGTTCAAAAGCATGGTAGGGGAGCAGAGTTTGGGTTAGACATTTTTCATTGACATTATTCCGTCTAACCTTCTCCCCTCTCAGCCTCTACTCACTTCCCATTGACCAACCAACATTCATCTGTCGCATTCTCTTTCCATGACAACACCCCGCTGATTTGTTCTTTCTTTGACTCTTCCAGCAAACTCGAGAGCCCTCACCTGTACCTCCCCCTCCCCCTGTCCACACATTAGCCCCGCAGTATCTTTGTTTTCCATCTCCTGGACCTGCAGGTCTGCGCACGTTGAGACACGTGTTGTTTTGTCTCTCTCGGGTTTCACACATTCCAGATATTATCTCCAGGCTCCAGTTAGCTTATCTAAGGAAAGGCGGTCAATCATTTGACAGACAATGATAGATTGCGCCCTCTGAGTCAAGCCTGATGACTCCAGATGAAAGGCCTGCCGAAGGGGTGGCCTTGTCATGTTGGACAGTCGTCTAGTTATCATTTCAAATAACTTTGCTCTCCTGTTGTGGTTACTTTCCGATTTATCTCGCAGACTCACCAGAAAAGTGTCCCCGAGATCCGTTCAAATTAAAATGAATGATTATTATTTAAATCTTTGCTTCATTTGCCTAATTATTTCATCTGTTGTCTCCCATTTCTTTTCTAATCACATCATCATCCAAGCTATGAATAATAATTTAATGAAGCATTAATGAAAGTGAAAAATGTACGGGGTAGCAGATTGGAATTTTATGAGGACCGGAATAATGCACCTTCTGAAAGTCTCTGGCGAGCCTTGATGTGTAAATGAGTAAGACATCAGTGGTGCCTAAGTCAGAAAAATGTCCAATTTATGAGAAGTGGCTTCATAAAAAAATCAGAGCTTGAAATTGAAATTATTCATGGTTGACATTTCCTCGTGTTTCATTCTGCCATTTTAATTTTCAGGCTCTGTCGTTACAACCTTGGTTTTATCAGGTAACTGGCCGACAGTGTTCTCATTGTGTGTTTATTTCTGTCCCTGTGCGTGCCACCGTGTATATATCCACCTCTAATCCAGCCTTGGGCAGTTTCTGTCCCCTATAGGCTCAGTGTCAGCAGCTCGACTTTGATGTCAAGCCACAATTTATTCGTCTGTCTCTGTGGATTCCCCTGTTGTCCACATAATGTCAGGCAATCAATAATAATGTGACCTACCTATCTACTCTTGACTACCCACTGCTCAAGTTATTCACCCCACTGGCTGCACGGTTCCAATCTCTGAGCTGCCCCTGCCCCTGAAGAAACCCCATATTCCCAATACTGCTTTTACCAATAATGCCTGTCTAGCTATGACAATAACCTATGTGTCTGTTACTGTGGTAACATACAGCCCTGTAAAGCAAAAGCGACCCCCTGCTTCTCTTGTTTAAAAAATAGTCTGTTCCTAATGAAAACAGATCAAGTCTGGAAGAGTAAGAATGGACACGGGGAAGCATAAAGAAAGTGAAAAAAATCTAATCAAGAGATGAACAGCTGCTTGTTCATGAATATATTTGCCGAGCCCACCATATTCCCACCCCCACCCACCCCAACTCTTTCTCCCTCTGTTGAACCCCCACTGTATTTCTGAAGAGCTAATAGAGAGTGGGAGAAGACAGGTGTGCCATTATACTGCAGATTAGCAAAGAATGCTAGAAGGTTAAAACAGTCTGCCTAACTCAGATGTGCATTTGTGTGCGAGCTCATATTCCTCTGGAATTGCATTAAAATCAGTGTGTGTGTGTGTATAATACATGATCTGAATGCTTGTCATGATATGTATGCTTGCCCTGTCCATATGCTGAATGATATTTGAAATATGCTCACTGGGTGTGTAAATGTATGTGTGTGCGTGTGCATACCACATCTTTCTTCGGTCTCCTTGCCCTACCCATGTGTGGCTGAGTGCTAGGACCTCGCTATCTTCTAGTCTCCAGCTTATCTGCTTGCCTGTCTTGGAGTGTTGGTGCAGAAAATAGAAACTACTTAGTGGGAATTCATTCTTTTTTCCTTTCCTTGTTTGAAATATGTCCTTCACATGCAGCAAAATACCGTGCAAGAAAAAAAAAGTAATGCAGTGGGATGTGAACAGTGATGTGGAATGCTTTTAACTATCAGTAAGGCCTTTTTTCATTTTTATAATGAGTTATCTGCATGAGAAAACTGTTGGCATCAGTTTGACTCAGAATTCTATTTGGAAAAGCAGCCTGCATACGAATGAGTGTGCAGCTACTGTGTCTCCATCCATAAATATGTTGCAGTTAGCTATGTGTGCACATGGCCGTGTATATTTTCTCCTACCACCTAACGTCTTACAGTGTGGTTGTTAGTGGGTTTTTCCAGTTCCCAGCCTCTCAGCCAGCCTAACACTAGCCAGTCAGTCAGCCATGTGGTCCCTCTCCACTCTAATTAAACTCACCGTGGTTCCAAAGACACAACCTCTATGCCAAACTTTGTGTCAGCTGCTGCCAAAACCCGTGCATGTACGGGTGTGTCAGAATGAGAAAAATGGAGAGGGAAGAGTGGTGTTATAAGCACATTTGCTTCTCTTTTTACTTAGTCAAGATGTAGTAGAAGAATGTGCCAAGGCACAGGAGGACCAGTGGAAGAACAAATGGAAATGTGGGAGTAGAAACAAAGAAGGATCTACAGTAGACAGCACATTCAAATGATTGCCTTATGAAGGAAAAGAGGGAATTTAGTGGATTTAGAAATCAGGGAGAAGAAGGAGGAGGAAAATGATGGAGAATAGTAATTAACTCTGAATTATTCTATCTTTGAGGGATCAGGGGGATTAATCGAGGCTTTGGTTTGGATTCTGCACCTTTCCCTCTGTTGCACCATGGGAGTCTGGTTCCTGTATGCAAATGCGTGTTTGTGTGTGCACACATTTTCTGTGTGCATGCCCGCATGTGTCGTGGTGTAGTCCAGAAGGCTTCATGTGTCTGTGCCAGTGGGCTTGTGACCATATCTACCAGCCACCCAGCCAGCCAGTGCTGGTGTGTGTATTGATGTGTGACTTTGTACCCCACACTTACTGAAGTTCATCCAAGCATTATAAGTTAATCCGCCATAATAGGCAAAAAAACAGAAAGTGGGGGTCATGGTAGGTAGGGTTGAGGGTGGGTGCAGGGCATTAAAACATAGTGAATGTGTGTTTCTTTGTCTCTGTGTATGCATAACAGTCTGCTATGTGTGAGGTATGTCAGTCAGGAGAGTGCAGATTCAGGGCTAGACACATCGTTTTAAATCCCAGGTTTATGTGCTGTTGGGACAGCAAGTGTTGATAAGCCAGTCAGGAAAACAGCACGTCATTCAGATAAAATCATGACTTTGGCTGCCCTAAATCAAAGCTATAAATCCCTCCAAACATGCTAAAAAAAATTGTTTTTTTTTCTCAAGTGACTAATTGATCTAGTAAGTAGAGGTGAGGAAGACAAGTTAGAGTCTAGTGGTTTTGCTGATATACTGCATGGAGGTCAGCAGTGGCAGTGAATTTTGCCGTTCTTAAGGAAACAACAAAACATATAGTGTGCCGAGTCGAGAGTCATATATTCCGAGCACGAATTGAATGAGCTCACCTTTAGCCGAGACTCGCAGTACCTCTTAAACACCGAGTGTTTTCACTGTCAACATTGTATTAGTCTGTTTGTCCAGACCATGAAGACCTAAGAAGAGGGAAGAGCTGAAGGGCAGGTGAAGGGTAATTTTGTGATGGCTGAGGAGTGGAGTTAAGCTTTACCCAGCCTGTCTCTGAGCAGTGGTCCATTCTCTATATACTGTTTCTCACTATCTCTTGACCACTGCCTTTCTGCATTTCCTCATTTTCATTTTTTTTGTGGTTCTTCTAGAAATTAAGATTTCCAAGCTGTTATCGTGCACTTTAGTCAGCTTCCAGGCACAAAGAGGCATGTGCCTTTTAAAGCTGTCATTACCACACTTTTGGCTCTTTTCTTTCACCTTCACCCTATCTGCCTTCCAGTGGGTTTACCCATTCCTCTCTATCCCTCTATCTGCTCCTTACACGCAGACTTAACCAGCCTGCTGAGCACGATGGCCTGTTTTTAAAACACGGAGCAATGACTGGATAAGAAAACAGCAAAAGGATAAGGGACGCAGAGAAAGAAAAGAAAAGAGGAATGAATCGAGGCGTACTCCAGCGGCCTGTTATCTCATTACAGCGGTACCTTTCTTGTCATGCCCGACTGACTGACCCCCTAAGGAAGACTCTCACCCCCCTTATAAGACCCTCTTTATTCAGCAAGCGCACTCGTATTTCAGCTTGGACACAAAGACGGGCAATTCTCTCTGGTTTTTGAGCCGTCCACACCAGATTTGTGCATCCTGACTTAGCCAAGGAACACATTCAAACGTACAACACAGGCACATAGAGCAGCCTTTTAGTCGGCAGTTATGAAATCATGCTTGCAGATAATGGAAGCTAATAGAGAGAGTGGATATCCATTTGTTCCACCATTTTCTCCCTATTCCAGCCCTCTCGTCTGGTCCCATGTGGGTATTAGGAGAGGAATTCAAGAGGGAACTGCTGTCAGCTAAAGTAGTGGAAATGGTGTGCCTCTCTCTTGCTTTTCTATCTCTTCTGCCAAAATGAAGGCTCATTAGAAGTGAAGGGAGGGCTGTGTCTAAAATGAAATGGATATAGTGCTATTCAGCACTCCTACAGACAGACAGAGCGAGATTGGGGAAGAAGACTGTGAAAGATGTGAAAGACTTAGACAGTTCTCCTAAAGTGGAGCAGAAAAGGTAAATGAACACCCCCTGAATTTAATCAGTAAAAGCAAATGTGGAGAAATCGTGCTAAACAGGCTAACTGCAAGATGCCAGTTTCATGTGAAAATGAAAACTCCTCTCTGGTGTTTTCTGTTCACACATCCATCCATCCATCATTCATCCATCCATCCATCCATCATCCATCCATCCATCCATCATCCATCCATCCATCCATCCATCCATCCATCCATCCATCATCCATCCATCCATCCATCCATCCATCCATCCATCCATCCATCCATCCATCCATCCATCCATCCATCCATCCATCATCCATCCTCTCCTGCTTATCCAATCCAGGGTCACAGGGGGGCTCAAGCATATCCCAACTACCATAGGGTGTGAGGGGTACAGACTGGACAAGTCGCTAATCCAACACAGAGAGACAGACAACAATTCACAGAGAACTCACATTCATGCTTATGGGCAATTTAGAATTACCAATGAATCTAAGGGGTACCTGGGGAGAACCCAAGCAAACACCTGGAGAACATGCAAACTCCTCCTAGTAAGCAAGTTGGACATTTAATCTGACAGTTTAAGTCTATGATTTTAAAACCTCTGTTATCCACTGGTGAGGTCATTTGGAGTTTACGTTTAGACAATATGGTTGTTCCCATTGTGCAGTAACACATTGTTTGCAGCGTTAGTTTGTCTCGTATTACGTTGCACATATTTATTAATCACTGGAGCCTCAACTGATGTTAAAATTTATTATCAGAGAGGAGTGTTGTCATCTTCACATTACTGCCAAAACAGCTTTCAGGTTAGGAAAGCTCACAAAGAAGATTGCTACGCGAGCTCTAGCGTCTTGCTGTTATATACCCACCGTGTTATTTGTTGACTTCAGCTTGTGCAGTGTGTGCATAACCCATCCACCCAGGAACAGAGCCTTTGTCAGACCAACAAAACACCTGGGTACTACAATTCAGAAAGAAATGATAGGTGGAAAAAAAAGGTGACGGAGGGAGGCAGTGTTTGTGGAAGTCAGTTGTTGAGATGTGAAGGGCAGGCAGGTGTGTTTATGTGGGTCTGTTTCGCTGTTTGTGAATGTTACAGTATGATACCGTAAATAGGCTTCTGTAAATAGACCGTGAGACATTCGTCTCCGCGCTCAGAAGTAATTATATACACATGGGTTTTCAGGACAACCTGTTTTAGTCTTTACTGTGTGTGTGTGTGTGTGTGTGTGTGTGTGTGTGTGTGTGTGTGTGTGTGTGTGCGCGCGTGTGTGTGTGTGTGTGTTAGTTAATAGGGTCAACAAGAGAAAGACCCACAAAGAGACATGTTGGCTTTCACCTTTTCCTCACCGTACAGCTTATCTTGCTTCCCCTCTCGACCACAGGCTTCTGGTATCTTTTTTCTTGTTTTTTTTAACCTTAGTCAAACTGTAAGCCATTGTATTTTCAAGGACCCACACATATATATAAACACTGTAATGGCAATGTTCAGGTGGGGTTTTTCTTACAGTAAATGAGCATAAGAGCCACTTTATGCAGAGTATTTATCTGCAGAGTATGTTAGGAAATGACTTGCAGAATGAATTGATTAAAGGATTGAGAGAGAGGGGAAACGGGAGAGACAGCAGAAGCAGCAGCACTTTGTCCTAACCCTTTTAGTGAGATTAACTGTAGTCTTAATGTCTCTCCCCTTATTTATACTGAGTCAGCCTCTCCGCCCTCCGTCTCTCCTCTGTCTCACAATGTGGCCTGAGTGCAAAAGGCAGAGGTGCCAGCAAGTTTTCATTTTGGAGAAACAGCTTCTTTATCTGGAGTATGACATGTTGTGTGACATGAGTGTGTTCTTATTCTACTTTGTGTATCCTACATTTATACACAAGTAATGAAGAAACCAGGTTTAGAAGAAACAGATATTATTAGACATAGATATGGACAGAAAATGTGGGGAAAGAGGGAAGCTACATGCTGTAAGAGCTTACCTGGCTGGGGTCTCAGCTACTTTGGGTGGGTGGGTAGGTAGGGGGTTGCACCTGCTTGTGGTATGGAACCTAACCACTTAGCCCCTTCAGGTTGGCCTAGAAAAGCATATTCAATATTTAAAGCTCTACCTTATAACTTAAAGTGCATTTCTGGGCTGCAGACAGAAGTCTCGATGTCTCTGTGTCACAGTCGTTAACCTCAGCCATTGCTCCCCCTAGTGCCATTGGTATAGTTCATATGTAGGATGTAGCTTAACTTAACATAATCCAACCATTTTGTTTCTGCTAGCTCCAAACAGTGTGGATCCATGTGTGTTTTGGCTTTAATAAAGAAAAAAGGACGGACGGCGAATCCTGGGAAGAGTTTTCCTTTAACCTGTTATTTTATTATTTTTTTCAGTGGAACACTGAAAATGATGGGCCACAAGTCCCCTTTAAGAACAAAATGAAGCCTTGGTTTTCACTTAAAGCCTTGATTACCAAGGCAGCACTGTTCACGAAAACGGAGGAATAAATTGTAAAATACATTTGCAAAATGCTGAACAATGGAAACCTGATAAACCATGAGTAGTTTTAAACAAAGCTTACTTCTAAGAGTATGGTATTAAACTGTAGTTCTGCACACAATGTTGTGGCACCTCCCCTTTTGTTGAGGCTTTTCTCTGAAATATGTAAATGTGTCACATTTAGATGTGAACTTATCATTTTAGACCACATTGCAACTCATGGCCATGTGACTGTACAAAAAAATATATAGTTGGCCAGTCATAGTTTGTACAAACAGTTATGTTTTTGCTCCGGATAAAGCTCTGCTCTCTGTTATGGAACTGAGGCAAAGCAGGCATTAGGCACTGAGATTTAATAAAAGATTCTAGTGGTTACATCAGAGGAAATGTGGGCTGGAGCTTGACTCTTGCTAGAGACTAAAACTCAGGACACAGGATAAAATCAGCCTGCTGTGAGTCACCCACTTAAATCACTATAAGAGCCGTACATCACTCTGCTTTTGCTGAAATCTGTAAAAGCACATACACAAACAGAACATTTATAATACTCCAGTTTGCCCCTCATGATTGTCAGTCGCTTGTCATTCATCCATCATCTTTCCAGGGCTGCCCCATCCTTTATGGGATCCTGTGAGCAATTTATAATCTTTACTGCCTCTCTCATCACTGAATGCACCTCATTAGGATAGCCTATTATGGACGCCAGCGACATTACTGACAACATATGCAAGCAGATTGCTTCTGCCAAACACTGCATATCATTTTGGCCCATTAAAGCAAGTCATTTACCTTAATAAATAGGTAGAGGCAGAGTGGAATTGGAAACACACAAGAGAGCTTCTCCTTCCCTCACTTTGTCTTTCTCCCTCTCCTGCACTTCATTTTTAACTCCTCCTTTTTCTCCTGCGTCTCCTGCTTTCCCTCTTCCTCGAGACCCTCTAGCTTTCTCAACTTCTCATTCAAACTTTGCACCACACTGCAGTCAAGCTCCTCTTCTCATTTTTTTCTGCATATCTCACCATTCCTGCCTCCTCTCTCATCCTATTTATACATTTTATTTTTGCCACGGGCTGTGTTTCAAGAAAGGACAGGAATAGCGGGAAAGACTGGGAGACGGTGTTGGGATGGGGGTGGTGGGTGGGGGACAGGGTATGTTAATTGGAACGCCTGAGGCAGGATGGATGGAAGAGGGAGAAGATGGAAAGGATGCCCAGATTCGGAGGCCCCTGAAACATTAAATATTAACACCTTTTCTCATCTTTGCCCTTTTAGTGACATCCACTGATTGGGTTCTCTCAGAGTCGATCGGGACACACATACACACCCACCCTCTCTTGCCTTACCCCTTTCACCAAATTGAGTTCCCACTGAAAATGAAAGGCAGCAAGGAGGAGACATACTGCTGTAATTGGCGACCCTCTCTGTTTTGTCCCCTTTGATTCAAAAAGTAATGAAATCTACTTGATATTTTTATCCAATCTTGCACGTATTGCTTTTTTCCCCGATATTAAACCCCTAATGCGAATTCTGCTAGGAGCAAGACACTGGCCATTGTTGTGCTAACTCACTCTTAATGGAGTCAGATATAATGGTACAAGATTGTGTCAGCTAAAAGACATTAGCCTTATAAAAGAATTAGTCTGTATGAGAGATGAGTTTGGTTTTACCCAGCTAACTCTAATGGGGAAGGACACTCAGAGAATCCTTTGGTTTATCAGTGAGGTGATGTATCAAACCTACTTTTGCAGAAGCCCTTACACAGCACTTAAACTCACAAGACTCATGCATAATAGCTCTATTTATAATTTCTTTGTAAGATTTACTGGCTTTGTTCTAATTTTTTTCTTATATTTTTTTTTACAATTGCCTCTGCAGAAAGAGGCGTAGGACCGCAGTGTCAGCTCGGCACATTCATATTCTGCTCATGCCCTGTCTTTTGTAATTTTTTTTATATATATATATAACATGGCTTGTACCTTCTATCCTCATCCTGATTTTCTCCTTCTGACTCACAGGCTCATGTCGAAGAGGACAATCACACCACCTCACACACATACAAACATGCTCTTATTGACCACATAGCTCCAAACTCCTGTGTTTGAAAGGGGCTGACTTCTCACCCCGTTGCCGGAGCAGCAAGACCGACAAAAGGGAATCTTCCAGCACACAAAAGAGAGAGTGAGGGGCCGACCTTGTAGCCCTCTTCACACTGTTTGTATTGAACCCCTAAACTGCCGCAAGATGACACGACGCACACACTAGTAAAGCTTTGATTTATCTGTCGTAACGGCACCCACTGTGATGCTACCTTTTTGCCCTCCACTCCAACCCTCTCCTACACACAGGCAGCTTGGAATGTAGAGTAATCAGACTTTGTGATGACTGGGGGCTCTGCATGTTGCAGCACTAAGTTGGATGCACCCATGATGCAAACAAGGCTAACTGCTATAAGCCTTGTATTTGGCTCAGCTGCATTACGTCAACATCAAGTCCCCGGGAAGATCAGACCTAAACTAATTTCCATGTTCCCTCCTTACTCTGTCCTCTGTCTCCCTTACTCATTTCAAATGAAGCTCGACCTCTGAATCCACATCAAGTGAAACGTGTTTTAAGTGCTAATCACTTCAGCGTCATTGAGAGCATGCCTTGGACTTCAGACGCCAAAGATAAAACAGATTTTAAGCAAGAAGGCTGATGCTGCAGCCCAAGAGAGGAAACAAATTAAGCTAATGCAAGAAAAAAGTTAATAACAGGTCACAGAAATCTTATTTGACATCTAAAATCTGTCTTCCCTTTACAGGCTCTCCTTTGCCTCCCCTCTCATAAAAAAGTTGTAGCAACCTGAATGTGTGTGTGTGTGTGTGTGTGTGTGTGTGTGTGTGTGTGTGTGCTTGGGGTGTGGGAGGGTGTGGGGGTTATGTTTTGCTGCAGGGTCCCAGGTGTGAATTGTACTTCTTCTTAGGTGGTACATCAGTACAAGCCCAGACAGGAAGACAGCAAGGCATCTTCCTATCCCGCATGTCCGGATGTTAATATATGGCATCTGAATATCCTGGATCCATCTATCTTCCTTTTAATCAAGACCCACTTGAAAACCCGTACAGATACAACAATCGATAAAAAACACGAGCACCCAGATGCACCAAGCAATGAAATATGAGCACTAAACATATTATTGTGTTTGACACCAATTAGATCAGATATCATCTTCGAGGTACAATAGACCTCTGCTATCGACCCAGAGTTATGACTAAGGAGGCTTTAAACTGGGTTGTGAACGGTGAGATGAGATTTACAAGACTGAAGGTAAATCTCTGGTTGCTGTAATTGGTACTTGAGTGCTGCTGTCTGTGTAACATTGGCTTGAAACAATCCTCAAAGAAGAGTTTTTTGCCTGGGAATTCTTGTGAAGTTCATTACAGTCAATCCCTGGCTTTTTGTGTTTTCTTTCTTTCTTCTTCCTTTTTTATTAGGAGCTGCTGAAGAATTTCTATCAATTCTTTGGTGCATATTCACTAACAGACCATCTATTTTAATTTCGAAGCACAGTTACAAATTGCAGTTGCAAATTAATCAGGCATAAAGGAATTTGTTTAGAACATCAAGTTCTTCTGGGACTCTCATGAATCTTCTGTTAAGACACTTGAAATGCTTTCATTCCCACTTGGGGAAACGTCTTTCTCGTGGTATGTATCAACACAGTGGCGAACACAAGTAGCACAAAAAGAGCTACTTGCTCTGCATGCACTGCAAAATATCTGTGTTAGTACATCAGAGTATGAGATGTTTTGCCAAACTGATTTACATATATTGTGGTGAGAGCAGGGAAAGTAACAAGACATGTTTACTTTTTAGCGTTATAGGATGTAAAGCACTTGGAGAGAGAAAAAAAACACCAGCAACATTTATGGCCATATCGCTCATATAATAACTGTCCTTTGACCCCAGTATTGACTCTGACTTCACATTTTTTCTTCACTCTATTGTATTCATTCTTTTCTTCTCCCTCATTAATAAAGTAAACCACAGTGGGAATCTAATCACCATCAGATTCATATCTGAAAGTCTTTCTCAAAGGTCAACACTTAACAGAAATCCCACATACATTGCAGCACTCAGTCAGATCTAGTATAGATACACTTATCAGTAGCAGTTACCAAGGAGACAGACTGAGAATCTGTGCTGTGTTTCTGTCTGTTTGACAAAAAATAGTTTCTATTTTTCATCACCTTGGTATCTAAAAGTTTTACTTCCACAAACCTTGGGTTGCTTTTTTCTTTTTTTTTGATTGGCAGACTTCCCCTTTCTCTCCCTGCCCTGTCTATGGGGCATTTATGGTTGGTGTGTGGGACGTCTGTGTGGGATGTGTGTCTGCTGTGTGTGTTTTGCAGCAGCTGCTGCTCCCGTGCTGCACCTGTTCTTCTCTCATCAGTCAGGCGTTGACGACTCCAGGCCATACAAGGACCCACCCCGACTCTGGCAGCGTGACCCAGCCAGACCCCTAACAGACACGCACACCAACACTTACCACACACATATATATTGTGTACCCATGTCACAATACATTTAAACTCTTTGTATTCACTTTAGCTTTTTTATATCTGGCCCTCATGGGTAAGTTTCTGACATGGATTGAATTTGTCCGCCAAAATGAAACTCACCGAACAAAGTGAATTTCCAGAGCAGGGCCGACTGTTCCCTGGTAGCAGATGAATGTGAGAAGTGAGCGAACATGAAGGGCGCTGTAAACACACAATTTGAGTACGATCCAGTCTGCAACATTAACAGCCACTATCAGTATCACTGAGCTGAGGGAACCCTGCCACACACTCTGGCCTGTGTGCTGCTCACACAGTATTTCTGGTGATAGTGTCCAATTCTACTATGTGTTGGCAGCAATTTTTTTTTACCTCTTTTAATACAATTAATTTCCATCACTGATACAAAGAAGTGCAGTCTTAAGTTGTAATTTTTTTGCTTTCATTCCTTATTTCGCTTTGTGATAGAAAATGAGACTCTTGACTGAAGGTTCAGTTGAACATTAATAGTCTCTAAATACACAAAGACCCAACAACACAAGCCACTGTGTAGCCTACAGCTTAGCTAATGAAAAATGCATGTCTCCTTGGTAGCTACAGTACTGTACATTCTATGTACATGAATATGAACAAGAAGAGAATCAGCTGCAGTTTGTACAAAAAATAGAAGAAAAGTGTAAAGAGATGGAGAAATATTGCTTTCTATTGTAAAAGCTGCTGTTCAGTGGAAAGTGAAGAATTATAGATGTGGGTTTTTTTAGTAACCTTGTGCTGTAGGTGACTCTGTTCTTATGACATTGATGGCAGTGTCTCCTGCTGCATGCTGTTTGCTTTGCCAACAGTCAAACACACTAATCCTGTTAGAGGCCAAGGATGTTTTGGACCACACACATTTTCACAAACACACACACCTTTTTCCCCCTGTTCCAACTTTATACTTGATTCCTGATGATCTTCCTGCACATTTTATCACAGTGTTGGCACCAGAGTTAATGTCTCTGACACATGTTAAGTGAAATGTAATACTGGCATCATCCATCAGTCCTTACCCAAGTAGAAAGGTAGGCAAGCAGGTGCTACTAGTAACAACAGGGGTATAGTGTCATCAAATAGTAAGGCTAGTTAGTAAATTCCAGTGATTCCCCTGTAGATTAGGCTAGTTTTGAGCATATACTGTCTCTTCTTCCACTTTCTTTTTCTCCACTCTCCCTTTCTTCTCCTGTCATTATTTTCTTTCTTCTATTCTTTTTGCTCTCATGCACAGAAAAGACACATAGGCAAGATTGTGCATTGGGTATTAAAGAATGCTCTTTGAGAATGAGGGATAAGCAGAGGAGTGTCGAATAGAGAAAGAGGCTCCTGGTTTGATGTCCAGAATGCGGCAGTAGGTGAAGCAAAAACAACAGAGAAAACGAGGACAGGAGAAAGAGGATCCAGCTGGTTCTTTTCATAATGAGGGGCACCCACTTGTGTGTGTTTGTGTGTGTGCCAGTGTGTTAATAACAAGTGTATAGACAAGAAGTAGGCAGAAAAACAAGTTGAAGAAAAGGGCAAAACGAGGCAGACACATAGCGTTTCACATTAACTTTTCAGTAGATGTGGGACTCTCTGGATATGCTGCACTCCACCATGATACTTTGACTGCAGACTTGATTTCTTTTTTTTTCTACACACAATGTGCTCAACTGTAGCTTTTGGGGCAGTTCAGTTGCTCATACATATCACATGCATTATAGATATACTGTAAGAGTAACTGTGTGTGTGTGTGCATGTGAGAGTGTGTGTACAGGTCACAGTCTGACCGTCTTGTTCCCATCTGTCTTTCTATCCGGTCATGCACCCCATCGCACACCACCTCACACACACACTTTCCTTCTCTTTGGCTAAATCCGATTATCTAGCCCGCATCAGTTAACGAGACCCCCATGCAGCTAGTACTCCCTCAGACAGCCCCCACCACTCTCTTTCTCTCTCTCACACTCACTCACACATACAGTGACAGCCAACTGCCTATGTTTCTAAAAACACAAACACTCTTGCGCGCACACAGATGCTGCTCTAGGCTCAGATTGGACAGAGGACTCTCTAATTATGCTTTAATTGCCTATCTCTGTCTGTCCAGCTGCCTCATGTGTAAAACACAGAGCAGGAGACCTCCCTCTGGACTCAAACATACTGTGAATGACACCAAAGGATGCATTTGAAAGAGAGCATGACCGAGAGTAAAGTGACAAATAGTTGGAGGCAAAAAAAGAGGTTGGCATAGGGAGAGGGGCAGGGTACCGATGAGCTCTTTTAAGCTATAATATTCCTTCTTCTCTTCCAGTAATCCTGACTGGACTTTTTTGTTCTGGGCTTTATGCTAACGCTTTTACACAGGCTGTTTCGACAGATAGTAGCTGACTATTATAGTCGCATAAAATAAACAAATAGGGCTTTTAACAGTACTTGAAGTAAGACTTCAGTAGTGGTTATTTCATTGTGCCTAGCAAATTTATGATAGTGCTATAAAATTGTCCACAGTAATGTTACAATCACATTAAGGAAAACAGCAGTTTGAGACCATGACACAACCAAAATTATTGAAACTGTGGGCAATAAACTTGCAGTTTCTCTGCCTTTAAAATGGTTACATTAGAGACTGGGACTAAGTCTATAACTGCTAAGATGACAGTTAGTTGTCATTATAACCAGAATACAACCAAATGGCAAACAGTTGAGTTGAGTCTCTTGTTGTGAGAAGGCACGTCACACATGAGTTGTGCTCGCTGACACAAACGAACTCAGCTTGTTTGCAGAGTGTTGGCAAGTCTGCATTTATAAATTAGATGGCAGTTAGTTGCAGTTAGTCAGTCCAAGCTGGACAACAGGGACAGGCTGCCTTACACCAGGTCACACCAGATCACAATTTACTTAAACATTTTCGGGGATACTGCAGTCTGCGCCAAAGTGGTGGCCAGGCCAATGAGTGTTACCATCCTTTGAGCCATGAGACTAACGTGGATATTAGCCAACCAAATCGTCCAACCAGCTAAAGACCTGGGCTCTCTGTGGATCTGCCAGAAAGTCACTTGATTTAATGTGGTGTGTTTGAGTGTGTGTTTTTCCCATGCGCCACTCGACGGGACTCTTAAATCCTGAGTGCTGTCTGAAAGTGCTGCACTTCATTTACTCACGCATTCTCGTACATTTGCTAGTCTGCCTCGCTGTTTGTGTTGGCGCAGAAACAGTGGATTTCTCTGGGCCACATCCCTCTTACAAGCTCAGAACATGAGACTTGGTTTGTAAAACTAATGTTGGTTCGTCTGAGAGCTGCTGAGTTGACCAACCAAAATATTTAGTGAGAGAGAGGGATGCTGTATGGGACTGTAGAGGAAAAAAAAGGATAAATATACATGAAAACAAGCATGGGGATAAAAATAGATCTAAGGCAAGTGAAAGAGGAAATGCAGAAGAAGTGAGTCATTTCATCAAAATGTCAGCACGTAACTGACCTTTGACCCATGTGGTGAATCACGGTATTTGACCCCAGTGGAATGTGTCCCACTAACAGACATGCAAAACAAAGAGCAAACACTCTGTGTCTGAGTACTTACTCCACCACTATCTTTATCTATATGTGCTCTCCGTCTTTCCTTGCATCCTTTCCCCTCTCTCCTCACAGTAGACTCCTAACAAGGTGACCATCGCTCAGCTGCTCTCATCTCTCTTCAGACATTTTGAGCAAACACTCTTTCATCTTCTCCATCTGCATTTCTCCACGCTGTTATTAAAACTAGGCTGTCAAACAGCTCTGATCCCCCAGCAGTCCATACTCTGCACTCTTGGTGCTTTCTCACAACAAATGAATTATTCAGCTGTAGATTTTTTGGTCCAGAAATGGATGCAATAATTAATTTATGATATCATAAAAAATATTGGGGTTGGTTGTTCATTAGCCATATATATTCCTCCAATTTTAATATTAATTTGACTCTAGATCTGTAGCATCAGTACTGTGAGAAAAAAATGGGAATGTTTCTTAGGAAGTGTAGCTAAACAGATAAAGTCTAGACATTTAGATTTTTGGAATGTCATCCGTATAACTATTCTTGGCAAAATATTTTTATATGATATGAATCACCGAGTGTCACCCAAGTGACATTGTCATTTGTTTCAATGCATTAAAGCTTCACAATCACAGCAGTCTGCTGGCATGTGTATGACGACCGCTATATGATTTATAATAAAGTATTTGCTGCACTGACTTCATTAGCAGAAATTGAGCTCCTTTCCTTTCCTTTCTCGTTCTTTCCTTTCCTTCCCTTACCTTTCCTTTCCTTTCCTTTCCTTTCCTCTCCAGCTCTCCATTAATATCCGTGCTTTTTTCTAGCCTCTCCTCTGAGGAATGTGTTCTAGTTGTCACATTGTTTGTCCATAGCTGGATGTGAAGAGAGTTTAAAGAGCTGTACTATTCCTTATCCCCACAGGAACCAGTCAGGGTCCTTCTGTTCCCAGCTGCATATTCTCGCATAAAAATCTGGGACACTGTGTGTATCCTAATGTCTCTACTAGAGCTGGGCGATAGAACGATAACGATATGTATCGCGATATAACTTTTACTCGATAGAGAAATTAAGCTATCGCGATAGACCTCGCCGCTCTTGTCCTCTTAAAAAAAAAAAAAAAAAAAGGTCAGCCAATCCAAATTAAGTAGCGCAGAGCCGAACCAATCACAGCTGCAGCGTCACGTCGCGTGACTTGTTACGTACAGCACAAGTGCCAAGCCGCACGTGTGTTTGTTTGCGAAGCAGCCAGCGGGTAATGGAGGAAATGAGTGTGCCGACTAGAAAAATCAACCGAGCGTGACCGAAGAGAAAACAGATGATGGTTCCAATGCCGGAGAGATTGTCGAACGGAAGAGCCATAGAAGTTCCGTAGTGTGAAGGTATTTCGGCTATTTCAAGTCTGACAAAAAACAGAGTAGCGTGCACTGTAAATTGTGCCGAAAGCAAGTCTGGAAATACAATAAACTGGTGCATGCGTCACACTGTGCGCCACGTTATTGTTTCGGTGAAATGAATTTCTACAATACTGTTACTGTTAATTCTACTCTCTGCAGTGTTTAAATGCTTACATATACACACAGTTACTGTCCCTCCACATATACGACTCGGTTCTGCTTCTATGCCCCAGCTTTGTTTACTTTTTCCCACCGAGGCTTCTAGACTTCTGATTGGCCAACATTTCTGCACGGTTAGGAATCTAGCGCCACCTGCTGCTTTGGCATGTTCATAGCAGCGTTTTCCTTCATTTCTGCCTTTATGTGTGGACGGGATTATTTTTTAAAACGAAAACGGAAAATCTCTGTTTTCAAAAATACCCGTGTACGTGTGGACGTAGCCTCAGTCTCTGACTGGAAGCGCTAATTCGTCATTCGGCTTTTGTCAGACTAAAGTAACTGTTAAAACTGTTTGAAAAGCTAAGCTATACAACAAGGAGAGATTGAGAATTTCCTTTTAGTTCTCAGTTTATTTGATATTGACAAAAGTTAGTCAGTTTTGTCTGTTCTTCTGTAAAACAAACTAAGATTTATTTTTAGAATTAATATTTTGTTTCTAAGTGGAATTGACAATTTAGTCTGTTTCATTTGTTCTATTTTGAAACTTAAACGCTTTAGCGGCTGCCTTTTGTGTAGTTTGCAATATTTGCCTTTATTTATCTGAAAAAGTCTCATGTTCCTTAAGTACATCTACCCTGTTGAACTTATTATGGGAAATAAATATTTAAATAAAAACAAGCTGCTGATTATTTCACATTTTACTTGTGAGCAACGGCACATTTAAATCTTACAAATATAGTTATTTGGCTTATATCGTGATAGATATCGTTATCGCCTGAAATGAAAAAAACATATCGTGATATGAAAAAATCTCATATCGCCCAGCTCTAGTCTCTACTGAATGCAGAACACTGACAGTGCCAGTCACCAGGGATTTATAGCTTCCCCCTTGGTCCCTTAACAGCTTCCACTCCTGCTGATACACCTGTATGGGAGGACTGATACTTGTAGCTTGCAAGTCCTGCATTCATTAGCTACTGTAGTCCGGATTTAATGATGTTGAGATATACACCTAAAGCTTACACATTGGAAGTGGTTAAGAGATATCAGTTAAATACTTCTTTTAATGTCAGTTTTACATAGCGTATACGCTTAAGATAATAATATTTTGCTGTAGCAGATTGTGTAATTCTTGGTGTCAGTTGTCATCTCTGAAGGGATTCAACTATGTGTAACTCTTTATAATATTGTCTGCAGAGGGGGATCAATGCATGAGGGAATTGTTCGTGGCTACATTATGTGTTTCCACTAGGCATGTGGTAATCATAGACTACAGCTTTTTGTTGCTGATGTTTATGTGAGTGCTGACGAGTGCAAAAAGCCCAAGGTGCTTCATGAAAAGGTCTGTTCTAGTGCTGTGTCCCTCACGGAGATTACACGTCTGAGCCTGTTTCTTGTAACACAGAATTTGAACAATCAGAAGCCCTGAGGGTTTTAAACAAACACAGAAGCCTTCAATCTAATAACATATAGTGGTTTTATAGTTGCCTATCTTTGAGATGACTGCTGTGCAGTAGTGTAGCAGTCCAAGGGATAAATAATTACTGTAACTGATATGTATTTGAGGATTACCAGACCTCACCAAGAGGGCAGCAGAAATTACAAGAAATATTTATATGCAAAAAAATGATTTTTTCTTCAATCATACAACAATATTATTGCCGTAATATCACATTGTGTCTCTCCATATATTTTGTAAAATTCTGCTACATGTTGCATTTTGCAGTGATCCTTGTTCTTTTTTCTTTTTTGTGTGTTCTTTTCAGTCGTAAGCAGTGGAAACGTGAATGTGGTTGTGAAGCCTAAAGTGGAGGTGTTAAAGGAAGAGAATGCCTCACTGCCCTGCACAGTCACCCCATTAACAACTGGCACAATTGTTGAATGGTACATTGTAAGTAATTTCTAGATGTTCATTTTCTTCCACAGTTTTAACATTTCTAAATAGCAAAAAACAAAACAAAAAGAAAAAAAAGTGACATTAGAGCTATTTTGCACCCAAAGTTTAAAAGTAATGCTCTGTGAAAAAATACAATTTTCTTGTTCTTGTTTCATCTGACTTCTATCTTCTTATGTTCTTCCTTGGAACCATCCATTCAGGATTTGGGAACTAGAACACGTATAGCTTTCTGTCAGGGTAAGGAGAAAAAGGTTGACCCTGGCACCCCTCTGACAGATCGGATCAAGATTGGAGAAGACTTCACTTTGACCATTTCCTCTGTTAAACCCTCTGATGAGCTAAACTTCACCTGTCAAGTCACTGACCCTGCTGGGTCTCCAGATGGTACCACTTCTCTGAAGGTCTTTTGTAAGTTTGCCAGTGCCCTTTAGCCCTTTACTTGACCTCAAGGTTACTCCCTGAAGTTAAGTTTTCATTTAATTGTCATTGCCACTAATGTTTATGACTTTAATATATGAGATCTGCATTAATGCATACTTTGATTACGAGGTAGCTTAATTGTATCTCATGCATGTTGCTGATTTGAATTTGTAAATATTTACATTACGCCCATTCTATATATCTTTAGAAAAGTTTTTATCATATAGTATAATTTACCAAAATTGTCCTTGAAGAATATCTTATTTCTTTCACTGCATGTAGTTCTTTGGAGCTTTCTCCAATACTTGAGATTACCATTTCCTTTTGATAAGATCTCCAGAGTTCAATTAACCACAACCTAATCACTCTTGACACTACTGATGAATAGTTCAATCACACGTGTCATTTCTAATATATCTCTCCTTTTTAAGAGTCCAGATTTATCACTAACATGCCGCCAGCTAATCATGGTGCAGACTACTCTGTCTTTGCCCCTCCAAAGCACCAAAATGAGTAGGATTCACTGGTATCTGGATTAAAGGGAGAAAAGGGGAGAATATGCATTGTGAGAGTGACAGAATAGCCTTTTGTTTAGTGATCAGTCCGCTTGAAGCTTTCAGGTTATCCATTAACATTTATGCACTCAGAGGCACCAAAGTTTAAAAAAATCTCATAAAATAAGCTATTAATTGTGA
Source organism: Rhamphochromis sp. 'chilingali' (assembly GCF_963969265.1). Classification (NCBI taxonomy): domain Eukaryota; kingdom Metazoa; phylum Chordata; class Actinopteri; order Cichliformes; family Cichlidae; genus Rhamphochromis; species Rhamphochromis sp. 'chilingali'. The sequence continues at coordinate 26,708,731 of NC_137938.1, read as the reverse complement.
AAACACCAGTGTTCAACAATACCTCAATAGTGTTATTTGACAAAGGACTTTGAGGTGTACTTAAGGCCCACAGTACTAAGAAAACAGGCTGTCTTATAGAATAGCAATTATTCTTTGTTCCCATTTGACCATTTGACTCATTGGGGTTGAGTTATAGTGTGGCTGCCCTGGCTTAACTTAATGGGACTGAGTTATGAGGTCTCCAGTGGGTTAAGCTGCAATAGCCTGGGGTCTTTCTCTCAGGAAACTTACAAGCTAAACATTTTTTATTGGCAGAGTTGCTCCCACACAATGAATCAAGTCGTCAATGTGGATCTAAATTCATTTCTGTGCATCTGGCATGTGGGAATGACCAGAGTTTAAAAATACTGAGTAATGACTTAGACACAGAAAGAAATCTACTGTTTATTAATATAAGTGGATAACAGTTGCAAGCAGTGATAAGCTGACCTCGACGTAAGTGAATACTCACACCTGTGGTTGCGTGTGTGCACCAGTGTGTGTCCAACATCAACATTTGGTTGATGTTTGGTTGATGTTTGACGCTTACATCAGCAAGTGTTAGCCACAAACTGCTTAATTTGTAGTGTGAATGTACTAAAACAAGAACCATTAGCAGCAGCGTTATATTGCAAGAGTAGTGACGGAGCAGGAGTCAAATGTAAGCATAGAAGTAACAGAGATAGTCTTTTTTATTTTTAAGTAAAACTACAAAACAATGCCTTCTTACTTTATTTAACTGAAGTAACTCAGTTACTTGTATGTGACAGTGTGTGTTTGCCTGTAGGGATGCAACTAGTTTGTAGTTCACTCCTTCAGAGGGAACAGTTTTCTTGTATTTTGCAAGGGATCATGCGTCACAGGAGTCTGTTAAAGCAGCTCCCTTTTCAGGTACTACATCGTCACTGGAGGCTGACACACAGCTCTTGCTCTTAGACATGCCCAAACTTGCCCCCGCATATATCTCCGCTTATATTATATAATGGAAAATGTTATATCGATATTATCTCAGACAAAATAGTGTAGCATAACCTACTGTATATGTGTGTGTGTTTATGTGTGATTTGACCCCGCTTCAACCAACACAAAGAAAGCCAAAATGAAATCATGTGAAGAAGGCTGTTTGCTGTGTAATTTAATTACAGAAAGTCAGGAGAGATGGATTACAAATATGGAAGTTGAGCGTTTATGCGCACATACTGTTTGTAAAATGATTTTCATTAAGGGAATCATAGTGTTGTAATTGTAACTTGTGTTGTCCTTTTTTCTGTCTCAGCTGCGCCCGAACACCCAAAACTGACAACATCTCAGGCCATCACTGCAGGAATTCCTTCTAGCTCAGAGGTCTGTATGCGTTGTTTGCACATTTATCGATTCTGACCAAAAATACATACTCTCTGATAGCTTTTCCATTGTCGTTTTTTCAGGTCGGCACCTGTGAAACGAAGAATGGGTTTCCTCTTCCAAGAATTGTCTGGTTCAGAGATGCCAAACCCCTTCCTGAGGTCAAAGACAAACAAGAGAGTATGTGTTCTTTATATATATATAGATATATATAGATATGTATATATCTTCACCGTTTGCGTTCATTTGTAACCTGATCTGCTGCATTCCTTTAATTTTAGAACTGTTTTCCCTTTTTCCTTCCTTCCTGTCCGTCAGAAACATACATGGTTGCCAAACAAGTGAAGGAGACTTCGGGTCTCATCACTGTAACGAGCAGCCTGTACATGCAGCCCATGAAAGAGGACAAGGATTCAGAGTTTTACTGTACTGTAGAGTACAGCATGCCGGGGAACAAGATCGAAACGATGGATTCTAACCGCATCAAGATCAACCTAAACTGTGAGTGGTGGGCGCAGGCCGTTTGGGAGGGTATCCAGTCAGAGGTCTTTCCCTTCCCTCTTGTAGTTGGGAGGAATTGCATTTGGTTTATGAACTTTGGTGACATATTAATTTATTCCAGTTAGCAAGAACATTTTAAATCAGATATTTTAACCACATATAAATTTTTATTTGCTTCACACACAAATTAATTCATAATTCTTCTTGTGTAGGAAGGTCAATAGTACATTGTTTCTGCAATTTCTTATTTAATTATGTTAGATTCTGTATATATCTTTATTGTGCATCAATCGATCCACCACATGCCCTGTTAGAAAGTCAAAAGATATAGAAATATTCACTTCTGTCCTTATACCTACATCAAGGTGATGAGAATTATATGATAGAAACCCCATTTAGGAAAAAGACTCAGTTGGCTCAGGAGGAGGCACTGGGAAAGCATTTCTTCTGGAATGCATTACTCATTTATGATTGATGATGTATAGTGTAACAGTGAAATGTAACCACTGAAGGAATTTTCATCTGTTCCATGTGTGTTCTTCTCTGTCTAGATCCTTCTGACAAAATCTACTTTTCGCTGTTTAACACAAGTCAACCAGTCAAAGAGGGTGATACTGTAACCATGAAATGTGAGACTGATGGGAACCCCCAGCCTCCATTTGAGTTCACTAAAAATGTATGAGATCATTTCATGCACACATTTGATAAAGAAAAGGCAACATTTAGTTGCAAATTTGTTTCTCTACTGCAACCTCTGTCACCTTCTTGCTTGGTTTTTACTCGTAATTCCTGTTTTTTAATATTCAGGGAGAAGAGGCCCAAGGTAAAGATGGTCTTCTCATACTGAAATCTGTCAAGCGCTCTGATGCTGCACAGTACAAGTGCACAGCATTAGATTTCGAGATTGACTTTACCTTGGAAAAGACGATTGCCCTCACTGTCGACTGTGAGTAAGCCAAATACACATAAAGACACACACATTGCTGAATTAAAGAGGGTTAACACACAGAAAGAACAATGCATCTCCGGTTTGTGTGGTTCTTCCCATGTAGGAAGCCTTTCTTTTCATCAGTAAATCATAGAATTAAAAGGTTTCCATGGAATAGGCTCTAATGAAGTTCAGTCAGCCGGCTGATATCCAATTCAATTTTTCACACTTCATCTGTTACTTTAATGTTATCCCAAGCACACTGTTTAATCTGATCTTATCACACACATTAAGCAGTGATAACCTCGAAAGTGTATGGAATAGGCTTAACTTGGGCTCAAAATGGGCTTGACTTCAGAATAAGTGCATTAGCTTTGTACTGTTGTTTAATTTGAATTGGCACTTATTTAACACCTCAGAATGTGTAGAAGGTCTATAGTTTTCAGTCGACTCCCCCCCCCCATCTTATCTTTAATTGCTCTCTGTTTTCTCTCTGTCAGACATTGACCCAGTAAAAGTGACACCAGCTGTATCTAAAGTTGTCATGCTTGGAGACAAAGCAGCATGGCAGTGTAGGATCAAGGCTTCTCGTAATCATACAGTTCAGTGGAAAAAGGTGTGTTTCATCATTTTCTCAATTTTTCTTTCTTTTTTGTTGTAAATAAGTGTGCCATCCCCCCCCCCCTTTAAAAGAGTTGTGGTATTTGTGTGCATTCTTTCTGTTTTTCACATAAAATCAGAAACACCAACCAGCCTGGCACTATGATTGATTGTTTAGCTGACTTGAAGCTTGATACAGGTACAGAGTCAACATTAGGACAAAAGAAATCAATAAATAAATAAAATCCTCACATTTCCAATAAGTTCTTTCTAAGCATGCTCAGTTTTTAAAATGAAAACTTGTCAGTGTCATACAGTAACAACATTCACCAAGTCAACAAGAATTCATTCCTTATTTTGGCTCAATGCACCGACCACTGTATTAGACACACCAGTTAATGCAAGTGTCCAATTAGCCCATCGCACTCCTTTAAATTAGTGCATGTAGACAGGTAGACATGGTTAAGACTACCTTCTGAAGTTTAAACTGAGCATCTGAACAAGGAAGGAAGGTGGTTCAAGTGTTTCAGAAACTGGTGATATACTGATTTTTTCACAAAAATATCCAGTCAGCGGCAGTCCTTTGGCTGAAAATGCCTTGTTGATGTCAGAGGAGTGCCAAATGTTCACATGCTCCCTAATATATCCCACTGGTGCTATGACAGAGAGATAATCAGTGTTATCTGCGTCACATCTGAGTGGTCATAATCTTATGCCTGCAGTACACTGCTACTACATATGCAGTTTCACTCTGTTGTGGATATTTTCAGTTTTACGGTAGCAAAAAAACCTTGTCTTCCTTGACACAGAAATTCATAGTGATAGCTACAGCATGCACAGCGTCTTTTCTGTCTTTAATATGTTTAAAAACATTTTTTTATTTACAGATTATTTGTTCTCGATTGTCTATTTCAAGGATCTGGGTACATTTAATACTGTAAAACTGCACATAAATATACCTTTGGTGTGTTTAGTCTTCATTCCTGTTTCTCCACTTGTGATGTGCAGAGTGCTCCTCCAGTGTTAGGTCTGTTGTTGTAACCTATGTATCTATTGTTGTGTCTCTTGGGTGTGATGGAAACTCGCAGGCAGCTGGTTTTCTGGGCAGAGAATGTGTTTGTTCTTAGAAAGATGAATTCCTATGAGAAGAAGTGCAAGAGACAGGTTCATCATGGAGGACTGACTTTGATTTGTTATCACTGCGCTTTCAAACAGTGTGTGTGAAGATTCCTTTTCTGCTTTCCCATCACAGTGGTGTGCCATCAAATTAGATATTGACAGCGCTGTTCTACTCACAAAAAAAAAGAGCAGAAGCATAATATTATGAGTCCAGTTCTTCTTCAGTGTGCTTGTGTTTCTGCAGGGCTCTGAGGTGCTGTCTCAGAACGGGACTCTGTCAATACAAAATGTTTCCTATCAAAATGCTGGAGAATATGTTTGTGTTGGAGCTGTTCCGTCTGTGCCAGGACTGATGTCCCAGGCTAGCGTCAACCTCACAGTCAAAGGTAAAAGTGCATGCACGAAACAAGTACACCCACACTCACAGGAACACTATAAAACTTTATCTCAGAGTAAATAGAAGAATTTAAGCCATGCTGTAGAGGCTGTCATGTTTCTCCACTGCTAAATCCGTTAAGGTAACTGTAAGCATTCTAGAGCCTACTATTTGGAAACAAAAGTGGAATTCCAACTTCATTGTAAGAAGAGTTTATATACTATAAAGGATGTTCAGCAAGGCCAGGCATTCTTTGAGCTCTTTGGCTTGACAAAACCAAAAACTCCAGGTAAAATGAGTAGTATCGAGATGGTCATATATCAACTTTCTCTGTTTCCTTCTCTCTGCACACTCAGAGAAACGGGGTGTTTCACATGTCACATGACTCTTTTTCCCTAAAAAAATGATCTGCATGTGTGCCACCTACTCAAGTCAGAGCCAATATCAGATGATGACGATAAAACGGTGATAAAAATCTATAAATAATGCAAAAAATATTACAATAAAATGTAATACTTCCGCACATAAGACAAGAAATTAATGCTAAATCTTGGAATTTATTGCACACTGCAGTAAAACAAACATTTTAATTCAAGTTAATTATTTTATGCCAAGTGTGCTCTTGGTGCTGATGTTTATTGCTAATGTAACAGCCAAATTAGATGTGCCGATTAGAGTCTCACAGCTCATAAAAGGAGACCAGTCTGTCAGAAGATCAAAGTGAAATAAAGTTTGTTAATTGAACAGTGTAAAAGAGACATAGCAGTAGGCAAAAAATACATGTATGGCTTTTCTGAGTACATCTACATTCTAGTGACAGTGTGACACAGATGTTTTCACTGCTGTAACTTTACAACTGGGCATCTTTCTTGATCTAAGGTACAGCTTAACAGCTTTCACATATTAAGCGCATTCCCCCAGCAGGGAATTGTATGTAAAGCATGCTGTAAATAAAAACATTTGTGAACACTCTGGTACTAACCACGTTATGTCTTCAGCAAAAGTTGCCACGATGATTCAGTGAGGTGAAAATAGAGCCTTTAGAATGACAGAAAACTCTGACTTTATGCTTGATATAGCTCACTAACTCATGAACTCTTGCTATGTACTACACACTGAACTGCTACCGCTATACCAATACACAAAGTATAATAACAGTGGTCAGTGCCAGAGTGTGCAGCGTATTGTTTTGGTTAGAGGAAGGAATTGGGAGCAGCTTGGAAGTAGAAGTTGAAAGGAGAACTGAGGTATAACTGTATGTGTTTAAGGTTATGCAGCATTGTTCACTTTGTTTACCCATGACATTCTCATTCCCTGTCCAGGAAAGCCAGTGATTGACCCTCCTGCTCCTGTGAAGGTGGGGAAGGAAGGAGACAAGGTGACCCTTATGTGCGTAGCATACGGTGTGCCTACCCCTAACTTCACCTGGCAGCCCTCAGGAGGAGAACAGGTAGACATCTGAGTCAAGCTGAGAGAAAAATGAGTCTTTACAGTTTACAGGAATCAGTAAAATGAATGTATTGGAACTCATTTGGAAATAATAGTAAGGCGTATTTCAAATGAAAAGCGCCCTGCTACTATTTGTGTTTCCATTAGAGTCAATATGAGAAGATTAAAGTGTTATGTTTCATAACGTATTAAGATCACTCTTGGTAGAGTACTGTGTAAAACTTCAAAAGCTCTACTAAAAAAAAAGCGAAAACAGCTTTTAAGAAACTTGTAGAGGGAGTACGCCTTCATTATTAAATATTACATAAACTGATAAAATAAGATAAAACGTTAATCATCTTTTTGAAAAATGTGATAATGTCAGAAACTAGTAGGGATGTTTGGAAGATTAAAAATGAGAGCACAACTAATAATTTTCACGAGCAGATTTTTTGTTTGTAAGTGAGAGGTAGAGAGAAATATCACATATGAGAAGTTTGTTTAAAATAATAGGAATGGGACTCATAAGACAAGTGGATAGTAATAATAAAAGAAGAATTATACTGCAAACTCATATAGGCAAAAGGCAAAGAAGGATTTTGACAAACGACACTAATTTACTTTGGCCTTTTTCCTTTATCTCTCTTCCTTCCTTTTTATCTTCCCCTCCAGTCGATAACAGTGAAAGGTAACAAGTGGGTGAGCACTTTGACCCTGAAAACCACTGCTGATATGATAAATGGCGGGGTGACCTGCGAGGTCGAAAATGAGCATGGAAAAGATATCACGGTCTTCCCACTTTCTCTCGAACAAGGTCAGTGTAACAAGCTCTCTTTCTCCACTGGGTTTTCCTCATTAACCTGAAAATGTGATTCAGTTAAAAAGTTGCGTTGGACATGCAGAACAGATGAAACCAGCGTTCGCTGTTTTTAGTCAAATTATATTTTAAAACTTACCAACAAAAAAAAAAGTTGCATAGCATAATCACATATTCAGTAATTAAAAAATAAGTGTTTGGAGATTGGCATATTACCAAATTAAAATGGAATGCACTGCTCATTAGTTCTTCTTATAAATACTTACATGGATGCAGTGAGGAAAACTGGATATCATCTTCAATTCTGTAAAAGCTGTTCACTATTGAAATGAAAGTTATGGCAAAAAAAACAAATGTTTTTACAGTTAGCCAGTTGTGGATATGACATATATTTTGTGTACGTGACCAAATGGTTAGTCTTATTGTGTGTGTACACAAAGGGAACACACAGAATAACGCCCAGAAATTGCAACGATCCGTGCAGCCACAACACTAAAACTCATTTGTATGTCATCTTCATTGCTATAGAAGTGTCTAGGAGTAACATTTAAGATCTAACACAAGTAGTTATGAGTGAAGAAAAACTTGTAAAATACATTATAACACATAATGATCTAAACTGACAAATTTCTTTTTTTATAATTTCATGATTACAAGTCTCTAAGGTAACACAGTGTGTCTTAATGCCATGCCAGTAACTTCTTAGCCTGCTAATAACATCAACTACAGTCTGATCTTCTTTCACCTTTTGTAAACTGCATCTACACCTTTATAGCTTGCTTCTTTCATGGTTTGCTTTTTAAAATGGGCTCTCACTAAAGTTATTGATAATAAAGCTGTAGCTGGTGCCTGAATTGCTGTTTTACATCTTCGTGATCTCGCTTTTCTTGTTTTTTTTTCTCCTCCTCTCTTTTTGCAGTTGGCAGCTCAGCTGAAGGTAGAACCTTCTCCCTCCTCCTCTTCCTCTCCTCCCTTCTTCTCTCAGGACTCTTTGTTGTACAGACCCTGTAATTTAGAAACTCCCCTCCATCCGCTTCCTATTGCCCCAGCCCTTCCATGTCACACACACACACACACACACACACACACACACACACACACACACACACACACACACACACACACACACACACACACACACACGCACACACACACTCTCCTCTGCTGTACTGTAACCTTGTATATTTGCCCTCTTAACTACCGAACACTGTGGATATTGTACATTGTTATTCTTCTTCTCTTGTCACCTTTGTATAATGTCTGTCCTATATTTTGTGGATGGTACCAAAAGCTTTTGTGGCCCCTTGGGGACAATAAAGGATTCTATTCTATTCTGTTCCTTCCACTCTTCTCTTCGTCTCTTTACTGTGTCTATTTGGTCACCTCTTCTTTCCAGCTGCCTTCTTATTCCTTGCTTTTTCTGCTTTTCTCCGCTCATCCGGTGCTGTGTGTAGATTAAGTAACTTTAGCTAAGTATCTTTTTAGTGGTGTGCATTGTGTGTGTTGTGGTTGTTGCTTTGCTATGCTATGGGACTGAGAAACTCTTTTTCTCTTAAAGTGCTGCTTTCTGGAAACCCTGTGCTAACGTCAGGTCTGTATCGCTAACCCTATTGACATGTGTATGGTGTTCGTCTACAAATGTAAGTTGCTGTGTGTGTATTGATGGCTGTTTACACACACAAAGGTTTTATGTATCTGTGTTTACAAGAGTTTTTGTGTATCTGTACTTGTATTACTGTAGCTGAGAAGATATGCTTCTAGAGAAGTGAGAATGGATAGGTCCTGTATGAAGTATCACACAATTCAAAGACCAATCATGAATATTTTCCTTTTTGATCAGCCTGCTTATTTCCTAAATAATTTAATGTTAAAAACTAAAAAAGCTGCCTGCCAAAATGTTATCGAGCATATCCAAATGCCATTGTCTAATAAACAGGCCCCAAACCCCCACATTATGAAAAAGCGAGTAAAAATAATAATTAAAAAAGTGATAATTTAACAAAATAGTCATGAAAATATTCAAATTAGTTAAAAAATGTATTCTTTGGGAACATCAATTGAATTTTATAACTTCGGGATTCAGAGAAGACTTCATGCATCCTACTCATTTTCAACATTTTGGTGGAAATGTTCCAGGTTTCCTTTTTTAGCATACACAGGAAAGGAAGCATCTTTGACCTTGTCTGTAAGGACACCACAGACTGTAATATCAGGCTCACACTGTAGCACTGCAGTTTAAGTTAGAAAAGTACTAAAAGTACTCCTGCCAACATTTTCCTGGGGATATCAGAAAATCAATACTCAGAACCAATACACAATAACATTTCAAATGCCCCTCTGTAAAACCAATGAATAATTCACATTTTACTTGCTAATGATGTGTTGCAGGTGGGCAGATTTTTTTATCCCTTGGACAGTGACAGGAGCAGAAACAAATATAGTTTTCGATTATGACTGGATCTTAATAGGCTTCAGTAATCTTTGTAGGGTTAGTAATGTTAGCTTGAGAAAACTTATTATAGCATCATGTCTTCACAAGTACAGTAATACAAGTGTAGGTGGTTGGGTGAGTATGTTCAGTGTTGTTTCATTGCTCTCATTAGCTGTCTAGTATTATCTGCGTAGACATAGGCCCTGTTTTTGGGTCGCATCACATTTCAGTCATTGCATTCAAAAGATAGACTAACCCCACATCCCAATCCCCGCCCCTTATCCTCTGCCCTCCACCTTTCCAACTACCCATCCATCAACTGTCTTCACCTGGACTCCATCAAATCTCATTCTCTCGCTCTCTATCTTCCCATTCTCTCCCTCCCATGATAACACCAAATCAAATCAATTTCCTTCCTCTTTCTCTCACCAATCAACCACCCCTAACGATGCCTCTCTCCCTACCACTGATTTTTTGAAAATCGAAAACTCTCCATTCCATCCTCACACCTCCTCCACCATGATCAATCCTTCCATGATTCCCCTAAACATCTGCCCTCCAATCAAATTTCCCCAAACTTTCCCACCAACCCTCCACCTCGCAAACCTCCCACCTGCCCCCCGACCCTCCCCCCATCCCTCCTCCCATATGTACTTCCATTGCGGCACTGTAGCTGGACAGGGAGGCTCCAGTGCGGTGGTGATAGCTGTGGTGGTGTGTGTTCTGCTCCTCCTGTTGCTGGTTGGCCTCCTCTACTGCCTAAGCAAGAACAACAAGCTGTCTTGCAGCAAGAAGGACCCGAAGGAAGTGTGAGTAGAGATCAGGGACAAAAGGGATGGGAGGGGGGATTAATAATCACATGAATCAAAAAACACTAAAAGTCAAAGTGCTTAACAAGTTGGAAAATCTGTAACAAAAAAACAAAAGTGTTTGGTTTGCTCATGCCAGAATATTTGTTAAAAAGACTATAGATATCTATTTGTATGCACTGACGATGTTGCTGATTGCAAAATACATCTGAAGTTTTTACAATATAGAATACCAACTTTCCTAAGCTTGTTTTCATAATCCTTTTTAATTGCAAATGTGCCATCTGTCCTGCAAGAATAAATTTTCTTTTAAATAATCAGAATATCCTGATTAGCAGCAAGAGCAGGGTTTCTTTTTCTTTATTTGCTTGGAGATTTGACACAATAAAGTACGATTTGTAAATGTTAAGTTTGCAGAATAGAGTTACAGGATACATACATTTCAGGTCCACTGGGAGAACTGCATTAATACTGCACAGGTTTATTTTGCAAACAAGTTGTCAGACTGAATCGTTCTTGTCTACATGCATTTGTAAAACTAAGCAAATATTCGCCCCAACAAACACTTAACTCCCCGATTTTTTCTTTTGTTTTCACTGTTTTTTCTCTATGCCATTTCTATTTCTAGGAACTCTGGAATGACGAACAGTAGCGTTGTGGTGGAGCTGAAGACAGACAAGCTCAATGAAGAGGATGGTCTCTTAAACAAAAAAAATGCAACAGAACAGGTTAGGCCTATAGAGCCATGAATGTGAATTGAGAATGGTACAGCTGACAGTTATAATGGCTGAGCAAGTAAACACTTGACCTCTACATTTTATCTTTTCTAAGAATTTAGGTGACTTTGTCTGATTCTGCATTCATGAGTGTGAGTCACACAACAGAACAATAGTGGGCAGGAGCAAGTCAAGGACAATTCAGCACAGTGGATAAAAACAAAGCCTTTGCATATTTTGAGAGACTGTTTGCATAGAAATAAAGGTTATTTTCAGCCAGTGTCTGTGGTCAGGCCTCACTTTTTGCTGGAAACATCAAGAAATGTTAGTGATGTAAAAGCCTCTTATAGTAATTTAAACGGGGTAGTGCCAGTATTCCTCTTTGTATTTTTAGCATCACCAAGGATGAGCACAGTCCTGCAGACATTTACTAACCTAAAAGAATCCTTGATACCTGGTTGACATGACCATGAGCGATACAGTCACCAGAAATCTCTTCACACAGCTCCGTCATTCTGATTGAGTGTCTAAAGTCAGTTTTAGTTCAAGGGAAGCTGGCTTGGAAAAGTGGTTCCTCCATCGTGATGTGGTGTGAAAGCTGCGGGGAGTCATCTAGAAATGTGATCACAAATATAGAACATTTCATCTTTAAATTTACTGTAGTGGCATGTGTGACTTGAATTTCAAAGTCTTGTTTTATGTCACTTTTGAAACTGCTGACAGCAAACTGGATGACATTTCATAACTGCAAGGAGATATCAGGGACATTTACCTTTGCTTTTGAAATGGATATAACAAGAAGAGAAGAAAGATGTAAAAGTCTGTCTCTCCATACATAATCAAGTTAATATTTCTTTACTGAGATGCTATTAAAATATGAAAAGAGCCTTCGTGCCACAGATGCACTTCACTGGATTCTGAAAGTAAATCTCGACTTCTACATTTGACAAAGGATTTTCTTACAATGCCAAGTAAAGTAACACAAGTCTGTAAAAGTTTAATAACACAGCAGTGATATCTCGTCCATAAAAAGTGGTATTTTGTGATAAAATGTTGTGTATCTTATATTTATCTGTCAACTCCAAGTAATAAAGTTCTCTGAAAATACTGCAAGATATGAAAAGAAAACATTACAACATAAGGTGTCTATTTGGCACCAGTGCTGTGACTGTGGTTTTGGCAGTGGCACCAGAGGTTTCACTCCCAGTGCCTCACATGTACACTTTGTAAAAATAACTTGTTAATTTGCAGACCTCAGCCCAAGTCCCAATCTTTAACCTAAACTTAATCAAAAAGTAAAAGCAGGTGAAATCTGAAGTATCCTTTCAAACCCTCCAACCTCCTATTGAATACTTTGTGTGCATCTCTGCTGACAGAACAGCACTATTCAATGCCATGCAGAAGCAAATTTAATGAGTGTTGTAAAACCATGGGTTTGGTTTATGCTTTAGATTTAGATTTCATCCACAAACCAGGAAAGCTGCTGGATCTTTTGGGCACCTAGCTGTAGATATTTCTGATACAACGTTTATTCGACATTCAAATGATTTTACGCTATTGTCGTTGTTGTGCCGTGATCTAAATGAATTAATTTACCAGCAATTAACTGTTGAATAAGAAGAAAAAAAGAATATGTATGAAGAATTTAGGAAAATATGGATTATTTTTCCATTTAATTGCATTTGATGTGGACAATAAATGCATATTTTCTGGAATTTGTCAAAAAAATAGGCATGTTTGTTTCTTGTTGTTTTTGCATATTGGTCATATTTATTAAGTTTTGTCATTTCTCTCTGACAGTGATAAAACCAGATGATGAAAAAGGCTCCCAGAAGGATGAAGCGAAGAGGACAACAGGATATGAAGACAACAGGGCTAATTTTTTTTTTTTTACTAGACTGGTGATATTAAAGTTGTGGGGGCAATGAGAGGTGGAGCAGGGACATGGGTGTAGGTTGAGCGGTGTGGCTGCTCAGCATGTTCAGCATTGGCTATTCTTGTTTTACAACCTGCAATAGCCAAGTTGGGTGGAGTTTTTTTTTTTTTTTACTTTGCCTTTTTTTAAAGATAGAGTTCTTAGACCTCTATCCAACTTGTGCTGCCGCAGGTTTAAAACGATACATGTGCGAAATCATATTCTGACAACACTGGATAATTCATTAATTTACCAATCATGTCTTTCACTCCTCTGCAGAGAAGAGCTGTACTAAGAAGTATGATTGGCACATGCTTAAACACAGTGACAGAATCTTCTTTTTCGCCCCAAAGGAAACCTCAAATTCATTTTCTTCTAGTGTTAGTCTGCATTTAAGCATAACACTGAACAGCTTTTCTGTTTTGGAGTCTGCAGTTAAAATATCTTTCCTTTCTGCTGGTAACATTAGGCAAAAATACACCCGGCTGTTACTCTGTTTGATTCACCTCCCTAACAAGCTATGATGTACGCTCACATTTAATCCCCGAGCACACTGTTTGGCACTCGTAACTGTCGAGTTTTTGTTCAAAGAATCTCTGTGTTTGCATTAGTGTTGTTTAATTGCAGTTTTGCCACCTGTGACTGTTTATACATATATATATTTATATATGTATGTCTTTCAGTATCTCTAATTAGCTTTCAGTAGAAACAATCCAGGCTTTTAATAACACCAATTCTGTCTCTAAAATTGCTTGCCTTTTTTAATCTAGCTGAAAAGCAACCAAACAAGCAAGCTATTAGGTTGTACAAATTTGTTCCTGCCATTTGCAGCGCACTTGTATATTATGTCAGTATACCAACTGTTCACTTGTTTTCCTATGTGCTTGTGTTTTCCTCTGTAAATTCAAATAATGCTCACTCTGCCTATCAAGCAGGAGGAGTACTGTGCATGATGTGGAGTCCAAGGTGTTTGTGGTTACTGAGTTGCCAGCAGTAATGGCTACTATTTATTTCTCAGTGTTTCACAGCGTTTTGGTCCCCTACTTCAGGATGAAAGCTGGGGCCAGTGAAGTGAAAACTGAGGAACAGCACAGCACACAGTGGTTTTGCTCAGAAAGCCCAGTTTTCACCAGAAATTGGTGTAATTTGGTGAAATGGTTGACAATCTCAAACAGTAGCCCGCTGTGCTGTTGTTTTCCCATGACAACAAACTGGGACTTTGAGCAGCTGCGGTGCACTAGTCGCAGATTCACCTGTTGGGAGTAATCACTTGCACAGGCTCACTCTAGTTTGAAACAGGCAGGGGAGGGAGGTGTGGGAGAGACTGGGGATGTTCTTGGGGTATCTACCTTTTATTTTTTACCAAATGAAAGCTTTTCAGTGTCACAGCAGGTGTGTCTGTGTTTAGGTACGATGTTTTTGTTTATCCCCTACACTGTCGGCAGGCAAAAAAAGGAAAACAAAAGCTTTGATAAAGGGGTACATGCCCTTTTACTTTGTTTTACACTGGAAGTATTGGCCTTGATTTATATTTTTTTTTAAAAAGGTCACCTCAAACCACTCTCTGTGCCCACAAAGCTCATTGTGTTTTCACTGTCTGTCTGCTGATCTTACCAAAACATGTTGAGTGTTAGCAACCCTGTGGGGGCAGGTGAAGATAGATAGTTGATTTCTTTTTTTCCCACTTGTTTTATATCAAAATAATATGGTACAGTATAAAAGTTGTTTAGAAAGGGGATTGTCAATATTTGAACTACTGATGTTTTTTTCCAATGTGTTTCCACTCGCTGAGAGAAGAGAATTTTTTTTTTTTTTTTTAGATTCCATTTAAATGGTTTACTCTTCTCTCTTTACTGTATACTGTATATTTTGTGGTACATTGTTGTGACGTGTTGATGTATCTTTTTATTTTGCTCCAGCCATGTAGAGTTTATAATGAAAAAAAAGAAAAAAAAAGAAAAATTACCCCATTCACCCAAATATTCTCTGTGTTGTTATTCCTTTTTCTTTTTTCTTTTTTTTGCCTGTCCTTTTTGGATCTTTAGCCATCAGAATTGTTGTCTGAAGGCCAAGAAAGATGCCCAGAGGATTTACTTTACCAAGTGGATCATCATGGCCTTGCCATATTGGTCCATTTGATTGACCTTTATTATAATTATGTATTTATTTGATTTTCGGTTGTTACAGACGGGACAGACATGACTGGGGGATAGGACTGGGAGAGAGAATGAAAAAAGAGAGGGAGAGAAAGAAAAATAGAGGGGAGAAGAGATGGTGAGAAAGGGTGAAGAAAAAAAAGAAAAACAAACAAAACACGTGGATCACCTGTATGGAGATAAAAAAAAAAAAAAAACAGAAGAGAAAACAAACATAAAAAAGCAACATAATAAATACAACACCATCACAATAAACTAGCCAAAAGTAGATAACAGTAGATACTAAATATTACATGTTATTGTGCAGCACGCAAGATCGACAGCGCACAATGTGCTTCGTGGTAGCAGGCAGGAAGGGTGTAGTTTGTGTCAGTGAACACCCGTGTGTACACCCGTTTGCACACCTGTGTGGATCAGCACGCTTGTATTCAAAAGGTTTCTCCATGCAACGATCTGCTAGGGAGTGTGGACGCTATAGCCCCGTCCCCCAGGGCATGAAGCAGGTATGGAGGAGATCCAGGCCCCAGACATCCAAAGGCCCCAGCGTACGAGGGCCCAAGGTGGACCACCACAGGGGCAACCGTGCCACCTTCCTAGGAAGAGCTGAGGAGAGCCCCAAACGAGAGGTCACCCAGCAGCCACGGAGCAGAGGCCAGAGGGGGTTGCAGTGACGTGCCCGAGGGATCTGCCAGCAGCCAGCTGTGCCAGAGAGGACCGGGCCTCAGGCCCAGAGGCCTGAGGGCACCCCACCCCCCGGAAGGGGCCCAGCCAGGCCACAGGCGCCAGGCCCCGCCAATCGGCCACCAGGGGTGAGTTGGGACATACATGAGCGCCCAGCCCCAGACACCAAGAACCACCAACACACCAACGTCTGACGGCATCAGCCACTGGCAGGGAGTGTGGTGAGGGGAGAAAGGCCTCCATACCTTGGAGAGCCTGAGATGTTCCCAGAGAGGTGGAGTCTAAGACCCAAGCTGACACAGACGAACAGGCGCACGGAGACACAAATTGGCATTCCCACCCCCATATACACAAACAAATACTCGGCACTCATCTGACATGGAGACAAACACAGATAGGCACTGTACACACATTCACACTCCCCAAACATACTCTATATCCCAGGTCTGGGTACCCCCGCCCCCAGAGGGGCAAACCATACCCGGATCCAGGAGATGTAACCCTTCTCTCTGGGGTGGAGGAAAGCAGTCCGCCTCCTTATCTGCAGTAGCAAGGAGGCCCCGCATCCCACCCCTGACGGTTAACAGAACAGGGTGAATGAAGACCCCAAACCTTCCTCCACCCGCTCATATGTAGTGTTGCTGCATGCTGTTTTACAGTGCATTTAAAACACAGGAGGGCATGGTGCTTCCTGCCAGAGAGCAGCACGGCTCCTCCCTGTGTTGTTATTCCTGTCATTGCAACATGTTTCCAGGTCTTCCAGTCCCTTTTACCCCTCAGCTGTAAAAGGCTGATGGGGTATGCCATCAGCTGGACAGGTGGGCAGTGTGAATACCTAAGTGTGTGAATGCGAGGTGCATCATCGGTTCAAAAGTCTGAAAAAGGTTTTCTGAAAAACTGGGATGGAATAACTATAGGAGTTTGAAATTGATACAGTAGTGTCTATACCAGGGCTGCCCAATCCCAGTCCTTGAGAGCTACTATCCTGCAGCTTTTAGATGCATCCCTACTCCAACACAGCTGAATCAAATGGTTTGATTACCTCTTCAGCATGCCATCGTGTTTGGCAAAGGCCTGATAACAAGCCATTCATTTGATTCGGGTGTGTGGGAACAAGGATGCATCTAAAAGCTGCAGGACGGTAGCTCTCGAGGACCGGGATTGTGCACCCCTGGTCTATACGGAGGCTAAGGGCTAGCACTGGTGGTCACTGGTATTTTTGGAATTTGGATTCATCACCTTTTATGACAAAAGTAGATAAAAATTGTTTTTTTTTTTTTTTTTTAAAACGTATATATGTTCTAATAACTAAGAAAATGTTTGAAGGACGCAGGTCTGGCCATATAACGTGCCAGCTAAAATCCTTGCACAGCATTGAACACCATCTCTAAAATATTCACACACCAGAAATCTAATTGCTCTTGATGTAATTCATCCGTGTGTTTTTTCTTGCACTTCCTAGAAGATGACATCTAAATTGATTCCTAGCTTGCACCCAATTTTAATCTCTTTGATATAACCGGCATTATGTAAATTTCCCCCACATTGATTGATTCCATAATTTGTTGTGACAGAGCAGACAAATCGAGGAAGCCCATGTTTTGCATCAATAACTGCTTTATGGATGAGCTTGCTGCCGACTTCATGATGCAGCATTCTGTCGACTCACTTTTATACTTGGGAACCAGTTTAAATGAATCCATCAATCATCAACCAATTGCGGTGCAGCTTTGTTTATAGATCAGTAGCACTTAGTAGGATGATTCTTATCAATAGCGGCTATAATGATATATCAAAACCAACCATTAATCAAGAGTGAGGAGGGGAAAAAAAATGCTGGTTCATTCTCTTCATTAAAAATCTCATCTCTTAGCTTTTGTAATAGTGTATGCTAACCTTGTATTACCTTTTGACAGTTTAGCCCAACACCGTGCATCTACACAGCCTCTGTGCTTGTGGGCCTATTAGCGCCATTGTTCTGACACGCACCCACTACACCACTCGTGTTCCATTAGGAAATTAAAAGTCTCCCATCAATGTGACCCGCTGAAATCCATCTGTGCTTTGAATACAAAGTAGCGAAGATGGAGACCAGCAGGATAAGAGCACAGGTCGACAGGAGAGAATTAGAAAATGCAAGTAAAGATGTCAGTGTCAGTTTGTGCTGATGTAATCACAAGCTCTAAAGGTCCGATATGGATTGACAGTATTGACATAATGCACATTTTTCTACCGTGCTGTTTGTGTGTGCACTTTGAGATCTTCTTGTGCTTTATTTTACAAAGAACAAGTGGATCAGTGCTTTTCAGTCTTGCTAACAATGAGGGGGGATTACGGTCACTCCACCCAGTGTCCTTTCCCTTTTCCCTTATCTCTTGCTCTGCCTGCTGAGAGTCTTCATGCTCCCTTCTGGGTTTGGTTACAGTAGCTTTAAACTGATTTAGTAATTTAGTGTTGGCCTATTGAGGGATGACAGTCACTGTCTGTCCCTTCTGCTTGCTCAGCCTGGATCTGATGGCCACTCGGTAGCATTGGGTTGGTCTTAGCACTTTGGAGGACTTAAACTATGGAAATAATTCACTGCTGTTACATTACTTCCATAAATATTTTGTTTTATAAGTTGCTTCTGTATTTTCAGTCAAAAACGTATATCTACTTTCACTTTTAATGACATATACATGTATATATATATATACATATAAAAAAAAAAAAAACCCAGCACGCCCCTGCGGGCGGTTTATCCTTCAAGCTCGGGTCCTCTACCAGAGGCCTGGGAGCTTGAGGGTCCTGCGCAGTATCTTAGCTGTTCCCAGGACTGCGCTCTTCTGGACAGAGATCTCCGATGTTATTCCCGGGATCTGCTGGAGCCACTCGCCTAGCTTGGGAGTCACCGCACCTAGTGCTCCGATTACCACGGGGACCACCATTACCTTCACCCTCCACATCCTCTCGAGCTCTTCTCTGAGCCCTTGGTATTTCTCCAGCTTCTCGTGTTCCTTCTTCCTGATATTGCTGTCATTCGGAACCGCTACATCGATCACTACGGCCGTCTTCTTCTGTTTGTCTACCACCACTATGTCCGGTTGGTTAGCCACCACCATTTTGTCCGTCTGTATCTGGAAGTCCCACAGGATCTTAGCTCGGTCATTCTCCACCACCCTTGGGGGCATCTCCCATTTTGACCTCGGGACTTCCAGGTTATACTCGGCACAGATGTTCCTGTACACTATGCCGGCCACTTGGTTATGGCGTTCCATGTATGCCTTGCCTGCTAGCATCTTGCACCCTGCTGTTATGTGCTGGATTATCTCTGGGGCATCTTTACACAGCCTGCAACTGGGGTCTTGCCTGGTGTGATAGACCCCAGCCTCTATGGATCTTGTACTCAGAGCTTGTTCTTGTGCTGCCATGATTAGTGCCTCTGTGCTGTCTTTCAGTCCAGCTTTGTCCAGCCACTGGTAGGATTTCTGGATATCAGCCACCTCCTCTATCTGCCGGTGGTACATACCGTGCAGGGGCCTGTCCTTCCATGATGGTTCCTCGTCTCCCCCTTCTTTCTTGGGTTTCTGCTGCCTGAGGTATTCACTGAGCACTCGGTCAGTTGGGGCCATATTCCTTGTCTCATCCTGGACTGTGGTGCTGACACTCACCAGTCCCCGGCCCCCTTCCTTCCGCTTAGCGTACAGCCTCAGGGTGCTGGACTTGGGGTGAAACCCTCCATGCATGGTAAGGAGCTTTCTTGTCTTTATGTCAGTGGCTTATATCTCCTCCTTTGGCCAGCCTATTACCCCAGCAGGGTACCTGATCACGGGCAGGGCGTACGTGTTGATATATATTGTGTATATATATATATATATATACACACACATACATATATATATATATATTAGGGGTGCAACGATATTCGTATCGATATTGAACCGTTTGATACAGTGCTTTCGGTTCGGTACGCATATGTATCGAACAATACAAAATTTTTAATTTATTTTATCAACTTTCCTTCTGACGATGCTGTCTGTGTTGAGCGCTCAGTGAATCTGCGTTCGACTACTCCGCCTAGGCTGCACTGTCGAGCGCAGATCCACTGAGCGCTCAACACAGACAGCATCATCAGAAGGAAGAGCGCAGGGCAAGCTAGCGAGACAGAAGTTAAGCTCTCCTTACAACATGGACCTCCCGCACCCTCATTCAGATCTGGCATTTGGAATTATTTTGGTTTTCATGTGACGTATGACCCTGAAGGTAAGCGAGTCATGCACTAAAGTAAAACAGTATGTTGGATGTGCCGTGCAATGCTCAATTACATGGGTGGGAGCTAGTGTGTTAGCGCAGTTAGCTCGTTAACGTGTTGGCCGTCTAGCCCCATGCACGGGGCGATCGGCGGTAGCTCGTTAACGGAGATTTGCCGTGTTGTGGCGTTAAGGTCATTTCAACGAGATTAACCTGAAAGCACTAGTGGGAACACAACGAATATGACTGCACATTTACGCCGACATCATCCTAGTGCAAAGACAAGTGGAAGCAGAAAAAAAACAAGCAAGCATGCTACTAACTTTAGCCGAGTCATTTAGACAGCTGTTAGCACATGATTCTCCTTATATGTTTAATATGCTGCTGAGAATATAGCCCAGAAGAAGCGGATAGTATAGCTTTTATTTTGGAAAGAGACATTTCTCTGTAATAAACTCTCTTTTTCCAAAGATGAGTGATTCCTCAATCAGATACAGGGCTCGCAATATCGCTAGCCCGACGTCCCGGGGCTAGCGATCTTTTCAGTCGGGCTACCAAAATCTATCTCTGCCCTGCCCGTCAGGCTATTATAGGAAGGAAAAATATATGTCAATGCTTTTGCATTCTTTCAGAAATGTAGCTGGGTAATTATGTCATTGGCATCGGTGAGCCACTGTCAATATGTGACATATTGAAATCGCGTTTGAATTTGCGCTTGTTTTTTTGCTTTCACTTTGCAATGACAGCACTGATCTGTGAGTGATGATAATTTGTGCACCAATTCCTCTGACATAGTCTTATTAATTGTTAGCTTACTATGCAAACATGACAAGTGAAATCTCCCGCAGCAAGCTTAAACATGTGAGAGGTTGATCGCGCAGAGAACCGCTGAGCTTATGTGAGTGCGTGTGTAAAAGCAGCAGGATTTATATTTGACTACGATGACCTTCACAGACAGATATATATTTTAGTTCTGCTGAGCCAAATAAGACATTCAGGGTGAAGAAGTGACAGCCAAAGAAAAGCTTACCACAAAACTGAGAAGTTATGACAAATCAGACTATAAGGCAAAAAGAAAGTGCAGCTCTATGGTTTCATGGACAAAAGAATTTCTGTGGCTGCAATATGACGAGCTAAATAACCAGGGCTGCACATAAGTGGTCCGCAGGTGCGCATTCGCTGTCAAAATAAAAAACACGCACAAGGGTTAGGGTTAAATTTAAAAACTGTACTTTTGAGTTAAAATATATATTTATAATTTTAATAAATGACAAATTAAAAAGGCATGAAAAAATATCGAACCGTGCAACGATTTTGTGTATCGTTGCACCCCTAATATATATATATATATATATATATATATATATATATATATATATATATATATATATATATATATATATATATTAGGGGTGCAACGATACACAAAATTCACGGTTCGGTTCGGTTCGATACTTTGGTGTCACGGTTCGATATTTTTTCGATACAAAAAAATGTTCATGCCTTTTTAATTTGTCATTTATTAAAATTATAAATATATATTTTAACTCAAAAGTACAGTTTTTAAATTTAACCCTAACCCTTGTGCGTGTTTTTTATTTTGACAGCGAATGCGCACCTGCGGACCACTTATGTGCAGCCCTGGTTATTTAGCTCGTCATATTGCAGCCACAGAAATTATTTTGTCCATGAAACCATAAAGCTGCACTTTCTTTTTGCCTTATAGTCTCATTTGTCATAACTTCTCCGTTTTGTGGTAAGCTTTTCTTTGGCTGTCACTTCTTCTCCCTGACCTGTCTTATTTGGCTCAGCAGAACTGAAATGCTTTTACACGCGCACTCACATAAGCTCAGCGATTCTCTGCGCGATCAACCTCTCACATGTTTAAGCTTGCTGCGGGAGATTTCACTTGTCATGTTTGCATAGTAAGCTAACGATTAATAAGACGATGTCAGAGGAATTGGTGCGCAAATTATCATCACTCACAGATCAGTGCTGTCGCTCTCTATACACAGTTTGCACGATTGCAAAGTGAAAGCAAAAAAACAAGCGCAAATTCAAACGCGATTTCAATATGTCACATATTGACAGTGGCTCACTGATGCCAATGACATAATTACCCAGCTACATTTCTGAAAGAATGCAAAAGCATTGACATATATTTTTCCTTCCTACAATAGCCGGACGGGCAGGGCAGAGATAGATTTTGGTAGCCCGACTGAAAAAATCGCTAGCTCCGGGACGTCGGGCTAGCGATTTTGCGAGCCCTGTATCTGATTGAGGAATCACTCATCTTTGGAAAAGAGAGTTTATTACAGAGAAATGTCTCTTTCCAAAATAAAAGCTATACTATCCGCTTCTTCTGGGCTATATTCTCAGCAGCATAAGGAGAATCCTGTGCTAACAGCTGTCTAAATGACTCGGCTAAAGTTAGTAGCATGCTTGTTGTTTTTGTCTTTGCACTAGGATGATGTCTGCGTAAATGTGCAGTCATATTCGTTGTGTTCCCACTAGTGCTTTCAGGTTAATCTCGTTGAAATGACCTTAACGCCACAACACGGCAAATCTCCGTTAACGAGCTTCCGCCGATCGCCCCGTGCATAGGGCTAGACGGCCAACACGTTAACGAGCTAACTGCGCTAACACACTAGCTCCCACCCATGTAATTGAGCATTGCACGGCACATCCAACATACTGTTTTACTTTAGTCCATGACTCGCTTACCTTCAGGGTCATACGTCACATGAAAACCAAAATAATTCCAAACGCCAGATCTGAATGAGGGTGGGGGAGGTCCATGTTGCAAGGAGAGCTTAACTTCTGTCTTGCTAGCTTGCCCTGCGCTCTTCCTTCTAACGATGCTGTCTGTGTTGAGCGCTCAGTGGATCTGCGCTCGACAGTGCAGCCTAGGCAGAGTAGTCGAACGCAGATTCACTGAGCGCTCAACACAGACAGCATCATCAGAAGGAAAGTTGATAAAATAAATTACAAATGTTGTATTGTTCGATACATATGCGTACCGAACCGAAAGCACTGTATCGAACGGTTCAATATCGATATGAATATCGTTGCACCCCTAATATATATATATATATGTGTATGTGTGTGTAAACAGGAAAAACTTGGGTTGAGGTCTGGACTTCTGTTGAGCACTCGGTCTACAACAGCCATTCTGTTGTAGATTTGATGCTGTGCTTGTGATCATTGTGATCATTGTCCTTGTGATCATTGTCCTGTTGCATGGTGTCATTTGGGCCAAACTTTAGCTGCCAAACAAATGGCCTAGATTTGACTCTCCAGTACTTTGGTATACATAGGGGTTTATGGTCGACACAAGTTTCCCAGTTCCTGTGGCTGATGTAAAAAAAAAAAAAAAAAAAAAAAAGCAACAACACATAAATCAAGTTGGTAAATCGTGTTTGTGCAAATGTGGTCAAACATCTCCACTTTGGCTTATCTTGTGGTTTGTTCAGATGCATATTTGCAAACCCTAGCCTCAGTGCTGCTATGTGCTTTTTAAAGAAGAAATAATTTCTCCTGACAACCTTTCAAAACAAGCCATAATTTTTGGGTCTTTTTTATGTTTCATTTTTATTTATTTATTGACTTATTTCTGCAGTTTCTCTGAGCCTTGCACAGCCTGATCTTGAAGTGTATTTGCTGTGGTGTTCAGTCCTGGGAAGATTGGTGACTGTCTTGAATGTTTTCAACTTATGAATGATCTTTCTCACTGTAGAATGGTGGACTTCAGATTATCTATAAATGGCCAAATAACCCTTCCCAGATTAATGGGCAACAACAGCAGCTTCTCTAGAGTGCTTGCTGACATCTTTCCTGCTTGGTATTATGATAAGACCCATCTAAATACTGCAGTCCTCCATCCAAAACGTCTGCATTTCCTGAGGTGCTCACACTTGCTGATCATCAGTTCATTAAGTATAGTTGATTTGCTGGTATTTATTTTGTTAATTCCTATGGGTCCAGTAAGATTGTACTATTTTTCTACATATTGGCTTCATTTTTTAAAATAAATTGACATAAAAAGACACAGTGTAAACTTGCAGTGTTTTCTTTTTACCTGTATTTACCTTTGTATTAATTCCCTTATTTATTTACCTTCCCGTAAAATTTACAGTTTAATGTTCATTTTTATTTATCTATGCAAAACTCCTGCATTATTTCCCCCATTTCTTTCCCCACAAAGTCCCTTTTCTGATTTATTGTATAACCAGTAACCCATTCAAAATATGTCATAGTTCAGCTGAGAAACTGGACAGTTCTAGATGGAACCAGCATAGCCATAATCTTTCTTTTTTTTGGCAGGTTTGGTCCTCCATACCGTTACGGTATACAAAGACATAAACAGACATACACTGCGTTATTCAGCACTGTTGAGATGAATCCAGGATGAACAAGACTCCAGTGGCAACCTCACCGGCGATATGTGCTCCATCATCCTGCATAATCAGCAGCACACATGACCCCCCCAGAGCAATG
Organism: Rhamphochromis sp. 'chilingali'; assembly: GCF_963969265.1. NCBI lineage: Eukaryota > Metazoa > Chordata > Actinopteri > Cichliformes > Cichlidae > Rhamphochromis > Rhamphochromis sp. 'chilingali'. Next base: position 26,684,183 of record NC_137938.1, on the reverse strand, counting down.
AAAAAAGAATAAGATCAGCATGTATGTAGAGATTAATAGGGGACTGCTTGCACCAAGGGAAGAAGATAATTGATAGCGAGACTTCAAAAAGCAAAGAGGACAAAGGGGGGGAGAAAGGTAGATGTAGTGAGCTGAAAATAGATTTAAAGGCAGGATGGGGTGGAGAGTGAATTGAAGGGAGGAGATGGTGTAGTAGGCAGTTACTGCTAGGATGAGAGGAAATGAAAGTAGTGATTGGTGATGAAGGACAAAACAGGATGCCTTGTAAAGAGGTCATAAATCTACATTGGCTCCAGGCTTTAAACAAATATGGGCTTTAAAGGAATAAGGGGGATAGGAGGAGGAAAGGAGAAAAAGCATGATAAAAATGAAAGCGCTTGTGTTAAATGTTTATCTCTCACAGTCCTAAGGTTTAATATCCTGTGTGGCCTGACTCTGTTTACTGTCTCGACGCAATGATGAGTCACAGAACGTAGAGCTGGTACCTGTGTATTAAGTGCGTGTGTGTGCATATACTTGTGTGAGTTTGCATTTATTTGTTGTATTTCTGATACGCATCTCACCAAGAGAAAGATTTGTTTCATTGATTGTATCAGCGAGCGTGCTATTAAGCCAAATAGCGGCAGATCCCCCGCTGCTTGAGTTTCAGCAAGCGTGTGAGTACGTGTCACTCAGCAGAGCCGGACCACCTGTGGGATGTTTAGTTATTAAGGCACAGCTGGTTGTATTTTAATTTTAATTGGTTTGGCAATTTTGTGTTTAGTGTGAGGGAATGAAGGACAAGTACAATAGACGGAGATGAATTTCCAGCTGAGTTTATGAGCTGAAAACAATAAATATGTAGAATCGATGTGTTTAAACAAAGGTCTATTTTGAAAATTTCACTTTCTCTATGTTTATCTATTTTAATGGAATGTTGTGCTCCATGAATCAATCCATAAGGGTCAAAGTTCACTTACATTTTTCCATGACAGCCTAAGTCAACTTCACGATTTAGTGCAAGTATTTAGACAGAAGGTCAGGACTATTTTTAAGCAGAACTGCTTAAACTATTGGTCCAAAATGGAGCGAGAGGGAGCGCCCTGAGACAACACAAATCCCTCATGTGAAATAACTAATGGTGGTCTGCGATAGATAGTCATGTACTCTTCCTCCTTCGGAAAAAAATATTTTGAATCTATAAGCATTAGAGTCTAAAAGCCTGGGGTCTGGGATGCATTTTGCAGCCCCAATTCACATTTTTCACTCAATTTTTCAGTTTAACAACTTGAACCATTAAGCATAATTTTATATTATTACCTTTAAATAAAAGCAAATGTTAGGAGCACACAACTCATTACTATGATATGATAATAACCCATTTTTACCTCAGATGATTTGTATGTGCTTTATAGAGGTATTAGGCTGCACATAATAGGAAAAATCATGTGCTCATGTTATCTCATTATTATAAGGTTCTGACCCCATTAATATGATATTACTTTTTAAATCATACATACTGCACTGTTTTTTTTCTCTGATCACTTTGGTTGTCACCTCATATTTAAGTACTTGGTGTATTAGTATTTAGCTTAGTGTTATTGCTATTCTTGCTTATTATTGTTATTACACATATTTTGGCTTAGTATTAGCCAACTAGTGAGATGAATGATTAACCTGGTGTATTGCTCCCTCTCTGTTGGAGGAGGGAGGATTCCAAAAGCAAAGAAGTTCAGATATCTCAGGATCTGATGGTAGGATGGAGTGTGGGGTGGAGTGCTGCATTGACGCAGTGTTAACAGTAATGTAGGCCAGACCTTTGTAGTGAAGGGAGAGCTGAGCCGGAAGGCGATTTATCAGTCAATCTTAGTTCCCACCCTACATTCATGAGATTTTGGTAGTGACCCAAAGAATAAGGACACAAAAACAAGATGGCAAAAGGAGTTTCCTCTGTTGAGTGCTTGGGCCCAGCCTTAGGAGCTTGGTATCTGGAAGTGAGCTCATAAAAGGGCCACTGCTTGTTTGTGTCAAAAGAAGCAGGTGGGGTCGTTTGGGCATCATCCCCCCTTTAGAGCATGGAAGTCAAATTCATTTTACATCAGGGCCACATACATCCCACTCTGATCTTATTGGGCCACACCAGCGAAACTTCCATCGCTGTCAGCGTAAAGAAGCTGAACTGTATATTTAATGTTTAAGACATCTTAATATAAGAAAAAGTACAATTTCAACTTTGTGTCTCAGTTTTTCCTCCATGATTAAAAATGCTGCTGTAATAAACGAAAAATCTGTTAGCATGACTCTTTGGGCTTAAATTGTAAGAAATAAAAGTTGTAGCTGATTGATTAACAAACAAAGAAGCAAAAGCTTGTCAAAATGCACAAGGAGGAGGCCTTTATCAGCAGGAAAAGTTGTTAAATGTATAAAAATAAAGTTAAAAGTCCATAATGTATGCCTTCATTCACATTTTCCATCCAATGGACCAGATTGGAGTCTTTGCTGGGCTGTTTCTGGCCCGGGAGCCTTCTGTTTGATAGCTCTGCTTCAGAGGATCTCTGGGCACATCCAACTGGAAGGAGATCTGAGGCTAGGCCTACAAGTCAATGGAGAGGTGATATATTTCACTTGGCTTGCAAGCACCCTGGGATGCATCAGAATGAACTGCAAACATGTACCTGGGGAGAGGGATGTCAGGAGTACCCTGCTTACCCACCTACCACCATGTCCTGTCTTGGATTTGGATAAGCAGAACATGAATGAATCATCCAGACTTACTTTTTGTTAAAACAAGGCTATTACTTGGTTAATCTTTTTGGCATATGTATATATTCGTTGACCTAATAATTACATCTTTATCATCACACCAATAACCCACAGTTAGCCTCCATTTTAAAACCTATAAAACAGATTATCTTTAGAGTAAAAACTCATAATAAACTGCACTAAGACTAGTTTTCCAACACACTGAAATACTGAGTAATGTTTTAAAATACTTAAAAGGCAGCTCTGTTAGTATATTCTTACACATACTTGCTGGGGTTAAAGAACTGCTGAGAGCAAAAAAAAAATCCCCTGGGAAAGAGTCAAGAGAAAGAGAGAAAGTAGGAGGGAGTGAGAGAAAGAAAGCGAGAGAGAGGATCAGAGAAGAAAGTTGCTGTTCAAAAGAGGGAGAACAGCCCGAAGGAACTGAAGAGCAGCTGTTGAGAGTTTCTCCTCTGAGAACTTCTTTACATTCTACAGGCTCCTCCCATCGGCTAACATTACAGCACGGCAGCTGTCTGGAGAGTAACGCACACACACGCGCGCGCGCTTGCACACTTGTGTTTTCAGTGATCGTCTGCACTTAAAAACACATCAGTGTACACAGAAACTGTACTTGTGTGTGCTAAACCAGAGCTTCTGATATGGCATACACACCTGGAGGGAGGTGGACCTGTATAGCATAATGAAAGACTCCCATTTGACCTTGTTGCTCAACACTCACTGCAGATACATATAGAACACACACAAACACACACTTTCCTGAGGCCAAACACGCAGTAAAAGTGATTGCTTTTGCATCACCCAGCAGCAGAATGCCAGCTTATATCACTCCATCACTCTCCTATATCTCCTCTTTCCATTTCCATTACACATGTACATGCACACACTCACACTGAAAACTGCTTGCTGCTCTTGTGTGTAAAACAATAATAGCAGTGACAATCAGAGTAACTTACACCTTATAATTACTATATGCTCTGCTGACTTACCGATGAAGCTTTGCAATCGTATCCAAGCATGTTCTCCTTTTCTTACACTCGTGTATTCTGTCTTGTGTATCTTGCTACCATATTCAAAAAAAGGATTTAGTGTGTGTGTCACTTTTTTTTAAGCAAGGGCAACGGTGTTGAGCGAGACGAGGATAGGATTATTTATACCCTATTTTCCATTTTCAGTCTCAGCCTGTTTTATGTTCTTTCACAGCTGTGACCCTTCCCACTACCTTTACCTCAATGGAAAAGAAAAAAAAATACTCACTTCCTAGTGAAGAGAGAGCCCTTATTATTACAGAGCCAGAGGGTCTCTGCCAGCAATGGAAAAGACAAGAGTGTTTATCACTTGCAGCTCCTGTGTCAGTGTGTTACCACTGTTAAGGTTTCTTTTCTCGCCATCTCCAGTTTGTATGTAAGTGCACTGTGAGGTCACTGGTATTTCTCCCAGCTACATCCTTATCAGCTTACTAGACCGTTCTACTTTATTTGATGCTGGATCACAGGGCACAGCTCTGCATAAGCTCACATATAGAGGGGGGAAAGGGCAATGTATATAAATGCAAGACTGAGGGTTTTTTCTTCTTTTTTGATTTGGGAGATATTTTGCAGATTCTCAAATATTATAAGAAGCGTGAGTTAGAGTCATTTATTTAACTTTGCATTCCACAGTTTCTCCTACCTGCTCCTTGCACTGCTTTGCCGTCTCATTTCTCATGCCACAGAATATAAATGCACTGTATATATTTCTTCCTACACATATTAGTCACAGCCTTTGTGCTCTGTGAAGCTGTCTCTTCTTAAATTTTGTAAACTGTATGAGTGTCAGCTATTTTTCTAACCACTTGCCGGGTGGGGTCTAACATTCCTTGCTAATTGTGTTTGCCCAACACCCCACCCTCCTCTCAGAGTGTGCATGCGTGTTTTTTCTTTATGCTTCATTGTGCAAAATAATTTAGAAAATTGCCAACAAAGCATCCGACCTTTGGCTGCGGTAATGAAAAAGGTCAGGGTCATATCCCTGGATGTTTGTCCCATCATGAATGTGGCACTGTGTCTATAAATCTGTATATTCTTTGCAACATTTGCTCTGCTGGCAAAAGATGTGGCACATTATTGATTCAATCTATGCCCAGCTCATGAAAGATTTTATATTTGCCGTTTTAGCCCCCAGGGGAACAGACTTTTCCAAATGGAAAGCTATTGTTGCACAGGAAAGGGTGCAATTTACCCTTGTGGCAACAGCAGTAGCAGTTTATATAAAATAAATAGAAGTCGGCTGTTATCGGTGATAACATGGCGGCACAGTTGTACAATAAAATCACAGGAAAACGCAGTCTGCTGCAAATATGCTGCATTATAGATGTGAAACACAAATAATGCTGATGTGATTGTTATTCTGTGACAGGAAATTTGCTTGAACTGGCCTACAATAACAGCCCAACTGAGTAAATTTCTATCTTTTCCTATCAGCAAAAAGAACCCAAATCAACAATATCTCATTCAGCATGTTCATCTTTTATCTGGCTGTCACAAGATGCCTGTTTTGTTGTTGTTGTTGTTGTTGTTGTTTTTTAATCAGAAATCAAAACAGCAAAAATGTAATCCGAATGCACACTCAGATAATTCATTTTAAATGTTGTGGAACGTGCTGTTTTACATTTTGTGAGAGATGTTTTGCAGTTGGTAAACTTGTATAATTTGGGAAAGGATTTACTATATTTATTCTTACATTGGCATCTTTTCTTATTCTTTTTATAGTCTACACCTATTGGTTATTTGTTTAAATCAACTGCTACAGACTGGATTATGGCACATTAAGACATCTGAATGAATAGTAATATATAGCACATATAACTGGGGAAAAGGCCTCACCAAGCCATGGAACTTGTCAGTTAATAGATCCATTTTTATGAGTCTCTGAGAATGGCAGACTATTTTTAACAGTGGTTATAATTCCTAAGTAGTTAGAGGTTTTTTGTAAAAACCCATTGGATAAAAACTCAAAGTGTTCAATTACATATTGAGTGTTTGATTTAAAACCCATTGTGGATTTTACTACAGAAACTGTGTCTTTCTCCAACAAACTGTCAACTTAATGTTGTTTACAGCAGGACCACCCCCCTCAAAAACTCCTGAAATCACGAGTAACAATCATTTGTCGAACATGTCTTTTGTTAACTTTCAAAAATGAACACAATTTGTGGCAGTTCCAGTCCTCCGTGGATGTCTTTTTTTCTGCAGGTCGGGACTTTCCAGATTTGCGGTGATATATGAGTCGACTTCTTTGTGACAGACCTTTCAGAGAGCCGCAGCATAGCTCAGGGGAGTTTGTCGGGCTTACCTGGTGTTAACCATCGGACCATTATGTATGTGGTGCTGTGCGTGTGACACAGTTTGTGTGTCTGTGTATGTGGAAGGTATGAAATTACCTAATTGCTGTGGTATTCAGCAGCTCATACAATAACATGTTGCATATTTGTTGATGGATGTATTTTCTGCCTTGTTGATGTAAAGCGTGCCTTCAGGTAAAGCTTTTTTCCCTGTATTTCAAAGGCACATGTACATTTTCTTCCCTTCGGGACACACTTACAAACATGAAACAACACGTTCTGGTTTTCTACAGAAGTGTTAACAAACCTACCAGAGAAAGAATGTTGCATTAGAAATACAGTGGGGCAAAAAAGTATTTAGTCAGCCACCGATTGTGCAAGTTCCCCCACTTAAAATAAGATAAGATAAGATAAGATAGAACTTTATTAATCCCTCGGGTGGGTTCCTCTGGGAAATTCGACTTCCAAAAAAAGCACAGCAACGACCGAAGTTACAGTTACAGAATTGTTATATATACACACACACACACACACACACACACACACACACACACACACACACACACACACACACACACACACACACACACACACACACATATATAAATACAGAGACAAATATAAATAAAATATACAAAGGGGATAAATAGAATAAATAGGAATAAAAAATAAAAATACAAGTGAATTGCACATTTCAAGTATTGAGTCTATTGCACTGTTGACTATTTACAAAAGTATTGTACAGTGAGGTGAAGAGGCACTACAGCTTAGTTGTTCCCCCCTCCTTTGTCCTCCTGTTTCCCCTCCCTCTCCCCTCCAGAGAGGAGTTAAACAGCCTGATGGCGTGTGGGACAAAGGAGTTTTTAAGTCTGTTAGTTCTTGTCTTGGGGAGAAGCAACCTGTCACTGAACAGACTCTTCTGATTGTTTATGGCCGTGTGCAGAGGATGCCCAGCATTGTTCATAATGTCCAGCAGTTTCTTTAATGTCCTTTTCTCTGCCACTGTCACCAGAGTGTCCAGCTTCATGCCGACCACAGAGCTATGACAAATGATGACAGAGGTCAGTAATTTGCACCAGAGGTACACTTCAACTGTGAGAGACAGAATGTGAAAAAAAAATCCATGAATCCACATGGTAGGATTTGTAAAGAATTTATTCGTAAATCAGGGTGGAAAATAAGTATTTGGTCACCTCAAACAAGGAAAATCTCTGGCTCTCACAGACCTGTAACGTCTTCTGTAAGAAGCTTTTCTGTCCCCCATTCGTTACCTGTATGAATGGCACCTGTTTGAACTCATCATCTGTATAAAAGACACCTGTCCACAGCCTCAAACAGTCAGACTCCAAACTCCGCCATGGCCAAGACAAAGAGCTTTCGAAGGACACCAGGAAAAGTATTGTAGACCTGCACCAGACTGGGAAGAGTGAATCTACAATAGGCAAGCAGCTTGGTGTGAAAAAATCAACTGTGGGAGCAATCATCAGAAAATGGAAGACATACAAGACCACTGATAATCTACCTCGATCTGGGGCTCCACACAAGATCTCATCCCGTGGGGTCAAAATGATCATGAGAACGGTGAGCAAAGATCCCAGAACCACACGGGGGGACCTGGTGAATGACCTGCAGAGAGCTGGGACCAAAGTAACAAAGGTCACCATCAGTAACACACTACAACGGCAGGGAATCAAATCCCGCAGTGCCAGACGTGTTCCGCTGCTGAAGCCAGTGCATGTCCAGGCCCGTCTGAAGTTTGCCAGAAAGCACATGGATGATACAGCAGAGGATTGGGAGAATGTCATGTGGTCAGATGAAACCAAAGTAGAACTTTTTGGTATAAACTCAACTCGTCGTGTTTGGAGGAAGAAGAATACTGAGTTGCATCCCAAGAACACCATACCTACTGTGAAGCATGGGGGTGGAAACATCATGCTATGGGGCTGTTTTTCTGCCAAGGGGACAGGACGACTGATCCGTGTTAAGGACAGAATGAATGGGGCCATGTATCGTGAGATTTTGAGCCAAAACCTCCTTCCATCAGTGAGAACTTTGAAGATGAAACGAGGCTGGGTCTTCCAACATGACAATGATCCAAAACACACCGCCCGGGCAACAAAGGAGTGGCTCCGTAAGAAGCATTTGAAAGTCCTGGAGTGGCCTAGCCAGTCTCCAGACCTCAACCCCATAGAAAATCTGTGGCGGGAGTTGAAAGTCCGTGTTGCTCGGCGACAGCCCCAAAACATCACTGCTCTCGAGAAGATCTGCATGGAGGAATGGGCCAAAATACCAGCTACTGTGTGCAAACCTGGTAAAGACCTATAGTAAACGTTTGACCTCTGTTATTGCCAACAAAGGTTATGTTACAAAGTATTGAGTTGTATTTTTGTTATTGACCAAATACTTATTTTCCACCCTGATTTACGAATAAATTCTTTACAAATCCTACCATGTGAATTCATGGATTTTTTTTTCACATTCTGTCTCTCACAGTTGAAGTGTACCTCTGGTGCAAATTACTGACCTCTGTCATCATTTTAGGTGGGGGAACTTGCACAATCGGTGGCTGACTAAATACTTTTTTGCCCCACTGTATAAGATCGTAAAAAGGCTGAATGCATTGCTGTGTATCCATGGCAACGGCACCAGTCTAGTGCAATGTGTTTTTTTGTGTTTTTTTTTACAGAAGTGTGTGATGATTACAAGTGAACTCAAATGCAGTCCCTGCGGGGTTTGCCTTTTTGTATGCAGTGCTTCCTTTTTTGAGAAAAGCAATTACTGAAATCCATGTCTGTCATATCACTGAATGTGTGGGCCTATATAGGTGTACTAATGCATTAGCAGAGTGATCACTGTTTGATCTCTTTCTTCCACGTCCCAGTTTAAGACAATACGTGATCACTAGATGCACTTCCATTACTTCATATGTGCAGTTGCAGCCTCATGCACAAAAACAAATATGATCAGTTATTGCTCGCTTTATTCTTTTCATCTGAAGAAAAGTTGGTTTTTATAACACAAAACCACATTGAGGCTTTTGTTTGTGCTCTTGTGCTCTGATAAACAAATGTGAAAATAATAAGTAAATTTTTAGTGCAGGAATTGTTTTTGAATTTTTTGCCAAAGCAGTGATGTAATATTGCAACTTGAACCCATGCTGAGCATATCCAACACATGGAGATATTGTTTTTCCTTAGAAACAGTTTTATATCGGCTTGCAAAGAAACTTTATTATTTGAATACATCTGAAACCTCTTCACTGGAGCATTGGCTAAATGATTTGTCATACCCTCCATCTTAGAATTTTAAATAGGTTTTCCCTGCAGCTTAAATTGGATTATTTGAGGCAAGATTTGGTCGCACTTTATTGCTTTTCTAGGGGAAAACAAATCGATAACAGTGTGAATAATAAATATCATTGTCTATCATTTTAGAGAAACAGTGGCTTTGAGATGGAAGTATATTTTACTGTTTTTGTTTGCCTATGTTGTAGCTTTTACTGAATTCTTAAAACTTAGCATTAAACTGGGTTTAGTCAGGAGTTGTGTATTTGCTGTTTTTGGGTCCTACTGCATTGGTTTTACCTTCTATAAAACTGTTTAAAAACAATGATTAAAGTTATTAGGGTGCACACAGATTTAAAAAATGATTATTAGGAACACTCAGATTGTCAGGTCTTGTGTTTAGTAGTATTCTTTTAGCACTCTAGCCTGAATATTGAGTCTCTGCTTTTATGTATTCATTCATTTATTTGCAGAGCACTTTGCAGCAGCATTTACTAAACTGCTCATGTGCACATGCTCATTTAAATTCACAATAAATTCCAGTATAAATGTTTATGTATCTTTCTGTCTGTCTGCCTCTCTCACATGGACACCCACACCCACACACACACACACACACACACACACACACACACACACACACACACACACACACACACACACACACACACACACACACACACACCAGGGTGGTGGTTTTGTGTGTAAGGGTTGTGTTTTTCAGAGGCTATAAGCGAACTCCCTGCTTCACTGTCATGCTAACAATGATGCAGGGAGTGGGAGAAAAGCTGAGTGAGGGATGTTGTGTATGCGTGTGTGTAGCAGGTTGGAGACTGATAGCCACAACATTCATTATCCCATCAGCTCCCTTAGTAGCACCATTCACACACACAAACATATGCATTAACAAAACATGATTTTAATCACTTATTCGCTTACTCATCCACTCTTGGAGACACGTCCCACACCTTTGCCCACACCACAGCCCACACATGGATGTGAACACACAGACACACTGCTGCCGCTTAGTGTGCCGTTGTAGCTATTAGGCCTGCATCATTAAAGCTCTTCAGACTAATTATCTCCCCCGATGAGCCGAAGGTCTCAATGGGGCGACAGGGAGAGATCCAGCATGATTGACTTGGCCTATGCTTTTCTCAATGAGCCATTAGTCTAGTGCAAGGAAACAAACACACACACACACACATGTACACACACAGGCTTGTGCTAATGCACTCCATGTCAGCTTACCATATTCATTTACATCTCTGGGAAAAAGACCTGTCAGTTGTAAGGAAGCGTAATTACATGATGGAGGGATGTGAGTGTGAAGGTGTGTGTGCAGTGTGCACTTTCTCTCAGTTTGTGAATGTGCAGTTCAGTGCATGTTTGCCACTTTTTGCTTCTCAGGAGCCAGGTGCCACAGGGGAATGCAGAGAATGTAAGCTGGCGATGAGTGATGGTGACAGTTTGCCAGAGAAACAGTGCAAGGGAGAGAGAAGTCTTCCTTTACTCTACAGATATTGTACCCACCACTGATAAACTCTGTCACACCCCAGGAAAAAGATTCCCCCATATGAATCATTGTTCATTTTAATTCCCTCATTAATCAGTTTATACCACAGTGTTTGGGCAGTTAAAGATGATATTTGTTTTCAATGTGGGCCAGCCTTGCATGCATGAGTTATGAAAGCCCCGAGAGAGAGTAGGAGGTAAGGAGGACCTTTTGAAATTGGGAAATAATTTATAGAATGTAGCAGGGAGTATAGCAGGAAAGACAAGTGTAATGGTTAACTATTAATAAAGGTATGCATATTAGAGCTAACTGGGCTTAGAGAAACAATTCCACAGTCTGTTAATCAGTCAGTGATATTTATGTTACCTGCACAACTTCTGATTGTGTTGGCCTATTAAATTCTAAGTGGGAGAACAGGAAGGTGCATTTGACCTCTTCAGGCCAGGAAACTCCAAGATCTCAAGTATGTTTCTGTACAGCAAACAACTTTGCTACTTTTAAAGTTAGTTGCATTATGCCATGGTAGGAATTGGTTATGCAGTTTTATTTATGTATGTGTGTTTGTTTGTGTGATTTTGCAAATCCCAGTGATTGTGATACAAACAAAACTGAGAGCTACATAGATGACAAGTGGCTGCTTAGTTTACAGGCATTCTCTCTGGAATGAAACGATGTCATAATTACAGATATTCATCAACTTTTTATTTTGCCTCGCTGGATCCAAATTTGAATTTTTCCTTTAGTTTCTGACCAGGTACCTGCATTCACATCAACTCACTAATGAAAATAATGCTAAACCTAAACATAAATGGTAAATATGGTCCTTGAACTGGATAAGCGGAAGAAAATGAATAGATGGATGCTAAACATCACAACATTAGCTTTGTGACTGTGAAGATGTTAGCATAATTACATTAGCAGTTAGCATAAATTACCATAGTCCCTGTCCCTTACCATAGTCGCTAGCATTGCTGTGGATTCTCTGCACTGTTAAATTCTGGATAGAATATGGATATTTGTACCTTAAAAGATGCATTTGGCTCTTATCCAGCATAATATTTCAGGCATTCCTGCTCTACTAGAGATTTATATGCAAGTGGTTTAAAGGAAGTACATTTCCTGAGGCTATTTGACCCATTAACAGTAAATCTGTGTCACGTTAAGGTTGATGTTGTTTTTAGCTGGTTGACCTTGTAATATATGCCATATATATATGGCAGCACGGTGGCACGGTGGTTAGCACTGTTGCCACACAGCAAGAAGGTCCTGAGTTCAATTCCAACATCAGGCCGGGGTCTTTCTGTGTGGAGTTTGCATGTTCTCCCCGTGTTTGCGTGGGTTCTCTCCGGGTACTCCGGCTTCCTCCCACCGTCCAAAGACATGCAGCTTGAGGGGATAGGTTAATTGGAAAATCCAAATTGCCATTGTGTGAATGTGCGAGTGAATGTGAGTGCGAATGGTTGTCTGGCCCTGCGACAGACTGGCGACCTGTCCAGGGTGTACCCCGCCTCTCGCCCTATGACAGCTGGGATAGGCTCCAGCGCCCCCCGCGACCCTGAAAAGGATAAGCGGAAGCGAATGGATGGATGGATGGACCTTGTAATATCTCAACATGTTTTTTTTAAAAAAAAAACACACTTTTAACTTTTTAACTTTTGACCTGCCACATTTAGGGTGCAGTGAAGTAGTCATTAGCTGAAAATATTCTAATGCAAAAGGTTTTGTTAGTAGACGCTCATGAAAAATGTTGTATTATCTTTTCTGTTGCATGAGTTTACCGAGCCAAGCCTAATGTTTGCTTTTAATGACGTAAACCCTCTGTATATATGCCCGTTAAATCTTACTGAAAGACCTTGATTCTCTTTATTTGAAGAGAAAATTGAAGGTTGAAACTGGAGTTTACAAAGAAGGCGCAGGGTGTTTGCAAAAGCACATATGATAATCTGTTTCAGTTGACAGAGAGTTCAGGTAGCATCATTATTGATGCTTGGTGCTTCAGATCTTCAAAACACACCAGAAACCACGCCTTGTTTGGGGGTAGGTAGACTCCAAGCCTCCAGACTGCATGTTATTTAGCATTCTGTGTAGAAAACCACCTAAAATATATTTGGTGTGAAATCCCATGGGGCTTGAGGTTTGCTATATTGAGCATCCAGCCTGAGGGAATAAGTGAAGTTTCTATTGTATCAATTACAAAGGCAATTAGTGACATAGCAGCTATTACATCAATTTGGTTTCAGTCAAATCCCCCAACATTACGAACAATGGCTATCCAAATTGAAAGAAAGAAGCAAACACAAACAGCGGCTTCAAATCCCCATGCAATTAATATCACACTGCTTTCTAAAGTGACATCTCAGCTACCAAAGTCAGCCCCCCAGTTTGCTTTCTGTGTCCCACTGAGGTGGGAAAAGAGAAGGAAGGGGGGGATGAGCAACGGGAGGGAAATTTTAAGAACAGATGGCAGAGTGGCCCCTATGTTCAACTGCCTGGGTGATTATGGACACAGCTGTCAGTCACTTCACATGTAAGTGTGCGTGCGTGTGTGGGTTTGATTTTGTGTCAGTACTTGTGTCTTTGTGAGTGTATTTTGTGTGTATGTGTGTGTGCCTGTAACTCCCCCATGTGTTCTCCAGTTTCTTTGTTCTCAGTGTGTCTTGGTAATGTTGCATTGCAGCTGCGTGTTTATGGCTGTACATATTTCTGAGATATTGGTGTCTTGACAGAGCTCAAATGCCAGATCAGAGTTCAGGCAAAACATTGCAAGGAATGTAAGATTCAGGTCACCTGTCCACACTTTGACAAGCTCGCTCGCTCTCTCTCTCTCTCTCTCTCTCTCTCTCTCTCTCTCTCTCTCTCTCTCTTGCTGTGTGTGCTTCTTTATTACTGGGCTTTACCCCCATCTAGTGGTGCTTCATGTTACTGCCTTTGGATCAGTTGCATAATGTGCTGCACACCTCATTATCAGGCAAAGTAAGGTTCACTTAATTGGATTTTAGTGTCATAAATATAATTGCAGAGTTTTTAACATGTAACTGTACAGTTTGTTTTCAAAGTACAAAGTACATTTCAGTCAAAAACATAAATGTCTGCTTGCTCTTAATGACATTATGTTTACTTAATAGTTGGAAATTATTAAGTGTTAAATTGGTACAATTGCATGAAATTACGTTTGTTGGTCAGTTGTGGCACCACAGCTCCAGCAGTGAGATATAACAGTGGGATGGAGTATCATTATTATGACTAACAGTGCAATATGTACAGTTACAGAGCCAGCAAATGGAAGAACATTATAATGCATGTATAATCATGTCCCCAACCACCTGACAAATGTAATTTTAACATTTGCTCCTCTTTTAACTCTGTAAGAAAAATATATGGCTCTTTAGCTGCTAAATGTTCCACTATAATCACCAGTCGGTTTGTCTGCCTGCAGTTTAGCACAAGAAAGGTAGTGCAGTGTGAATTTATCAGATCAAAAAAGCTGTGTGCTTCAGTTTAAAACTACAGCAATGGGAAAGTGAATCAAATGCTATGGACTGTAAAAAACATAAATAAAAAAAAATGTTGATCCGAGGGAGCGGAACTGGGTTATAATTCTCTTTGGATGCTTCACTATGGGCACCATCTTTCATATTACACATTACAGAATTAGAACTGTCATTTACTTTGATCTATTATTGATATAAGTATTGACGAGCACAGCTTTAAGTTTATGATATTGAATCTGTTTTTTGTTTTTCACAGCATCAACATAACTTTCATTTTAGGGTAATGTTCTCCTCATGGACCAAAACAAACTCGCACTGCCCATTTTCTTCTGGGGAGAGAACACAACTCTCTATTGGGGCTTTTTACAGGAAACAGATGCAAATAATTTAATTAAAATGAAATCCAAATTATCTGATACTGCAAGAGACAAATGACAAATTAGAGTAAGTGGTGCAACAGAAGTCAAGGGAATGAACATAGCTGTGTGAGTGGCAGCTTCCTGAGGTTCTGGCCATGCTCACCCAGCAGTTATCTGTGACCATGAATGGGCCCCAGTATACAAACTCAGGCAAAGTGTCCATGCAAGTCTGATCATCCACAACAGGTACAGTTATGCTCCTCATGTGGTGAGTGGGCTCATCTGTTTCAGAGGGACACCCTGGATTTCTACCAGGGTGAACAATAACAATGCAGTATTTGTGGTATAATCTATGCCATCTCTTATCAAACGACCTATTTTTTGACAAAAACTTCCTTCATTTTATTCAGAACGTCTACGGATTGCTTCCTATTTTTATGCATTGCCACTTCTCTCACAAAAGCATGAGGTCTAAACCTTGAGTAAATACTATTTTCAAGGTCTACCTCTTTTAATTAGTCCTGATCACTGACTGGGCATTTTGGCAGGCAATTATAAACTCCCCTGATTAAAGAAAGCCATGATTAAAATAGAATGTTCATGCCTTGTTAAAGCAGCGATGACCAGAATAATAATGAGCTTCATAACACATACATTCCCACCTGCTGATGAACCCAACATTCCCCCAAAATATACCCACTGAATTGTGTATCTCTCCAGATTAAGCCCAAATTTTGTGCTTTCTGCTCTGAAGGTACTGCTTGTTCTCTGGTGTACTTATTTTGAAGACAGGTTTACAAAGCTCAAGTAGAATAGAAAGTAAAGAGTTCAGAGAATCACTGAGTTACAAGTTACAGGGACATCACTTGCTCTACACTTGTAAAAGCATACGTCATTTTTTAAAAATTCAGCTTTTTGCATGAAATAGACAGATAAGAAATCACATGATGATTAGGAAGCTTTAAGTGTGTCAGTAGGTGGTTTTTGTGACCTTCAGACAGAAGCTATTTCTTTATTTGATGCTAAGCTGATGTAAGCTGGCTGTTGCTTTATACTAAGTGGACACGCTTAGGAGCTTAAGAGTCTTTTACTGTATATCTTTTCAAGAAGGTAAAAAATACATTTCCCCAAATATTTTCCTGTTTGTCTGAAATCAAAGACACCAGCGGCTGAGAGCTCCTCAGTCTCATATCTTGCTGTGTCTGTTTATGGCAGTTTTTCTTCACTACAGTTTATGGTAACAAGCCATGGGCCTAAAATGAGTACTGTTTACTTTTGAACCAACTGAAACCCTATGTAACATAATATACAGCTACAGAGAGGATTAAACTGTTGCACATCGATTGTATGAGGAGGCTGGATTGAAACAAAGTCCTGACACTGTTAATTCATTCACAGATCAGGATCATGTTCCATATATATGAGTCAGATTTGGACACTGAATAGACCAGTGGGGTCTAGCAGCTGGCTTCCCTTCATAGTCTGATTACAGAAAGAAACACCAATTAGTTAATATGTCTTGTTTACCTAATCAAGAGTTCTTATCTCACTCTCAGTAAAAAAGTATATAGAAGCTCATTTCCCAAATTGTTTAAAAAAAGGAAACTCCTGGGACATTTAGCTAAAAAGCATATTTGAGGACCAGATTAAAAGGGGAAAAAACAGCTTATCTGCAGCTATGCTAAATTCTTAATGAGGGATAAAAGCAACAGTATCACTTTTAAATCCACTTACACTGATTTGCGATAGTGGAGCCCTAACCACTGCCATGGCAAGTCTCCCCAGGCAAGCAACAGGTCAGAGAAATAGGCTGCAAATAGGCAGGTTCAGCCAGATGTACAACAACTTAGACTCTGGAGAGTTGAATGGTAGGGACTGTGAATGATCCCAAAGTAACATAAATGTTCTGCTCTGTGCCTTTGTCATGTTCCCCAAGACATGCAGCGGTTTGGTAGGATGTGCAAAGGACAGAAGAGAAAATCCAATTTATTATGCTCAGGCAGACTTCTTAGGCCACTGGCAGGAATAGGCCTGTGACTGAAGAACAGTGAGCTTTAATCAGACATGAACAGCAGGCTGATGAATGTGATTTAATTAAGCAAAATCCCAATTGGGATTTGCAGCAGTTCTGTCAGCATTATTGAGGCTTTCTAACACTGACTACGTAAAACCAAAATGACAAAGCTGAATACAATGACTGATTGACTCATCTGACACAGACAGATTACACGTCCTCTTAAAATTACTTTCCCATTTCATCAAATATAATTGTTTGGTGAAATGCCGCTGAATTCATTCACTGCCATTTCCACATTGGTTTTGAATGACTTCGATTAGTGACGATAATTTCTTAACAAATCCGACCAATAAACCAAAAATTATCTTTAAGGTTTTAAGGTTTAAGGTTTTATTTGGCAAAATCATTCACTAATAAATATGTGGCTTCACAATCACCCAAGGTTACTATGCAGGATATTTGTCAGATCAATAGACATGGCAGGGTCTAGACAGAGGCTGGGACATCTTGCTGTCCCTCAGGGGAGCTTCTGTAACCCGTCAAAAAGATCAAAGAGAAAATAGAAATGTCCTTTATAATATTTATTCCCTTTATTATAGACACAAAATTGGAAATATCTACCTGTGAGCCTGAATATATGGATATAATGACCACAAGGGAAGATTCATGCTATACATATTCTTTGCAGTTTTCTCCTGTATAGGCACTTTGATCAGTCCTTATTTTATTTTTTTATATATCTGCAAGCTTTTTAGGGTTCAGTTGGAGGAACAGACTGCTTTATCACTTTCCAGCACCACTTCCTGCTCAGCTGTAACCTTTGTAACAATGTTATCAGTTCATTTAGGGTGATATACTTTCCTTCCTGTGCCAATTTGTTGCTTTCCTGAAAACCATAAAAAGACTCTTGCCTGTGGTTTATCACATTTTTTATTCAGATGTAACAGATTCTAGTTACAGTTTTTGTGTTCTTTGGTCAAGTTAATATCTTTTATAACATACAAGACCTGCAGGACAGGCTCTTTTGGCTCAGTGGGCAATATTAAAGCCATTTTTTAAGGTTAGGCCATGCTAAGTGGACTCTATAGCGGTCAGTGGTGTCATAGATAAATGGGAAAAGCTTTTGCAATAGTACAAGAAGTAATAAAAAAAAAGAAAAAGTAAAAAAAAAAAAAAAGACAATACGACTGGATTCCCGCTTCTGTTTATAAATGGAATATTTATCATATCATTTCAAAACCCTTAAAATACTGCATGGCCTCTTGGGAAAACAAAATGTGTTTATAATTTTATTTTGTCCTTTAAGTCTATAAAAAGATATCAGATTTGTTTTATCAGTT
Organism: Rhamphochromis sp. 'chilingali'; assembly: GCF_963969265.1. NCBI lineage: Eukaryota > Metazoa > Chordata > Actinopteri > Cichliformes > Cichlidae > Rhamphochromis > Rhamphochromis sp. 'chilingali'. The sequence continues at coordinate 26,666,112 of NC_137938.1, read as the reverse complement.
AATAACATGATCATGTGTAGATATTTATAAAAATCTAAAAGATGGAGATCTCACACAGCTTGTTAATGTTTCATGAACTTTGTTTTGTGGAAAAAAATCAACATTCCAGGCAAGCAAATCACTGACTGATGAAATGTGAATGTATGTTTTGCAGACATTATAAAACAGCTTTAGAGGTATTCAATATGGTCAGTGTTATTCAGCTGTCTGATGTTTAATTAATAGGTACAGTTGACTTTTTTTTTTGTTTGACATACAAACATTTGATATGCATTTTAATTATCAATACATGTTTAAAGCAAGTGGAAACAGATTTTTTCCAAATAAAAGCTGGAATTGAAGTTCCTGCATTTGAAGCCACCAGCCAGCCGGGGCCTTTCTGTGAGGAGTTTGCATGTTCTGCCTGTGCCTGCATGAATTCTCATTGAGTACTTCAGCTTCCTTGCACAGTCCAGAGACATGTGTGTTAGGCTAATTGGAGATTGTAAATTCTGCTGGGAATCACTGCTCGTTTCTATGTGTTAATAACCCTGCAATTGACTGGCAACCTGTCCAGACTGTCACCTGCCTTCACCTTATGTCACCTATGATAGGCTGCTCCCATTATGTGAGCCTCAATTGGACAAGAAGGTTAAGAAAACTAATGGATAGAGGAGAAAACACTGCAGAATGCAGCTCCTTTCAAGCTCCTCCACTCTGGACAGATCTGTATGCATGTTCAGTTGCAACTCAAGGATCTGAAACCATTATTTTAATATTAATATTTGTCTATTCTTTTTGTTCCAGTGATTATAGTCATTGTAGATGAACCAGGAGTGGTAGTGTTGGATCACTGTAGTCCTTAAAACCCACACAAATGTGTAATTTGTTCTGTGCTTCTCTGATGCAGTTTAGATCCTTTGCAACGACTACACAAGACAAGATTCTTTAAAGCAGATTTTTTTTTGCTTGGTTTGTTTCTGTTGGTAATAGCTTCAGAAGAAGCCGCATGTTGTAGATTTGTGCATTAATTAAAAATCACTTGCTCTTGCATCACTGATTGTCAGTATCCATAAAACAAACTTCAGAGTCTTTGTTGTTTATTCATCTCTGTCAATTTCCCGCCGCTCACATTTTGCATGTTGTTTCTTTTCATCCATTATTAATTACAACAGAAGCCTCTGTTCTTGTGCTGCCTGAGCCGATAAAAGTCTCGTGTCTCACTGCAGATTCGTTCAGACAAAATCACGACCTTTTGCATCACTGAGTTGAAAGATGACACCGATCTTACACAAACAGACGGGGGCAAAATGGGCTGAATTTACTACATCAAACACTTCACAAAAATACCATGTACCAACCACAGACACCTGTTTATGTTTTTTTCAGTATAAATATTTTATTTCAAGATATAACAAACTGAAAATTTATTCAGAGATGCCATGGTGGTAGCAGATCTTAAAATGCTCCCTTTCTTGTGCTTGCCAAATTCTCATGTCCATTTTCTCATTCCAAGCTCTTAGTTGTTTTTCAAAGGGCTAAAGTCCCCATTGGGTGGTTATCATTATTTACCTCCAATGCAGTGGATTGAGAAAGTGCTACAAAATGCACCTCGTCCATTGTGTTAGAGAGTTTGACACTTGCGTGTGGGGAGAGTATCGCCAAGGACAGAATGTAAAATGAATTCTGAACCTTTCTTGTGTAGGTTGAAAGTCCTTACACAACCATGTAACGTTGTGGAGGTCATTGGATAACTTTTTTTTCACTATTAATGGTGAAAAATATGGTAAAGCTGGTCCTGTGCAATGCCAAGATAGGTGCTCATAATGTTGGAAGTTTCAGTGTAAAGATTCCTGTGGTAAAAACACAGAATGAGAGCAGTTATAGATTAAAATGAAAGTTTTTTTGAATTCATCTTAATATCAAAATGTCTTACTTTGCCTTCTCCTCCAGCTTCAGGCCTTTGATCTGTTCCAGGTAATCACTGGCAGTGTTGACCGCACCTGCATAATAGGACTTGACAGTATCTGTTATTTTTGTGATGGTCCCTTGCTCTTCCTCATCAACCTGCCTCGGCACACGGAAGCTTTCAGCACCTATGCAAAAACAGGCCACATTAGTTAGAGGGTTAAAGACACGAGAGGCAAAAAAGACAGAGAAGAAGAAAAGTCTTTCACCCTAATGTCTTCACTTAAAACAAAACTTCATTTCCTGCTAAAGATGGTATGTCAATGCATTCAATAGCTTTTCTATATCAGAATATGTGATGTGAATTTCAGTTTTAACCAAAATGAAAAACAAAAACATATCATTTAGTCATCTGGTTTGTATCCATTTTCTTGAACTGAATGTGCTCATTATTACTCTGTAGAGATCTCGCTTATGTTACAAACAGGTTAGGATTGAAAAGCTTAAAGTTTTATTATCACTGATTCATAAAAACCTCCTGGTATATTATATATTTGTGTTGTTGGTTTTACTCTCTGAGGACAAACTTACTGAGTGCAAAAAGTGCAACAAGCACAGTGATGACCAGCAGCTTATTCATGGTCCTTGGATCTGTGAGGAAAAAAAACATTTGAAGCTTCCTTCTTTCCATCCACTAGGGTGAGACATTGTCCAAGATTTACCCACTCATCCAGCCGATGTGTTTGTTACATTAACTGTGCATATATGTTGTTTTAGTCCACTTCTAACATTAAAACACAGAAGATCTCCCCAAATCTCCCAAACGGTTAGGTCATCTTTTGGCTTTTTCTCATATACAGTGAAACAGCATGCGTCTATTTTAAAACTGCTCAGTAAATGAATCAAAAGTGTTGGTACTCACTCTATTCCTCTTCAGAAGTGACTGTGAAAAGAAAAAAAGTAAGAGGTAGTGCCGGCCCAGCTTGTTTATATAGGAGTGTAAAAGTGGTGACTTGTTGCTCTCAGAGCCAAAGTGCACTCTGTGGGAGATAAACCTGGACTGCTGTCAGCTGTGCGTTTTTTTGGAGTGGTTCATCATTGTGTCTTGATAAAGCAGATATTGGGATAATGCAAATACAAGGATAGTGAATAAAGCATGACAAGGTACTTATAACAGTGGTAGCACAGCTGTGGTTAGGAGTGACTTTCATAGTATAGACTGAAAACAGCATTGTAGAAGAATACTGACAAATAAATGTGGCCCAGTCAATTCTTTTCCATTGATAAGGTCAGTATCAGCAGACTGTTACTCCTTGCGCTGTTCACAGTCTACATAAGGAGGCACTTTAGATTTGTATAACAAGACTCAGTCATTCATGACACACTGCAACAGTCCCAAGTCCTTTTAAAATGGTCCAAAGTCTAAAGTGTGCTGAACACGTCACCCACACTGATTCTGGTTATGAAACAGTTAGGCCGCATTAATGAATATATGGTGTTGCATTGAAAACTCTTAAGAATTTATTTATTTTAGGTTTTTTTTAGAACAAAAAACAATCTCTTTCCACTCGTCTCTTCAAAAACCTTCAGGAAAGGAGAAGTTTGGTCACAGTTACATGCGGAAAACATTGAATCCCCGTCTTGATTCTTCTCAATTTGAAATGAAAATACAAGTCTAAAGCCGGCTGTTCATGTTATGTTGTTTTGTTCTCATGTGCTCTTTATTTCCTATTTTCCCTAATAATTATAACATAATTATAATATTCATTCTTGAGACAAAATCTGTCTTTTTAGCCTTGAGGCTGTGGTTATATATTAAAGTAAATATTGTGGCTCTGGGTAATAAGTGACAGTTTCTTGCTTGCCATCGGTGAACATTTGGTGAACAGAATTCAGAGTCCAGACAGCTTTGTCAATATCAGTCACATGCTTCTTTTTTTTTTGTTTGTTTTTTAGCCAGAGTAAAAACAATTTTATGAGGAAACAATTTCAAATAAAATTCTGACCTACGGAAATATTTGTGAGATGTTAGATCTCTTTTTGGAGAAGACAGAATTTGCCAGAATTCACGAGGGGACAGGTTTAAAAACATTTCAGTTTGTGCTGGGAATAATTGTTAATGTGACAAAAAAAAACTGAGTTAAGAGCTTTCTCCTGCGATGTCTACATGTTGATAGAGGCCTAAGTAAACATTCAATCCAATCATGTGTTCCAGTCTCACATGTCATGTTGTGTGCGACCCCAAGAACTCAGGTCAGTTGAGTGCAGCTGTGGGCAGCAGTGGGGTTCAAACTGTTTGAGAATTTGCACTTTTGATTCAATCCAACTGAATAAACGCTGTGATGGCTCATCTCGGCATGGTTATTGCTGTAGCTGAAAATAACGTTGGTGTATCATTGCATTATAAATTCAATCAGTGATTTCTGCTATCATGCCGTGAACGCAGGAAGAGTATTTGTTTGCTGCTCATATGAGTAGAATAAGGCAGATATTCCACATGTTCTTGCAAAGTGCTATTCAACAGGAAACCTGTATCAATATTCAAATTATGGAAAGTTAATTCAAATAAAAACGTCTGAGATTATTGTACAGTTCTCTTTAGTAATTCTAGGTTAACAATCAATTTATGTAAAGATACAAAAGACACATTAATAATGTGTTTTCAGTATTTCTGGCACTAAAAAAAGTTTTCATATGGGATTATACAAATTCACTACTCAGGGGACAGAGTTTGACTTATTTCAGGGTATTAATGATATTATTAGCTTGTGTTTAAAGCACCAGCTTTTCATTATATTTCCAGTTTTATCAAGGGGACAGCTCACTGCAAAACCACAGTGAGTAAAAAATAAACCCATGGTGTTTAATTGAGTTTTCTTTTTAAATTTATGTTGTAATAAATAATGTGTTTTCTTCATAATTAAAAGTATGAAATGTATGAAAAAACTCTATACATACTTTAAAAGATACATTAGAAGATTATGAAATAACAGAATTATCAAAGCCTAGAACTTTTTCCTTGTATCATAACAGGAGAGGATCTGAGTGTATATGAAGAAACATATTTCACAGAGTTTTCACTTCATTTTATTGAACACGCCCACATTACATACACAGTCACACACAAACTCTGGTTAGTGTTTCAAACATAAAATACTGTACATGCTCAATTTGCATATGTGGTGTTGACATGTTTTTCATGGTTTTAACTCTGCATGATTGGACAAGTATTTTGATTTAAAAGAGGCAAAGAATAGTATTTGTATTCTTCTTCTCCGGTGTAGTTACTATGACCTATCATCTAACAAGGGCTGCTGAGAGGCAGTTTGCTCCAGTTGGTCTTCTTTACTCAGCGGGCAGGACTTCGTCCAGGATTGATTTAGCGTGGTCAATGCCCCTGCCCAGGGTGATGCCAATGTGGGGGCGCAGGTAGTGTTCATAGACACCCAGTGCTGCTGTACGAGCCTTGTCCACTAAGGGAATTGCTTCCTGACCGATAGCACTGATGAAAAGAGGAAAAATGGATGATTTTAAAAGTATCCATGATTAAAGAATTTACCAAATAAATCAACAAAACCATAAAAACTGTCTGTATGTGTTTGTGCTGAAATTGTGAAATCTAAATGTTAATTAAGTAGCATCTAATAGCAAATTATGTTTCAAGTAATGACATTAGCAGCTTACAAAGGTTTATTTTCTTTTGGAGCCGCCTGTGAAACATTAAGCGTTACTAGGATAGTTATAGGTGAAAACTTACGAGGCAACTTTCACAAAGGCTTGGTACTCAGGCTTGCTCTGCAGATTTTCAGCAAATTCCCTGACATCCTGTGAACGCTCATTGTCACGTAAGCCCTCCACAACGGGAGTGGCAGCAGCGTGCACCTTGTTGTAAAAATTCATCAGTCTCTTCATGAATGTGGCTTTGTGGGTGTTATATAACTCAACCATTTCTGGCGATGGTTCGGGAAGTGCACACAGGCTCATAGAGACTGGAAGGCAACAGAGTTGAGATTTTTAGAGAGAGAGATGAGAACTAGTACTATTAAAACAGTTGCAAGTAAATTCAATAATTACTGGTGTATACACATGTTAAAAAGAGACAACAAAAAAGATTAATTGTTGCACTGGGAAATTTCACTAAACTGTTTGGGGGTTAGTGTGTAAATTTTTATTTAAAAGCCAAATAAAAACTGTCCCACATATCTTGGCACCTCACTCTCAGTATCAGAGTTCCTTGGTCAGTATTTACATTTGAAATTTTTCTGCTACAGCAGCTCACTATATTATAAAATTAAGCACTTGTGTTGCATGTCAGCTACATATAAATACATGCAATATTCATCCATGGCGCAGTGTTCATTAAATCCCTGAGTGCAATAAAAGCATGTTAGACTGGGCCAATCAAACATCATTAAAAACAGTCACATCAAACTCAATTTAACTTAACTGTTACAGAACATTTAAGGTTTACAGGGTGACTTACCCTGCAGCACCAAGATCAGTGCAAAAACATATTTTGCATTCATTTCTGAAAGACAAAAGAAGAAAAAGCAAATGAAATTCACATTTCAACTTATTGAATTGTTTTCATATTTTATCAACTTAAGATCATGAACAAGGTGATTAAATTGCTAACATTTAAAGCAAAACTGCATTTCCTAAATATTTCACGAAAAGCTGTTTTAGTGAAATCTACTCTGTAGTTGCAGAAGAGAAGCTGCAAGGGCAGCTGCAGGAAGAAAAAGGGATTACCTGCTGTTGCGTTGGATGCACAGATCCGAGAAGTGACAGTCTTCTCTCAAACCGAGTTGTCTGTAACTCAGAGCGCACATCTGGACAGGAAGATATAGGGGGGGACTGCAAACAAACGTCATCTGATGAGCATACACACACATGCTTGCATGCACATGCACGCAAACACACACACACATACACCTACACAAAGTCCAGTGTATGTGACAATCTTTAAATACAGAATGTGGAAATATGGCTTAGTTGTTATGTAATCTTTCTGAAATGTACGTTTATCCTTATCCATATGGCAGGATGCACTGTGGCACTGTGGAAGTTGCATGTTTGCAGAATGTCATAACAATTACACCTCATTTTATAGAAAAAACTAAAGCAGCTCGTGTGTCTGTATCTGTTATGACAAAAGATAATGTTAACTGTATTGGCTCTTGATAATCAGCACTTTTTTAACAGCAGATTTTATAGTGTGTACTCAGATATTGGTGTCAAATGGTCAACAGGTCAAACTTTCAGAACCTGCCCCAACGCATTGTACTGAGCAATGGCTGCTGGGCATTCTGCCCTCACCTTTCACCCTAATACCCTGCCAGCAATGTGATCAGTTCTCTTTTCAATAGTGTTTTAAAAAGGTTTCTCCTTCACCCTTCATCTCACTGTTTTCTTTTTCTTTTTAACCTTATTTTTCACATATCCACATGCATCCATTTAATGCTTGAGATTTGTTTTACTTGTCGATTAATGCACCTGTGTGTGACTTGTACTCACGTAATCAAGAAGACAAGCTTTTCAGCTTCGATTAAAACCAAAACCAAAATGTTGGTTAATCGGATTCAGTTGGTGTGCTCTTTGTTTAATAACAACCAAACAAATACAAAAACTCTAAAACCTGCAGCAGAGGCAAACAGATATGTTGTACGGATATTTATTAACAACTCATTTGATTTTTTTATGCATCATACATTAGTACAAGCCTAATGATAAACATTAAATTATGATCACTTCAGCAGTAAAGCCATGACGTTTAGTAAGAATACTGATTTACTCAGTTGAGTGAGTTAATCAACTTGAGTTGTGTTAAACGGTGTGTAGTGGCCGATGGTAGTCTGAATCCTCTCCCACACTGAGCTTTTGACACCAGAGGCCCATTCAACATAGCTGTCAGTCACCGGTTGAATGTGGTCTTCATAATAAGCACCAGCAAAGCCTTGTGTTAGTGCCCCAAGCGCCAGGATTTTATTTTTGGCTGCCCTGTGAGATAAAAGCAGCAAAGTACATATAATACACAAATAAATATGTTATTGTGCAAACATTTTGACACAATAATTCTGATAATTTACTGATCATTTACAAAGAGTTCTAGTCTGAACTTATGAATGAACTGCATTCAGTGGTCAACAGGGTTTTTTTTTCTGAAATACCTGACCCTCTCTGCCAGCTTCTGCAGCAGTCCTGGTGAGTCAGGTTCTTTTGTGGGCTCTATTTGGGCCAGAAGTGGCCCACATGCTGCAAAGAAAGATGCTTGTCAGTCAATTAGAACAAAACAAAACGTGATCAGAAATGACAGAATCAATACTGAAGATAGTATAAAGTCATACCTTGCATTAGTAAGAAAAGACTGAAAAGAAGTGCTTTCGTATGGGGCTGTCATGGAGAATTAAAAAAAAAACATACATCATAACACTTCATGATATTGTTATTAATATAACAGAACTCTTTGTCCGCACAGTCCATATGCAGTTCACATTGGATGCAAAAACAACAAAGTTCTCAGCAGATTATATCAAAACATACTGGTTCTTTGTCTTTGACAGCTACAAGAAAAACACAGATTTCAAAATAAAATTTGTCAGTTTGTGCATTGTCATTAAAACTACCATGATCAAAAGAATATATTTTACCATTTCCTCTGGCTCTGGTCAGCAGGAGTTAAACGAACCAAATGTTATCTGGCCACTTTATTTGTATTTGGTAACCTTGGCAATGTGAACATTGGTCCTGATCGGATGATCATTCATCAGGTTTTTTTTTTTTTCTTTGATTCACCGGTAGCAAATCAACAAGTCTTATTATGGTTTTATTTTCTCCCTAATTTGACTTTGAAAAGTTTTGTTGTCTTAGCTAAAAAAAAACACTCACATCTGACAGGGCATTCAAAGACATTTGAGTTAAGTTTTAGTTGAGGTAGTTAGTTTTATACCTTTTTGAAAGATGGAACTTTTACTTGTTTAGGAAAAATTGGTTTAATCCATTTAACACAGATCTACCATTTACAATGTGTTATGATTTGTCTTTCATGTTAAGTATCACTGTGTTACAATATGAATGTTAGTAAAATCTAATTTTTTAAAATAAAGTCCCAAACTCTTGGGATCTTTTACTAATCAACCAAAGCTGAGTTCCACCACTGAGCAAATACACTTTGGTTTAGGTATCTCTATTTTTGGCAGACGTTGATATGCGCTGTATTTACAGAGAAGTCAAAGTCTGTCTTACAGCACCACAGATTTTAAGTAAAAATCTGGAGCAAAAGGTTCCGATAGACAAACATTTTCAGCTAAGCGAAGCATTTCTGTGGGCAGAGTCCACCATAAAATTGATTTTGTGTCGCAGTCCTCAGAGTCTGCTCTTCCATATGGAAACAGCTCAGCACTAATGTTCAGATTATGTTTCATAAGAGCACTGTACTCACAAACCTGGTCTTGCAGCTGTCTAAATATGCTGGATCAAAATTCTGTTGCCCTTGTCTTTAAACTGCTTTATGTTAAACATCTGGACAGTACAAAGAAAACATTGTGTATGTGTGTCCCTGAAAAGGCTGCAACTTAGCAAAAAAACAGAAGAAAAACTATTACAATGCAGAAAAAGGCCTGTTCATAAGGTACACCAAGATAAAAGTGATGTATAAACAGCGTTGCAAAAGATCTCACCTTCAAGAACATCAAAGCTTTGAAACTTTACCTGACATTACCTTAAAGTGAAACTAATTTCACAACAATTTCAAACAGGTGATATCAATTGCGTGCCCATGTCTGCACCAGCAGCTGACCTCTGTCAGGTTGTTCTCTTCAGGGAAACAGAAATCAATGAACTGGAACAACTTGCTGATTATTAACTCATCATAAACAGTGGCTTTATCCCAGGTGTTGTGAAATGCACAAAGCCATGTTGGCACTTGACCTTTGCTTCAAATTACTGACACAAATGGATTAATATCTATTAGATGTTACTTGGTAGCCTTTGAAAAAACTAGTCAGATTTTTAGTGGCCATTGGTAGACAAATACATAATTCTCCAAATTTACTTAGACATTCCACATATGTTAATAGTAGGTAATTAAAGAAGTTCATATAACAGTGTTTAGGCCTGGATTCTGGAAGTACTTCAAAGGTGGTTCACAGACCTTTTGTTGTTTTTAGAATGGACAAAATTGGAATAGCGTAGTTATGTGTTTCTATAAAAAACAAAAATAATCTGAGCAGACACTTTGAAATGATGTATCAAAACAATATTGCCTTTAGTCACTTGATACTCCAACCAGTTTTTTTTTCCATTTATCTATTTATTTATTTTAATCAAGTTGACAGTCTCTGGCACTTGATTGAGATATATTTTAGATAAACAGGGCACGGTGGTTAGCACTGTTGCTGCACAGCAAGAAGGTCCTGAGTTCAATTCCACCCTCAGGCCGGGGTCTTTCTGTGTGGAGTTTGCATGTTCTCCCTGTGTTTGCTTGGGTTCCCTCCGGGTACTCCGGCATCCTCCCACCGTCCAAAGACATGCAGTTTGTGGGGTTCGGTTAATTGATTAATCCAAATTGCCCATAGGTGTGAATGCGGGAGTGAATGTGAGCGTGGCTGGTTGTCTGTCTCTGTGTTACCCTGTGAAAGACTGGCGAACTGTCCAGGGTGTACCCCGCCTCTCGCCCTATGACAGCTGGGATAGGTTCCAGCGCCCCCCGCGACCCTGAAAAGGATAAGCGGAAGTGAATGGATAGATGGATAGAAAATAAATAGAGTGTGAGCAATAATCCATCTATGTATCCATCCATCCATCCATCCATCCATCCATTTTCTTCTCCTTATCCGGGGGCAGCAGCCTAAGCAGAGAAGCCCAGACCTCCCTCTTCCCTTGCTTGTCCAGGGGAGTACCAAGGAACAATGTTCTCAGTTCCCAGACCAGCCAAAAGATACAATCTCCAGCGTGTCCTGGGTCGGCTCCGGGGCCTCCTGCCGGTGGGACATGCCCAGAACACCTCACCCAGGAGGCACCCAAGGGGAATTCTTGTCAGATGCCCGAAACACCCCAACCAACTCCTTTTAATGTGGAGGAGTAGCAGCTCGGAATCCACTCCCTAATGAAGTAGAGATCCTTACCCAATCACTAATGGAGGGGACAGCCAACCTTGGGAAAAAGCTCATTTCTGCCGCTTGTATGTAAATCTGAGCAATAAATCACAACTCTGAAATCAATTTAATTTGTAAATCATACGTACAAATTGCTATTTGATTTAAGTTTTAATTGCTAATAAATTTTTAAAAATGTAATAATAATAATAATAATAATAAATAATAATTTCATCTGTTAAAATGAATCACACCTCTCAGGTTGTTATTGATTTTCCATGGAGTTTAAGCAACAAGTGAGAGTTTAAAAACTTCAATCCAGTTAGGATCCAAAGGTGTGCAAAGCATATGGATGGTCTTCTGTAATAGACAGGAAGCATTTAATTAGTGCTTAAATTTATTACAGAATTTCCTAGGGCAAGGATAGCTCAGTTGAGTGGTGGTCCCATAATCGGAAGATCGGTGGATCAAATGCACTAATCGGCTACCCTGAGGTACCGTCCTACACACTGCTCCCCGGGTGCCCAGTGGCTGCCCACTGCTTCACTGAGTGAATGGGTTAAATGCATAGAGGAATTTCCCCACATGGATCAATAAAATATACATTGTTATTATTATTGTATGGTTAAAAACTGAGGATAACTTAAAAAAATAAAACTTGAAAAAAAAATCTTCAAAGATTACAGACTTATGTGTGCAGAGCAACATGTTATCTGAAATATCAGCCTTCATGCGTGAGAGTGAGCATCTTGTTGGTGAAGGGCTAGCTGCAGGCTAGTGATAGGATCTTGTCATCTTTTCTACTTTCAATCAAACCAAATTGATATTTCTTAACTTTTAACTGGAAAAGCCTCTGCAGATGGAGGTGATAATCTGATAATCACAGAGAGGAAAATTTACAAGGAGTGCAAAGAAAGGAACGCCTGAGACAGGATATGTTTAAAGCCAAGAGTGGCCTACCTGTGTATGTTTACTTTGAGTTTTAAAATATCAAAGTTTACTATATGAATAATTGTAAAGCAAACAAACAAACAAACCAAAAGTTGATGTTTTGAGTACATTAGTTTCCTGAGAAAAGCTCATTCTCTTCATCATTGACCTGCAAGTCTCCATGCCAGTATATAAAGTTTTAATAAACTAATACATAAATTAAAAAGCTTTCAGCTTTAATAATAAAATCAGCTTTATAATTTATGTCAAAGGGGTGGGATTCTTCCCACTCCCTTTCAACATGTAAATTAATCAGAACATTTTTTTGTATGTATTTTGTATAGTATTTTTTTTCTCTCTTATTTTATTTTCTAAATGTACCTGTAAATTGTTCACATGTTGAAATAAATAACCAATCAATCATCAATCAAAATCAGTTTTAATAAAAATAAATCAGTATTAGTCATAAAAATGAAAAACATACCTGTTTTCAATCTTAGAAGTGTCTTTAAAAAAATCTATGTGCATCTCACTTTGTAAGCACGCTGCGTTTCAGGAGGGTGGCCCAAACACCATGCAACATGGACAAGTGGTGACCTTGAGGCATCTCTGCCCACTTTAGTGGTCAGCACTGATGTAGTTACAGTAGTGTGGAAAAAGTGTTTGCCCCTTCCCGATGTCCTATTTCTTTCTATGTTTGTCACATTTAGATGTTTCAGATCATCACACAAATCTAAATGTTAGACAAAGAATGCAAAATGCAGAATGCTGGATAGAGACAAGCTCAATTTTATTCAGCAAGACTGTGTGCTGAAAAATAACTCTTAGATTAGAATTCAAAAACCACTACTTGTTTAATTATCATTTACAAGTGATAGTCACAAGTATGTCAAAAAATCTCAACAGTTGTTGGCTGTAGATATTTTATCTTGTGAGGTAAACACAACAATAATAAAGAGAAAAGCCAAACAAAACTAAGATCTTAAATCCGTGTTTCTAATAGTTTTAGGATTGTATTTGTGTGGGAATTCGTGAAGTCATTAGAGGAATTAACTACTGGCTTTATTGATCATTAGCTAAACAGAGCTATGACTTTTTGTCAGCCTAACAACAAAAAACCCAAGGTTGTCCTTATTGTCTTCAATCGGTGACAAGCAGAAAGATGGTCTAGCTTTACAGGTGCTTACTTATAGAGCAACAAACTCTTTTTCCAGGATAAGTGAGGATCTTCTACATTAATGAGACAGAATTTCATCTTCAGCTTTGGGTTCTCATTTAAGGCTGACAAGTACTTCTGATTTTACTTCTGATTTTACTTCTGATTTTAGGTTTTCTTTTTCAGAGGAGTATCCAGAGTATCCAGGGTCATATGCAGCAAGGATGTAACTGTACTAATAAAATAATCAATGTCTTTGGGAATAGTGTTTACGTAGCTTGTGTTGGCACATGGCAACAGTGGAGGAATTAAATCTATGAACTTAGTTACAGCACTTTCTGAACGACATTAATTGTAATGAAATGTATTCTAATGTATGCATTGATTAAAAAAACAGAAATATTTATCAAATTTAAATTGTATATTGAATATATTTAGATATGTACTTTCCTAAGGGATCAGTTCATTACGTAAAATAACATATTTCAGTAGTGATATAATTATTAACAATTGACGCAAGCTATTTGGGAGCTCCTTAAAATCTGGAGTGGTGGCCAAGATTTCAAACTGTGTAAAAAGAAAAAGTGATTTACTGCTTTTTAATAATTAATGACTAGACTGCACTGAATACTGAATAAAAATTTGTCTTTGTAAAGATTATGTAAATTGTTAAGATCAGACTGTATCTGAAAATATTTTTTTGTTTGTTTGTTTGCATTATTGTAACTTCTGTTGTTCATTGATTCAAGAATTGAGAAGTCTGACTTAAAAACATTTGCAATTGTATAAAAAAAATTTTTTTAACTTAAAAGTCTCATTGTACCACACACATACTTAATAAAAGGGGAAAGTAAGTTTTATTTTTATGCATCAGCAACAGTAAAACTTTAATGGGAAAAAAATCATTCTGCTGAAATATGCAATCGCCATTACTTACATGTTAGATGATTGCTTTTAAATTAACTGAGTGCTTACTACAATGCTGAGCAGTTTATCTAACAGACGTGAATGTTTTTTTGTTTCCTTTGCTCAAACTGTCCTTTTTGTCTTGTTTCCCTTTTTTTCACATCCTACCTTCTTTAGACTTTTTTTTAGACATTCCTGTCCTCATTTAAAAGAGGAGTAAGTGGGCAAAACTTTATGTGGTCCATTTTGTCAGATAGTTGCAATGAAAAAAGGAGAATGAACTACAACAATAACCTATAGTAACTGTGACCTGAGTTAGAGCCAGGAAGTCAAAGACCTAATTTCTCAACATTTTGTTTTCACAGCAAGCCGTCTGATGCAAAAGGCCAATGTCCATTTGTTGCTGTTGACTTGACCTACAAGATGCTACTGCTATAATGCCACAGTACAATCAAGAACTCTTTTAATCAGTGAATACAACAATACATACACACACACACACTCACACACACACGTCATGTCATGTTTTCTTGCTTTGCATGGCCACAAATTGAGGATCACCCACAATTTATGTTTTAAAATATTTGCAATTTATTTATTGCACTTTTCAAAAAAAAATAAAAGATTACACTCTTTACAGGTAACATAATTATTTAGTCTGTGTAGAGCAACATGACATGTGAAATATCGGCCACCCACGAGCAGAGTGAGTATCTTAGGCTGGTTGCTGGCTAGCGACAGGTTCCTGTCCGCTTTTCTACTGACTCATTTCCCCGAATTTGGCTTTCATCTTCTCAAAGGCATCTGAGAACCAGTTCCTGGGCAAAATAAACACGAGTTAGATGACGTTGAATTGTGTGTGTGCCTATATGAATAAATCTTCTTATTCCCTGTATGTTAGAGTACCTGGTGCTGGTTCCAAATTCGCTGTTGTGTATATCATCGAAGGCAGTCTTAGTTTTTTCAGCGAGGGACTGGCCAATTTCAGTCAATTTCTGACCAAACCTGTCAAATTTGTCCGTAAAGCTGGTATCGTCTTGGGCCTCTGTAGATGGAGGCATATTCAAAGAGAGGGAAATTTGCATCATGTGAAATAAGAACAGTATGACTGGAACAGGATATGTTTAAGGCCAAGTAGCCTACCTGTGTATGCCACAAAAGCCAGCATCAGCACGGCAACTGCAAGGTACAGTCTCATTTTTGCTGTAAATGACTGAGAATATAAAAGGGACAGATTTTTGTCTTTTTTCACACATTTGCTGAGGATCACTAATGAAAGTGGAAAACAGTTAACGTTTATCTTTCTTTAAAAATTGCGCCTCTGCATGTCAGCACCAAGGTGACTGGACAGCTCCTTTTACTTTTCGTCCGTTATTTCTCTACTTTGAGTTTAAAAAACTGACCATTTTACCGATAAAGCACATTTGGTCATGATATTTTTATTAAAGAAAACAAAAAAAAACAAAAAGAACCACAGACACACACACGCAAAACACAAACAAACAAACAAAGGTTTTGAATTATTTCATGCTCTTTGTCTACTAAAGTGCATGTCTCTGCAATCTTTAATAAACTTTCAAAAGATTCTTTTTTAGTCCTATAAAATAATATATATATATATATATATATATATATATATATATATATATATATATATATATATATATATATATATATATATATATACATATATATATATATATATATATATATATATATATATATATATACATATATATATATATATATATATATACATATATATATATATATATATATATATATATATATATATATATAAATTAAAAAAATATACATACCTGTTTTTTGTCTCAGAAGTGAAAAAAATCAAGTGCCTTTAAAAGCCTATGTGCGTCCCTCTTTATAAGCGCTTGGTTTTAGGAGAGTGACGCAAACACCAGACAACACGTACGAGTGGTGACCTTGAGTCGTCTCTGCCCCTTTTATTGACCAGCACATGAGTTACATGAAGATATGTTGATTGTAATAGAGACGTGCTCAAATTTATTATGCAGCAAGATTGTGTGATATCCACCACGGTGATAAAAGAGAGAGAGCGAGGAAGAGAGAGAGAAAGAGAGAGAGAGAGAGACTCTAGATTACAGTCATGAAGTGATGTATTATGTGTAATTATTATTTACAGGTAGTACTCAGAAAAAAAGCATGAGAGACATTGAAAAGCATAAAGACAATATAAGTATGTGTATATATACTTTTGAAAAAATCAAATCACAAGGATATGAAGATATGTGCATTCATGGCAGAAACAGCAGCTTAGTAGATAAGGTGAGATATGATGTAGAAGAACAATAGTTCAATAGTGATATAATCATCACCAACTGACCATTTGGAACCTCCTTTGGACCTGAAGCTCTGGCTAAATGTTTAATTATATCAAACACTTTGCCTTTAATACTTTTTAATGTGGGGTGACTAGACTGCAATGAATACTGGTTAAATCTGCCTGCTTTTGATACATGGTGCACGTTTTTTAACACAAACTTTCTCTGAAATGTCCTTTTTTCTTTCTTTTCTTGCATATTACATAATATTTTAGAGGTTGGAGCAAACCTTAACTGCTATCATTAAATAACTGTTCAGCAACTTTTTTTCCACCTCTACTCCTACGGATAGTGTCATAATAGCTCAACCCTAATGAACATTAACATTGATGTAACATGACATCATTTGTTATTTGTTTGGTTTTAGAAAGTCAAAAGCAGCAGATAAAGTTCTTCTTTTCATATCTGTCTTATACAAACCTCCCCTTGCTTATAAGAGGAGTAAGTGGACAAAACTATACATGCTCCAATTTGTCAGTTTGCACCGGAAAAACAGTACAGTTGAATGAACTGCAGTAATCCCTATTATGAGCCGAGTTAGAGCCAGGAAGTCTGCATCTACCAATTCAAAGACCTCATTGCTTAACATTTTGTTTTCACAGCAAGCAGTCTGATGCAAAAGGCCAATGTCCATTTGTTGCTGATGACTTGGCCTATAAGGTGTTACTGCTATGATGACTGGTCTAATTGACTTAAATACGACTTAACATGCCTCAGCATCTCCATCTCTTTTGTAATGGAGTGGCTGGTGGGCTTATTTATGAGCTTGAGCTTGCGTGCACAGAAACTCCTCTTGAATAATTGTAGGAGGCATAGGGCGTGAAAGTGCATGTCTTGTGTGCTCACAATTTGGAATAACAAGCTTACAGGAGGGCTGTTTTTGTGTTTGGCCAAGGCCCCTGTGGTGACTGATGTTGTGTGCCAGCTCTGAAGAAGGTGAAAAGGATGGTGAGAAGAGTGGGGGTTTTAAAAGGAGGTAAAATCTCTGCAGGGATGTTTTTGGGGTTACTAGCAGTCATGGGCTAGATAGCACCTGCTTTTTTTCCCTTCTTCTTTTCCTTTAATTCTTAGCACTTAGAGTGCAGACAGAGCCGAATTGCTGAGGTAGCAGGATGCTTGTGGTTTTCCTGTTTTTACCATCCATGACTGATCCTTTAACACAGTTGACTGTGTACTGTAGGAGTTTCACTTGTCTGTTCCAAATAAACCCTGGTTCCTGAAAGAAGTGATTTCACCGAGGATAAACACGTAGTCATATCATTAGTCACTCTTCAATGCCCTTTAGCACTGGTAGAAAGGGTAAACATGTTTTGAAGAGAAAAGAAACGGATTAAATCTAGTCAATTCAGGGAAAAAAACACAGAATAAAATAGATATAACTTTCTGTATCAGAGAGACCTGATGATTATTTTGAAAAAAAAAAAAGTAAAGTAGAAAGTCAGGGAAAGTAAGTAGAGTGTTATCAAAGTTTTTCCATTAGAATCCAACGTTTGGTGTGGCAGGAACATGGACAAGTCTTATACTTCTCATCAAGAATCCTTTTATTGTGTTTCACTATTCTTGTATTGCTTTTAATTTCAGGTTGTATTCACAATAATTTGTATTTTTATCAAATAATGTGAAATTTCTAAAGTCATTTTGTGTCGCGACTGCAGAAACTTAATCCTCAAAAATGTGTGCTCTCGAAGCACCGTTTATGTTTCTTTATGTGGCACATATAGTTTACTTATTCTCCCAATAAAGAAAACACAGCTGCATCTTTGTGTTTCCTGGATTCAAGTGGAGAAGAAAATCTGAACAGGGGACAAATGGTGTCCCCTACTGGCCTCGGGCTCAAACTTCAAAGAGAAAATCATGCTGTGTTTAAACAGCCATTTTTACCCTTTTTCATTTAAAGGACCATTTCCAGCGTATGACAGCCAAAGCCACCTTTTTTCCTGTGAATGGTGCCTTTGAACTGAAGTTAAAAAACATAATTTTGTTCTTAAAATCCTCTTACACTACTAAAACCGCTAGTTGAAAAAGGTTTTGGACAAAATACGGGGAAAGATGGGAAAAAATAAGCAGTTTTCTATATATGTCAAAGTCTCTTATTCTATATTGGTGGTGGTTTACTTATAAAATAAATTTTAGGCAAGATAACCATCACCTCAATGGTAATTTAATCTGTGGCACAGAATGTTCCCAAATGCCTGCTGGGATCAAGAGAAAGGAATCTCAAGGGAGATTTTAACAAGTTTGGACTAGAAAAGGGTAAACTAAGGGATGTAAGGGGGTGGCTGAACAAGGAAGGCAAACCAAAAGAATCCTGATGCTTATGGTGGAGTAGAGGAACAGACAGGGAGCCTGGCTTTAATTTCAAATGTTCTTGTTATTGCACTTATCCATTATGATTGCTATGGAGGATGTAGGTGGGGGGATTTGGAACTGAACCCATCCCTTTTAACACTTTTACACCAGGAAGAAGTCACCTGTCAATCACAAAATGGACAAGTAGAGACATATAAGTCATCATGTTTTATGCGTTCCACCAATGAGCAATTTAGATTAGTCAAGTAACCTAATAAGCATGTTTTTCCACTGTGGGAGGAAACTGAAGCACCCAGAAGAAACTTAACCACAAGGAAAAGCAACACAGTACGACCCAGCTGGTCTTTGAACCCAGAACCTTTTTAACATGAGGCAACAGTGCTAACCCCTGCTTTATATAAGCCATTATATAAATACTCACATGGTCTTATGTAACCACTGCCAAATGTAACAATGTGACAGCAGCACAGGGGCGCTACGTTTTTTAAATGGCTTGATAATCTTACTAGTAAAAGCCATCAAGACCGCTATTCTTTTATAGATGATTTTAGACATGTTATACTTTATAATGCCATAGCATCATTATGCAAAATAATCCAGTTTCCAAGCATTAATTGCATCTCATCTACATTATAAAGCAGTAATGTAATTATTTAAAATAGTCACCAACAGCATCAGCTGTTTCCACTCATCAGGTGTAACTGAACCCAAAGTTAAATAATAGATTGCTCATTAATGTTTGATAAGAAAAACAGTGACAGGAACTATTTTTTCTAGGTTCTTTATTTACTCAGCACTGTTCAGCACACTGCAGTTAAAGAAAGTGCACTTACAGAGAGCAGCATGGTGGGCATACAACATGTTAACCACACTTGTGAAGTACAGACAGGTGTTACATTTTACTCACTGATTATTTGCATCAAGTAATTTTACGATCCATTTCTCTGTGAAGTGCAACACAGAAACAACAATAAACAGGACTCATTTTTGTTGGTTCGGTATCACTTCTAGAAGAAACGAGATCGTTGTTCACTGCATTTATTGAAATGAAAGACATTGTTGTTATGTGCATCGGAGGATAACGGGATGAAATCTCAAGCTCAAGCTGAAACTCTGCGGTAATAACCAAACAAAATGTAGAAATTGAATACAAAAACTTGTGGGAATAGACCGATATAACAGTTAATTCAAAGTAGAAAAGCAAAGGATATTACAAATAATTGTTGTCTTTTTGCATAAGAAAGGTTGTTATTGACTGTGGTGCTTGTGTTCACTGATTAAGGGAGTCAATGAGAAAATAAGAAAAGGTGACTGTGCAGAAGGAAGAACACACCTGCTGACTGTTCTGCACCTTATCCTCCCTTGTCTCTCTATTCAACCCCCATATCCTGAACACTAGAACACTCAGTGTAAAGATCATCAGCAACTTTCTCCTTTTCTCATTTTACCTGGGTGTAAAGAAATCAGCAGTGTAGCCATTTCACCAACCATCTACCACTTTCAGAGTCTCTCTTTAGGCAGTGGTTGACTCCTTGATCTTGTCTACAATCTCCTCAAACTGCTCACGGATCTTGGTGGCATAGGGGGAGAACAATTCTGTCATCTCTTCAATCTTCCCCTGAACTGAGGTGCGCAGTTCCTCTGCAGTGGCCTCCAGCTGGGTCCTGATGCCCTCAGCCTGGGTCTCCAGCTGCTGACCCAGGCCCTCAGCCTGTGTCTGCAACATAGCAGTGATGTCACTCAGCTTCTTATTGGTGTTGTCATTGGCCTGCTGGACATAGGGCTCAACATGCTCCTTCACTGTATCCAGGTTCTGGGAGGCACGGGACTGGATCTCACCTATGTAGGTGGCCACAGTGCTAAAATAAGAAAGGAATGGTTCGATTAAAGTTTATATTTCTAAACGCAAGAGAGAATTCTAAAAGTTTCTGCCCAACTTACTTGTGAATCTCCTCAATGTCCTTATTGAGGCGCTTCTGCAGTTTATGGATGAAGTTGTTCATGCGGCTTTTGAGATCACCAGTGTTATGGTCCACCACAGCCTGGAGCTCACTGTGATACTCAGTGCCGCGCTCTTTGGCATCCAGCATGTCCTTCTGCAGTCTGTTGATCAGAAGCTGAACGTCTTGAGAAAGCTGGGCAGTGGAGGTCTCAGTGTAGGGAACCAGCTTGGTCTGAATGTTATTTTTGTATGTTTCAAGCTCTGCCATGGTGTCAGTGATCAGAGTGCTAGAAGCAGAAGAACAAGAAACACTAATCAATGTAAGTTCAGTGCAAGAAAAAACAAAGGAAAGTACTGATTAATTGCTCAGCTTCACTTACTCTAACTCCCTGCTGAGCTGAGAGGCCTTGAGGTTCTCCACAACTCCATCAGCATTTTGGCCCAGCTTGGCAATGTACTCCCAGAAGCGATCCACACTTTCCTCCCATGGATTTTTAGTGGCTTCAGCCTGGCGAACAGCACGGCCATTGCAGCCTATAATGGGCACACATAGAAAGCATGGATAAATAAAGTAACCCAAATATAATAAAGTGTGACTGATAAATACTAAACCAGCAAGTAAATCCACCTACCAGTGATGACTGCCAGAGCAAGGATCAGGGCTACAGCCTTCATGGTTGTTAGACAGTCAGATACACCTATGAAAAGCATAAGGAACGCTCAGAAAATCAGCAATACAATAACATTTACATTTGCATCTTCCACACTATTTACTGTGTTTTTATAAACTACGATATGGACTGGAAATTAAAAAAAAAAAAAAAAAAAAAAAAAAAACAACGCGAGTTTTACGTTTAACACATATGTGCAAAAGTAAACTCAGCCAATAACTAAAGTGAAACTTCATAATTTCTAAGACTTGGCATCAAACAAAAGAGGACAGCGTGTTTCTCCGTTCTTTCTATCGTCTTTCACTCACCTGTGAGGTTGAGATTCCTCCGTGCTCTTTAGTTGGTGACTGGGGGTTTTTATAGCCCTGGGAGGCTGTCTCTGCGCGTGTTGCGCAGAGAGCGATCGCGCGGGCACGCTCGCGCGATGGTGATGATGATGTTGATTTGTCTGCAGATAATCATGTTTTCTTCTGCCTAACGTGCCACCGAAACCTAAACGGTGTGCTTTGTTGGAGGGGGAATTGAGCAATCTGGTTGTCACGAGAACAAACGGGGTAAAAGTTCCACGTTCAACGCAACGACAAATATTCGTCACATTATTCAGTTTTCACGTTTTTATTCTTAGATTTATTAGCAAAAGCAGTATCTGAAGAAATAAAAAATAAAAACTTTAGAGTAAAAGTTTCTCCGTCAGAGATTTAATGCCCTTATTGACGTATAGATTATTAGTGCAAAATGAAATAGAAATAAAGCCATAACCTACACAATCTATTAAAGTAGCCTACTCATACGTTTTTAATTGTTTTGAACAGTTGCCAAAACAATTAAACCGTTTGTGAGCATGCAGAAACACAAGTTTTAGATAGCGTCATCGGAGTTTATTTCGCAAATCACTTGTATGTTTTTCCTCTTTCTAACCTTTTTATTGCAGTATTGCCATTTGGCAAATAGTCCCCCCCCCCCTCTAGTGCTCATTGTAGGTTTGTTACAGATGCTTGAATAACTTAGGAGGCTGTTCACAACTTTGCATGTTTTCTTTGATGTTATCACCATGTGCTCCCTGAATACAAATCCTCATGTTTCGGCTCCAGGATGTAAAGCAGCCTTTCACAGATGCATTTCAATCTAAATACACAGACAGTATTGACACCTCACCTTTTCACCCCATATAGACATGCAACCCCCAAACACATGGCACATTTGCATGACAATCCTGCTCTCACATTCAACTGAATATAGTATGAGTGGTTTTACTGTTTGCATATCATATGCACCTCCATGTATTTTCCACTTTCTAGTTTCTAAATCTTTTTTTTTTTTTTCGTGCAGACATAAAATAAAACAAATATCCAGTAAGTGCCAGAAGGCGTTACCCCAACATGATGAGCATGTTCAGACTCGGGGACACATTAGGTAACCCTCAACATGCCCGCTGTACAAAAGAAGGATTACAGGTAATAAATCCAATGAACAAAGTGAACATATTGAGCAAAAGATCTAAATTATACAGATGTGACAGAGGAAAAAAATAAAACATGGGTTTTATGTTGAAGGCTTTCACAACCAATTGTATTCTGAAAATTTCCAGGATTTTGAAACTGGTGTAAGTCAGAGGAAGTTTGGTGTAGAAAGAAGTTACTTACCCCTGCTTGTTAAACACCAAATATTTGTTTAGCAGCAGGACAGAACAGTCATGGGACATTGTGCATATTTTTCCTGCATTTACATTGCTTTAAAAGCTTTAAAGGTTTGTTGTTGCATTGGCTGTGAATTATTATTGTTACATTTGATAAAATTCACATATTTCTGCCGAACAAGTTGCAGGATGAGTTCACTCTTGCCCACGTATAATGACATTTGCCCTTCGGGCCTTGTCTTTTTTGTTGTCAGCCCATTTGGTTTTTCTCTTTTGTAATTAGGGCCAAAGTTCAAATGGGTTTGGTCAGGTAATTAACATGTTTACGTGATAACATTACAACATGATAACCCAAAGAGGTCAGTCTGTATAGAGGTATTTGAAAAATCCTTTGTTCTCCTTAAAAGGGGAGAACAATGAGAAGAAAGAAGTCATGAAGTCAAGGTTTAGGTACAGCTGTGCTAAAGTAAAGACCTTTTGATCCTTATTCCAAGACAAAAACGGGTATAGTGTATGTCACTGCAGGAGTCACAAGCTAAAATACTGTATGTTCAACTACAGTTCATTTGTTCAAACACAAAGTAATTACAACTTACTACCAAAAACATTGTCATGCAACATTTGGGATCTTATTTCCATGAGGAGCATGTTCAACAGTTTGTATGCAACAGTCTCCAACATTAGCTACTAAGACTTATTTTCATCTTGGTGATTACAAATACAGACAAGAGGCTTTGTGACTATTCTTGCAGAAAAAAATAGACCATCTTGACTATGCGTGTAACAAGTGGCCAGACTGCAGGAACTCAGTCTCATCCTAACTTTGCCATGCCATCAGGACAAAGATCAACAAGACAGACGGAGAAGTGAAAGAGAGAGAAACAAGAGGAACTATGAGGTAATACAATAAAACATCTGGCACATTCATCCCTACTGTAACGGCTTCTCCTTTTTTGTTTCACAGCAACAGACAGTTTGAACAAAAGTAACCCTGATGTTGTTCACTTGAATAAAGTTTAAGGAATTTGACTTTTTGGTTGGGATGATCTCACTCCATTAAATAGGCAGTCATCTGTTTAGATGAGTCAGTGAGGTTACTGCAGTTAATGCCTGTTTTCACGTTAAAAGCTATAAAACCACACAACCCACACAACCTCAACATCTGTGGTTTGAATCCCTGATAGGGGGAGTGGCATGACTGTAGCATGCTGACTCGAATCAAATGCTTGCAACAGCAGAATTTCCATAACCAAAAGTTACACTGCAGACTTCTGAGAGTGAAAGTGTAAGCCAACATTGCATTCAGTGTTTCAGGTTAAATTAATAAAGCCTCATATGTGGATCCAGCAACAGAGATCATACAGCAACATGTTCATCCTTGGTCACCAACAAAGTCAGTTGATATTATTGGGAAATAGGTTTATTTATTTATTTGTTTATTTATCACTAGAAAGATAATTACATTTTCATACTTTCATGCTGCCAATCACTAATTACCTCTACTGATTAAATAAATGAGTTATTGAAGTAATTCTTGGAGCTTTACACTGAGAAAAGTCATTCTTGCACTTTTGAACAATTTGCCAGTGCAGTTCTTCAGAGAGGGGTTAACCCCCCCTCATATTTAATTCTGAAAGCACTTCATGTGAAATGTACCAGCATGTGCTTTTCAGAATGACACAGCCTTTTTTTTGTCTATGTTGTATTTTTTTTCAACCGAATTCTGTGTCAAAGTGAACAAAATTAAAAGTGAGCCAGGAGCTCAAAACATTTTTTTGTTTTCTCCTATTTTTTTCTTCCACTGTCATACAGTTTTTCTTAAACCAAGATATTATGTTTTAATAATGGTAAGAATAATATTGTAAAATTTAGCTGATCTTGGAGAGTAACATTGTGGAGAGTCTGTGACAGCTTGGGGCAGAGCAGAGGAATGTTGTTTGCCACTGGGTAAGGCAGCGTGGGAGCAATCTGGCAGCGGGGATGGAGGCACAAAAGCGAAAACAAAGTGGGAGCTGGAGATGTTTATGAACTTCCAGACTTGCAGAAACAAACCTGAACATGCCCTGTCCAATACCCACAATTTTATCTAACAGGGGTGTGCCGGTGGGCCAAACCTTTGCAAGCAGCTACTGAACAAACAAGAAAGCTTAACCAGTGATTTTTGCTAAATGACAATGTACAAGCTTCCTTCCAGCTGTCCAAGTTGCCCAAATCTACAAGTAAAACCTCATACAGATCTATGTACTTTATAGCATGAAAACTTTTTTATAATAGCTACTAACGAGTCATCAAATCACCAGTCCTGAAAAAAGTGCTTTTAAAGCCAACTAACATGAACAAACCGCAAATCTCTTAGGTCATGATACAAATCTTTTTTTTTAATTTTGTCTAGTTACTTCTTGTGTTAAAGTTTAAAGAAATATATTTTCCAGGTACCCACACTTATCTAACATCACCTTGACTCAAATAAGACAACAGGCTCAGAAATTATAGTTTTGCTTTCACTTTATTTTCTACAACATATGAAAACTGTTTGTGGTCACAGACCAACACATATTTTTTGTATGTATCAACTGTTTTTTTAAAACTGTAAATATATCAAACAACATCTGATTTTTTTTTAAATTCCAGATACCAGGAACATGTCCTTGGTATTTGGAATTCTTTAGATGCACTTTAGATGCACTTTTTTCTGTTTCATGTGAGGTGGATGTTAACTTAATTGGCTTTAACAAAGGATTCATAAAGGGAGGTGAGACGAGACTGGAGGTCCTGAGCATATGGGTCCAGCCTTTCCCTCAGCTCATCAACGTAGGGGGTGGCCATTTCTTTCACCTGCTGGGCTCTCTGTGCAATCTGACTCTGCACCCGCTCAGTCAAGGGGGCCACTTTTTCCTTGAAGTCTTGCAGATGCTGGTCCACCTTCTGCTTCAGGTCATCAGTGTAGGGACCAAGCTGAGTCTGCAGGTCTTTCATGCTCTGCTCCAGGCTGGTCTTTAGCTCTTCGCTCTTCTGCGTCAGGGTGGTCCTCAGGGCCTCAGTGTCCAGGGAATCTGTGTAGGTGGCCACCTCCTGTTTGAGCTGCTCAACCTTCTGCTGGACCTGTGTCTGAATGTTGTCAGTGTAAGGCTCGAGCCTCTCTCTGACTGTGCTCAGCTCTTGGATCACACGATCTCTCAACACATCAGCCTCTGTTGTGACTTTGGTGATCAGGTCCTGGGCTGTAGGTGGAAGCTGCTCCTGGAGGGTGACGGCATACTTGTTGGCAGCATCAACACTTTCTGTCAGGCGGGCACTAGATTAAAATAAGAAGAAAAAAAAAGCTAGTGAATACAAGGCAGCGCAGTTATATTTCTAGCTTATCCTGAATATTTTAGGCAATACTATAATTTGTTGTCTGTTAACATAATTAGCAAGTTTTGTATGATCTACCTGACATCCTGTCCGAACTGAGATGATCTAATCATCTTCACGGTTTCTTCAGCTGTCTGTGTAGCTTTGGCAACATAATCCCAGAAGGCATCAGTCACCACCTCCAGCTGTGGCTTGGGTGCATCAGCATAAAAAAGGTTGGCATTGCAGCCTGTTTAATGGAGACATGAATAAATTCAGAGTAGTGCAGATATTTCAGCTTTGTATATTCACTGGGATTTGACATTTATACAGGTCATATTCACTGATCACCAACGTTTTTCTTTATCTTGAGCGGAATAGTTGCTAATTATGTATATATGTTCTCATGAGCCAAAATTTATAGTAGAATAATGATTTTTCTTATACTCACCAGTGAAAACAGCTAGGACGAGCACAGCAAGGACCTTCATGGTTCTTAGACACTGTAACAAGAAAAGACCAGTTAGTTACCACAGCATGTTAACAACACAGTTAACAGTCAAAGAAAGATTCTTTTAGCTCTCCATCTTACCTGAGTTTGTTAGTGTATCTGTAAGTCCACTTGGTAGTGCTTGTATTAAACTGGTGAGGAACTGAGGCTTATATAGCAAGGCAGACAGCAATGATCACAAAGTCCAAACATTAGTGCTTTGCTGTCACCTTGCCTCACTCAGCTATCTTTGCTGACATCTTGTGCCAGATAATCCATGCAGCACGCCTCTTTGACACGAATACACACTGAGCGTATACCCCAATATACACAAGTACACATTAGTCATCATTTGTGAGTTGTCCATTAAAAAACAAGAAAAAAACAAGAACACCTATTGTCTTAAATTTAAAAACTACTCGAATGCTGTATTTTGATGATTGACCACTGTTAGAGTGATACAAAATCCATAAGTCTAACCTCAACCGACCCACACAGGCTAGTCTGTAATCACTTAGCTGATAGGTTTTTTCCAAGTCAGTGATAACTCTCTGCCAAGACAGATAGTGTCTATTGCTTTAATGTCTTTGTTGTCCTACTTGATTACGTGTACAGTAGGTATTTTATTGTCTCTCTTAGTTTTACATTTTGCCAGCAACACTGCTTCTGTGTCAGGGCAGTGTTCAGCAGGCCTATGTGTAAGTCTGACCAAAGGTTAGCAGACTTGAGCACTGTCAGCTTGTGAAGGCCAAAGTAACTGCTGTTTCACGTCAGACATGCCATAGTCCAATTGCCAGAAACCACTTTGGAGTCCCGAGTATTAATTATTTCATTTTTCCCCGTTGTTCTTCTCTTTTTCTCAAGTGTATGTGTATGAAACTTGAATCTCAATTTTACCAGAATTTTTTTTTTTGAAAATGGTACCTCTATAAAGTACTGTGAGTGCAGTTTGACTATTTATAAAGCTGAAAAAATTGTCCGACAAAAGTACAAATTAACGTTTCCGTCCAAAAATCCAATAGATCAATTTTTGAAAATGGTCAAACATGAGATTTGCATCATGGAAGCACAACCAACAAATCTGGAGAAACTGTGTGATGCTTTCATGTCAGTATGGACCAGAATCTCAGAGGAATGTTTCCAGCTGTTGAATATATGCCATGAGGAATTAAGACAGTTCTGTAGGTACAATAGAATCCAATCTAGTACTAGAAATTGGGTAACCAATAAAACTACTGGTGAACAGCTACTTAAACAGTATATTGTGATTTGTTGGTGATACCTATGTCATTGTCTTCTAGGTCTTATCTGTGCAGACCTAGAAGTCTGCACAGAGAAGTCATATAATAGTAATAGAAAGAAAGTATACTTTATTGATCCCAATGGAGAAATTCCTCTCTGCATTTAACCCATTCACGCTGTGAAGCAGTGGGCAGCCATTGGGCGCCCGGGGAGCAGTGTGTAGGGACGGTACCTTGCTCAGGGGTACCTCAGGTTAGCCATTCAGTGGATTCAAACCACTGACCTTCTGATCATGGGGCCACCACGCTACCTACTGAGCTGTCCCTGCCTGATATAAAGGGCTCAGGTCTTACCAACAATATAAACAATATCAGCATCAACTGAAACTACCTGTGGGAGAATAGTTACTTTCACAGGTGTCACTTACTTTTCTAAGCTATAGAAAATAAAACATTTTTACTATGGATAGTGACATTTGGCATATTGTATTGTAACTGAATGTAGATTATTAACCTCTACCTTAATATTCCATTAGGGAATTCAAATATCAAACCGTTTCTACCTGTTTTTGACACTAAAAGCAGTACATTTCTCTTTTTAAACCTTATTGTTTTTCAATACTCCTGCAGGTCAATTCATTTTGCACAATTCATGATGTACAACATTATGCATACATCTCATAGACAGGTCTTATTTACAGAAAATTGCTTTTTGCGTGCTTCATGTAAATATGTCAGATATGCTTCCACCCTTAATGATTGCTTGTCGTTATGATGAAAATTTTAAGTCATTCCAGAGAGTTGGAAATAACATTTACTTACTCTTTCTTCTAACAGTTTCTTTTAATAACTTAACATGCCCTAGTATCTATGCCAATCAAAGGAATAAGGTACCACTATGTCAGTAGCTAAAAAATAATGTACCTATGAAGTGTTCAGTAGAAGTGAAAGAAAATCTTATTATACATGATTATTTTGAGGTCTTTTTAAACCACAGTTTTCAATTTAAGAAACCATTTAAGCATCTCATACTACTTAAGTCACACTGACCCTCATACAAAGTCCACTAATCTTAGCATACCAAAGTTATCTGAAGTTATCTAGAGGCTGGTACTGCTGAACAGCAATGTGGGCAGTTAATAAGCCGATGATACCCTAAAGACTTTATAGAGAGGGGTGAGAGAAGAACTAATACAAGATTTATTGTTGAGTGATAAATGTATTCACATTAGGAGAATACTAAAATCCAGAAGTGCTACCACAATAGTAACCAGAAGAAACAGTAGAAGCGGGGGGGGGGGGGGGGGGGGGGGGGGGGGGGGAGTGGTGTTACAACACGGCAAGGACTTCTGGACTTTGTGCTCTTAACTATTACTGTCATCTGACATCAGTATATATACACGGAAGCACTGTTCCAACACACATACACTAAACCTCAAGAGATACACAAGCCCAAAGCAGGTGAGAATCTCACTACATTTTAAACAATATTTTAAGAGGCAAATCTAAAAGTTATGACCTTTTTAAGACTACTTAAAACTTAATCAGACTGTTATTGTTTTTCAGCTAGTTGCAGTCATGAAGGTGTTTATGGTACTAGTCGTCGCAGCGCTCTCTGGTAATTTCCAAGCTTCTTAATTATATCCCAAAAATGTGATTCTGTTGATCTGGACGTAGCATTTTCACTGAAAGAATCCAAGTGTCAGTCAGTTGGATGAGTCTCTCACAGAGACTAAAGAAGTCACTTGGATGAATGACAAAACCTTTTTCTCACTGAAAACGCTATGTCCAGATGAACAGAATCAACTTTTTGTGATTTCCTTACCTGGATGATTGAGCATGCATCAAGACTTTCTGATTATAGTTCAACGTTAATGGCAATGGCAATAATTAACTGAACATCTGTACTGTTCTCACACCACGCGTGTTTCCATCCAACAGGCTGCCATGCCAACCTTTTCTATGCTGATGCTCCCAAGCCACAGTTGGAAGTGCTGACCGATGTTTTCTGGGATTACATTGCCAAGGCCACACAGACAGCTGATGATACACTCCAGATGATAAGAAACTCTCCAATTGGACAAGAAGTCAAGTAAGTTCTTTGACACACTGCACTAGCATGACTGGCCCTATGATGGGCATATGCCTCATGACTGTTATGGGGTCATTCAAGCCACTGATGATCTGGCAATCACTATCTGTCCTCTAGTGCCCGGCTGACAGAAAGCGCTGACTTAGCCAGCAAGTATGCAGTCACCCTCCAGGAACAGCTTCAGCCTGCAGCCCAGGACCTGATCACCAAAGTTACCACAGAGGCTGATGTGTTGAGAGAACGTGTCACGCAGGAACTAAACACAGTCAAGGAGAAGCTCCAGCCCTACACTGAGAACATGCAGACCCAGGTTCATCAGAGAGTGGAGCAGCTCAAGCAAGAGTTGGTTACTTATGCAGATTCCCTGGACTCTGAAGCCCTAAGGACCACCCTGATGCAGAAGAGTGAGGAGCTAAAGACCAGCTTGGAGCAGAGTGTAAAGGATCTGCAGTCTCAACTGGGTCCCTACACAGATGACCTGAAGCAGAAAGTGGACCAGCACCTGCGGGACTTCCAAAAACGTGTTGCCCCTATGACTGAAAAAGTCCATGTAGAGCTCACTCACAGAGCGCACCTGGTGAAACAAATGGTTGCCCCTTATGCAGAAGACCTTAAGGAAAAGCTTGACCCCTATGCCCAAGACCTCCAGGCCCAACTCATGTCCCTCTACCAGTCCTTTGTCAACACAAACTAAGTCACCCTCCATCTACTATATCATTTTCAAAGATACCGGACTTGCTGGTCTACCTCTGTTTTGAAGAAATACAATAATTGAATATCTGTCTTGTACTGTAAACAATATTGTGTTTGCACCCCACCCTCCACCGCATTATTTATGGATAAGTGCAAACATATTAAAACAAATCCCTGCACTTATCAAAAATGTAAATATTCCATTTTTATTGTGTTGTGAAGTTTGAAACTGTGACCCTTTTGTAATTTCACTAAGTTATCTGAAATAAATACAAAAATCTGGAAATTATTCATCTGGCTAACTTTTGAATCGACTTCTCTCTTTTACATAAAGTGAAACTCTAGAAAGAAATCTCATCGCGAAACATCTTGTTTCAACACAAACTATGACAAAGTATGATGAGAAGTGGTTCTGAAAGCACACAACAGTGAATTCTTCCATGTGTTTGAGTGATGCACAGATAGATGGAGGGACCACACGGGGTCACAAGAAACAGTAGTGTGTGTGTGTGTGTGTGTCTGTTCATGCATGTGTTTGCTTTTTCTTTCTTTCTTTTTTTTCCCCCAGGAGGCAAAAAGTATTTTGACTCCAATGTCTTAACATGTCCTGGCTTCTGCAAGAGTTTCGGCTTCTAGTTTTTCCAGAGGCACTTTTGTTCTTCTCAGTGCTTGCCATTAAAACTACACATTACATATATCAACAGCAAAACTGAAAAAAAAAAGCTGACCAATGTAATCCAAGAGACTAAGAAGTTAATCCCTTCGATTCAAAGAATTTAGGATTTTACATTGTCATGAAATTTGACATATTTTGCATTTATTGAACCCCCCCACCCCTGTTGTTGTAACTGTATAACGCCTGGTCTTATCCCTCTTATCTTGCCCCTACTGACAGTGCCAGCATCCAACGTGGAGGGTTAGAGTCCAATAACAATAACAACGCATTCACATGCACACACAACACACACAAAACATCTGTTTCCTGATTATTTACTACTGCTCTGCTTTTTTTTTTGACTGATTCAATGGGTAATTTACTTGTATGTCTAAAGGTCTGTCCTACATAAATAAATCTAAATCCTTAGCATCCATTCTTCCCTAAATGCAGTTAGTGATAAGGATTGCATTCAATGAGAGACACGCTCCTCAAATTGCTCTAAAAGCTCTGTGAGACTTTTGAAATGCAAATCTGATTACAAATGTTTGTGTTTCAGCCTGTCTTTATACCTCATTAGCACTTGTGTGGGAAGCAAAAAGGACTATTCAGATTCTCTTATCAGTCAAATGGCCAAAAGGTATTGTTAAGGAGCCTTTGCTGGTATCTGCTCCCATTAAACTCTACAACACAGTCCACTAGGTTCTTTTTTTCTTTTTTTCCCCCGAACAAGACACATCTTGCCTTGCACACCACGAAAGCAAACGGCGATCTGATTTTGTTTTGATGTAGATAACAGGTTGTTACTAGACCTTTTCTTCTCTGCTTGACAAGCAGTGATAAGATAAGTATCGCATGTCATTGGATCATTAGAAATTATCTCAGGTCATGGCGTTTGTTTCTCAATCATATGAATATGGCCATGCTTTAGAGCAGGGTTGTTATGAAGAGACGTTCTTGACAAGAAAGAAAAATGTAACACAACAATTTCACCTAGTACTTGGAATTTAGAATAATTTGAAATTGCCATGAGAAAACTGTTGTATGCAGCATATCATCATGTTCACATTTTCCATGCCAGTGTTTAAACCTCCAACTGTACCTCTACTGGAAATGTTTTGTTACAGCTCTGGAAGTTTTCAGAGTCCCCTATAAATACATCATAAAACAACCTCGTATGTTTTTGTGGGTTTTCTTTTTCATTTTCTGCAAGTTTTCAGAGTATATTAAGCAAAACTAACTAAATGTGGATTTTTTTTTTAAAATAATTGAGGCAATGATCAATTATTTAAATATTTGATTTACCACTTTGTGAAGCAGTAAATGCAACTAAACATTTATATTGACCAGTCCTAGTCACCAGCCTAGAGGAACACATTCGATTCTGCCATGCTGGTGTTTTCCTGACATGGGCAGCTCGTCCATGGTTTTGACCAGAACATTTCAAAGCACTGACTTTTAGTTTTCTTTGCTCCAAGAGGATGTTGTCTTATTGTATGGCCCACTTTCTATCTTGAATTTCCTCCCTTTGTACACAGTCTAGCTTTGCCGTTCCCACGTGATGGCTATCAAGTATCTTGGTCCTGTGCCCAAGATGGCACCAGTGTGTTTGGCTTGCCATCTAGCCCTGTTCCTGTTGCGTTTGTTTGTGCTATTTAGGCTATTTTTTGTGTGCTAGAGTTTACTCTCTTTTAGTGTACACTCGCAAAACCTGTGTCTGTGCCTACACAAAAATATGGGATTTTGTTTTAACTCGCGGTTTACCGGTCTTTAACTTAGAGGTCTGTGATGCTGTATGGCTGGACCATAAGCCTGTCTTGTTTGAGGTTTCCCTTCCTTGTACTCAAGTTAATCCTCCTGCTGTTGCTCAGAGCGGTGGTATTTTTAACCCATTCACTGCTGGTCAGTTCTCTGTTGTTTTTCATCAGAACAGCAGCCTTCCTGATTCTATATGTAATGATCCAGAAGAGCTCAGCTCATGGTTTTACTCAGTCGGTGGCCCCCTTTAAGCTGAAGGGTTCAGGTCTGAATGAAGCCACCCGTGCTGTCAGAAGAAAGTGTAGGAGAGCTGAACGTAAATGGAAGAAGGATAAACTTCAGCTTTCATACCAAATATTACAGTATTACTGGAATTCATATCAGAAAACTGTTAAGAGAAAACATTTTGCTGCTATTATGCAGGCTAATTCCTGTAAGCCTCAAGCCTTATTTAAAACTATTGACATGGTCCTTCATGCTGTACAGACTGTTGGTGTTGACTCCCCTCAGGTAATTTGTGAAAACTTATCTTTCTGACTTTAAAAATCTTCTTAAAACATATTAATTTGCTGAAGCCTTTGGCTATCTTTAAGGGGGTGGCTCAATTTGTTTTAACATGTTTTATTTCATTTTATTCATTTATCTTATTTTTCTTTTATTGTGTTTATGCTATTTGTATATGTACAGCAGTTTGTGAACCCTGGTTTTATGTTAAAGTGCTTTATAAATAAAGCTGTTATGGTATGGTAATAAATCTTATTTGTTCATGGTTTGTTCATAATTCATTTTCTGCTATTAAAATCAGAATATGTATGAATATCAATAGTACAACTTTTCTACATGACTGTCATTCTATTTGTTAAAATTACTCCTACAGGCTTAAATGCTTAGCCTACAGATATAATACTCAAATACATACAGATGTACCTCATACTTGGTCATTTTCCTTAAAAAACTTTGAAGTCTAATACTTTTGTTACATTGTTACATATTACTTTTTTAGGTCATGTTAATTTGTGAATTCTAAAAGAAAAAAAACAACAACAACAGCTTTTCCAAGCAACTACAATGCCCCACGTGACACTGTAAACATGAAGGTTTTCTGTTCTAAAACAAGGTTACACTGCCATCGAGTGGTAAGGTTTGGACACACGTTCTCATATAATGTTTTTTCTTTATTTTCACTGCTTTCTGCACTGTAGATACATACTGATGACATCAATTATATGAATTGTACCAAAGAAAAAATTGATAAATAAATATAAATATGTTTTATATTTTAGATTCCTCAAAGTAGATACCCTTTGCTTTTTTGGCATTGCTGCAAACCCTTGGCTTTCTCCCAATGAGCTTTATGATGTAGTCACCTGAAATGGTTTCAACTTTACAGCTCAGCCTTGTCAGGGTTCATTTGTGGAATTTCTTGTCTTCTTAATGGGTTTGGGACCATCAATTGTTTTTGCAGAAGTCAGGTTGGTACACAGCTGACAGCCCTATTTGACAACTGTTAGAATTCATATTATGGTAAGAACCAATCAGCTAAGTAACGAGAAACAACAGTCCATCATTACTTTAAGAACTGAAGGTCAGTCAGTCCAGAAAATTGCTAAAACTTTGAATGTGTCCCCAAGTGCAGTCCTAAGATTCATTCAGCAGTACGACGAAACTGGCTCACAATGAGGACCACCCGAGGAAAGGAACACCAGGAATCACCTCTGCTGCTAAGGATAAATTCATCAGAGTCACCAGCGTCAGATATCACAAGTTAGCAGTGCCCAGATAAATGCCACACAGAGTTCTAGTAGCAGACACATCTCTATATCAACTGATCAGAGGAGACTGTGTGAATCAGGCCTTTATGGTCAGCTGCTAGGAAACCACTACTAAGGAAAAGCAACAAGCAGAAGATATTTATTTGAACCAAAACACTCAAGAAATGGACATTAGACCAGTGGAAATGTGCACTTTGGTCTGATCAGTCCAAATTTGAGATCTTTAGTTCCATCCACCATGTCTTTGTGGGATGCAGAAAAGGTGAATGGATGGTCTACATGTATGGTTCCCACAGTGAAGCATCGAGGAGGAGGTGTGATGATTTGTGGGGGTGCTTTGCTGGCAACACTGTTGGGGACTGTGCTGAACAAAAGAATGCGTAAATGCTGGTAGTTTGACTGCAAAAAAAATCTTTTCCTTATTCTTCAGAGTGGAAAATAGGCCCGAGTCAAGCACGTCATTGTCTTGCCATGCCTTTTGTCATTGTTGCATGTCATGACAGCTCCTACTGAGAATTCTCAGTACAAAACTAGGTTAAGCTGCATCACCATAAGTGCACATGATGTTGATATGAAGCATTATTTTATTGGATCATTAATAATTATTAATAAAAGCTTATTTTATCCCTTTGATAATTTTATTTAGCAAATAAACCATTATTTACTAAATGTTATACAAATTTGTTGTTATTGTAAAATGTAAATAAAATAATGTTTTTAGTGGTTCAAATTTCTGGACTGCAGTTAGGTCAGGTTAAGATGCACACAAATGTTGCTGTACTAAGTTAGATGATAACAAGTACAACCAGTTAAATTTATCAAATTTACAAAGAATAAAGCTGTAATGTTAATTAAAAAGTAAAAAGTAAAACATTTTGTCAGTGGATAATAATAATTTCTTTTGAACATCATTTTGAATGCACAGAAAATAGGCAGAGTTTATTGGAACTGAATGTGTGCGGACAAAATAAAATGGCAGCAAATAAAAAGAAAACTTATTTCAGTGCTTGCAATGATGGTAGTTCACCATATCAACATTACCTCTAATTTCTATTATTCAAAATTATACAAAAAAAACAAGAATAAGGCCTTGCCTATTAGATCTATTCTGTGTTAACCAATAAAGTCGGTCGCCTCTTTGTATGTTTGCAGATGGGTTCTTTCAGTTCTAGAACAATGCCTATCTTTGCTCTAACAAAGGGAAATAATTTTATCTGGGTGTTTCAACAGTGTTTTTCTGGGTCATGACAATCATCCACCACATCAGAGATGTTTGTGCAAATTACCAGCATTAACACTTACCATTATCCCCCTTTCCAGGAACCCACATGAGCCTTTATTTATCTCTGATGCACATCTCTCATTCCTTTCACATTTTTACAGCCAGTGGTCTGTCCTTGTATTCTGCTGTTTGTTTTCGGGGGGGGGGGCTCTTGCACCTATGTTAAACTCTGTTAACATGATGAATATTCATACATCTTTGTTTTACTTTTACTGAGTGATACTGTCAGGATGAGGTCGTGGACGAAAGAAGGAGGACCCAAACGCTGGACTCACAGGTAGGTGAAGATTGGTGTTTTATTGTCAACGGAGTGAACAAACAGAACAGAAGTAGGAAACGGCTGGCCGGCTGGACGACTGACTGAATGGATGAATGAAAGACTGACTGACAACTGACCGGCTGACCTGACGGAACTGAACAGAGGACAACCTAACAGCGGCGAGAACAACATCACAATAACATCAATGACACGACATTGGACTGGTTGAACTGAGGGACATAAATACACAGGCTGAGTGATGAGAGATTAGAACCTGGTGAGTACACAGCTGAACATAATGACCTAATGATAAACGGGAAGAGGACGGAACATAATGCACATGGACCAAGGCTAACACAATAAAACAGGAGGTGAAGCAGACAGAATATAAACAGTGAACATGAACTAAGAATACTGGGTCAAAGACCCAGAAACCCTGACAGATACCTTCCTCACGTGTGAGCTAGTCTAAACCATATGGCTCTAAAGCAGACAGACATACAATGCCTTAACTAAAGGGGAAGAAAAACAAAAAATAGAAAACAAAACAAGTGCAAATTATGATGTTGCTTCAAAGAATGTGGTTTCAAAACAAGATAAAATTCTTTCCTTTAGGTGTCAGAAAGGTGAACAGACCACTGTCACACGTCATTGGTTTTTGTTATTATACGGTGTCATGGCAGCTGCTACTGTGAATTCTGAGTGCATTAGTGTTAACTGTCAAAAGGGTGGTATGATAAAGTTTAGAAATGTAAAAACATCAAATGAAGTGGTTCACAAGTAAAATATGACTGAAAATAAATGTTAATATAAACAAGGTTTTTCCTTTGTATGCAGGTTCTATAAATAATATAAATATATAAATATATATATATATATAATTGTATTTAAGATTTTGGATTTTATTTTTATGTGCAGTTCAGTCCTTACAGCCCCGTGTTTGCTTCGTGTGATTAAGAAAGTAGTGTGTGCTGCCAAGGGGAGACATGGGTTTTCATTTATTTATTTATTTTGGTAGTCTGCACAAGTGTGTACTTTCACTTGATGTATAGTTTTACACACAGTTAGTAAAGCTGGAAGTTTCACACTTTAAACATTGACATTATGTTGGTCTTCTTAATCCAGCAGGAAACACTTGTAAAGACTAAACAAAAGATCTGATTAAAAACAATCAAAGGATTTTTATTTGTATTTGGGAAAATTCACAGTCACATATAAGTTCATTTTTATGAGCTATGTATACGTTACTTCTAAGCACATGTTTGAGTCCTGATTCCAAATGTTTAGAACCACATTTGGGTCCTCAATAATGTAGCAAAGCAAAAGCCTTGATGCATACAGAATAGAAAAGTACCTCTTAGGTTGAGGTTTCCAGTATTTCTGGTTTATCATTGCATTTCTGCACGGAGATCATGTCACAGTACATTAGTCAGCAGGGCATTTGTAGGCACAGACCTGTATCTGTTTTACAACTTCTTGAAAAAAAAAACCCTGTTATTAATGTGCCTTGGTTAAATCTGAAAAGTGTTAGAATACTGCTTGAATTTTTCTTTTTTTTCCTGTTTTTGCCAACAGTTTAGATTAGTCAGAATCTGGCAGTATTCTGACTAATCTAAACACATTAGACACATTTCAATTTTATAAAGCAGAACTGTGATAAAGCAGCCGATTTCTGAATGCTTCCTCACAGAACAACTGTCCAGGCTGAACATGTCCTTACTCAGTGTGTGGCAAATGGTTTTATCCTTTTATCACAATACATATTCTCCTGATGCTCTTTATACCTAGTTCCAGGAGACTTCCAGGAGCTCTTTATACTGACTTCCAGGAGATGTAATATTCTGGAAGCCCTGGATGTAGAACACAAGCGCATAAAATCCACAGTGTCATCTTAGAGTAGAACAGACACTCAGCATGATAAATAACACATATGCAAAGAGATATGGATTATTAGGTGATCATTAGCTGCCTGGAACAGAAATCTCCAAACAAGTCGAACAGAGAATCACTGGAGCTGTATCTGGAAGTTTGTAATGGAGGATATAAGTACATTGTAGATACTATGGATCATTTCACCCAACAAGTCAGCAAAAACTGGAGCTGAAAAGATCTTTGTAGACTTTGTACTCAAGTATCATCATCAGGGAAATGAGTTGGCCATTATGGAACAATATCGCAGCATCCAAGCCTGACAGACAAAGCCTTGTTATACAACTGAAAACAGTCAAAGGTGAGAGATTTCATTGATCAGTCCTCTTTTCAAACATTTTTACAAATAAAAGAAAACAGAAGATTTGATGAAGTAGATGACTGAGATCCATATCCACATCCAACTCCCACAACGAAATATTTGTTTCACATCAGAGACAGAGGAAAGATAATATATTACCTTAGGTCATCTATCAATTACACACAGAAAAAAAATGTTCCCCACTAAGAGTAAAAGACAAAAGTTCATAGTCAAATGTTGAGTTTATCATTGTTATCAACTGTTGTTCATGTTTTCCTGGTAAAAATTAGGTGTGAAGTGGAATGTCTTTAAGTAATGCAAACACTCGGGATTTTTTAATGTCACAGACATCAGATAACAGGAAATGATGACGTGGGCTAAAGCAGGAACAAATCTAGATAGAATATGCATGACTCCCTGATGTGTCAAGCACGTAGCTTTAGTCGTATAAAACTGGTTCTAACACTCCTGTCACAGGTACAACTTCTCATGCAGATGAGGAAGAGACAAGTGTGGCACAAGGTAAAGACAAGTTTCATATTTCTATGAGAACAAACATAAAGTTTATATATATATATAAATCTTTAATATTTATATATTTTTTTAATTTTGTGATTGTTTTTCCTCATTCTTGGTAGAATCTCTGATTTAGGTTTCATCAAAGACGCACCATGAGGATGAAAGGATGTGTTTTTATTTTTGTGATCATGGCAATTTCTGAAGCATTCTCCTTAAACCCAGTAAGTGATTAGTTGCATAGTGATATTTCAGAAATCGTAAATATCAATATGCAAAGAGAACTTAAAGAGATTTTTTTATTATTATTTGTCTGGTTTGTTTTGTAATCAAGTTTGTTGAACAATAATACTGAATATTAAATATCAGCTACAAACAATGATTTTGGTTTTTCAAAAAGAAAAAGAAAAATTTTAATTTTGCATGTTGACCAACAAGTATGGAGTGTGTTTTCTATCAAATTCTTAAAATGGAAAAAAAACAACAACATTTATTCACAGTACTACATACAGTATGTTAAATGATGGTACATTTATTTTAATATTATATTGATATTTTTACAGAATGGGCTAGAAATAGTGGGTAAGTTCTATTTTTTTAATTTTCCACATCATTTGATGAAATTCAAATTTTTTTTAAATATTAAAAAAACTGTATACAAAAATACCTCATCTGTTTTTGTAGATGTTGGTGAAGTGAAGGACATTCCTGAAATAAACAAGGGTAAAGTTCAACATCTACTTATAACTAAACCTTTTTATAAGGATATTTTTGTTCTTCATGCAACTGTAGTTGAATATTAGTGACTTGTTTCTAATTTTTTTAATTTTATCTTAGAATTTTTACATGATGATATTTTGGAGGTGAGTTTTTTTGTATGAAGATAAAAATGTATTTGTTCTAAAAACATCTGTGTGCATAGTAACTTTGCATTATGTCACAATATACATGTTTCTTACACTTTAGCCTATAGGCAAGCAGAGGAGTACCATTATCAATGAAAACATCCTGTGGACATCTCCAGTCCCCTACCTCTTAAATAATGACCTTGGTAAATATGTGTTTTCTTACAAATACACCTGAAAGAAATCTTTATTTCTATGGGAACACATCTTTGTGATGTCATACCTGAAAATGCATTTTTTCCATGTCAGCTGGACGCTTTTGACACATAGAAGCCACATATTGAAAAAAAATACAGTAGCGTGTGCGAGTGAACAGAGCTACTTTAATGGAATAGTTTTGCAAAGCAACCACCCACGCCTTTGCTAAAACTGGAAAAAAAAAAATTTTTATAGCTCCATGCTTTATAGCCTTACAGTAAAATGCATGGGCAAGGCTAAGGACCTTTATTGGTTGTCTAAAATATCTTCTTCTTTTCTTTTAATCTCTACAACACAACAATGGTAGACATTAATTCTAAAGGAGTCATTCTGAGAGCCTTTGACCAGTTCAGGTTGAAATCATGCATTGACTTCAAACCAAGGGACTCTGAGGACTATTACATTTCTGTCAAACAGTTAAATGGGTATGTTTTTTCTGCTCTTTGTTGTTGTTGTTGTTTTTAAAAGTAAAATTTCCTACTTAGCTGCAATTAGCATATATATTCTAAAAATGACTATGCTGATTTTTCAATTAGACTTTTTGTTCGTTTAGTTTAGTTTAATTTGTGATATATATATATGTGATATACTTCTGCTCTTGCTCTTGACGAAGGCAGTTGCACTTTTCTCCTCTCCTCCTCCTCCTCTCCCTTAGCTTCCCTGCTTAGCCTCTTGTGTCCTTGTCTAGTCTCGTGTTTTTTGTATTACTTTTCCCAGGAACACTCACTCACAGTCTGTTCTCTAAAACCTAAAAGAGGAATTATGGATTTGATCAACTGGTCCCTAAATGCAATTGACACCCCTTTCTCAACGAGAAGTTTGGGCTTGGGTGAGCCTGAGTGCTGAAGATATCTACCTATTTGGAACCATGGTAACAGTGTTCTGGCTGATCGGAACTGGCTTGGCCCTGACTTATCGAAGAATTAAGAAAGCGGAACCGGCTGTTCAAACCCCCACAAGGCTGCCCGCTGGGATTGAAACGATGGGATTGAAACGATTGCTGCACTCAATGGGCTCATTGAGTGCAGCACGGATAAGATCTTGGAAAGGCTACGGCTGCTGTGAATACTCAGAATAAGATCTCTGACTGCAGACTGGATTACATCTCAGAGGGCTAGCTCGGAATAACATCTCTGAACGCAAATTGGATGACATCTCGGGGAGGCACACTGTCGTGAGTTCTCAGAATCGGCTCCTTGAGCACAAAAAATGACAACATCACAGAACGCAAGTATGGCGAAGCTCGCGGCTCTCCAATGGGAGATTGAGAGACCAGTGTTAGACTGTAGAACTGCTTTGAAATTCATATGAGCTGTTTGCACTAAAGTAAGAAACACCATCACTTCATGTTGATACCCTCTCGGCGCCAGCTGCGGTCGCAAGGTTGCAGCCGAACAAAAACACCCTGATAACGACTGTTTAGACTGTTCCTTCCCATTCCATGCAAGGCCACCTGGGTTGGCTGGAAGACTGTTTACTTAGCCTAGCAGGGCGAAGGACACTGTCTCAGCTGAACTCTGGACACGCACACACATACATATACACTGATATGCACACACTCATCCCCCCTCCCTTTCCAAATGCCTTCGACGCTTATTCCCTTCCGATGCTGACGGTGGATCAAGGAGACCAGCGCACAGGCTGCAGGACCGGATACTGTCTAAATCAGCTGTCTCTCACCCTTTACCCACCCCTGTTGCTTGTCATGTGTTTCTTTGGTGTATTAAGAGTTTTTTCATGTGCTATGTGCAGAGGTGTTTTTTTCTGTTCTCAAACTGATCTCCCTGTTGGAGTTCAGTCTGGGGGGAGTTATTTTTTCTCCTTATCTTTCCTCCTGTGGTGCATTTTCCATTGTTATACCTCTCTGACCTGTCTTCCCCATGTGATGTTTTGTGTAATGTATGTATGGTCGGAGGGTAAGATGGCGCCGCCATTGCGCGCAATAGGTCGGCAGCCTTATGAAATTTCCCCTTATGGGACTAATAAAGGTATATCAAATCAAAATATATAGTTCTAGCAAAAGAACAAGATGAATACAGTGAAATTTTTAAGAATGGTTATGTTTTTGTTATTTCTTTTCTGATTTATTTAATTGTGATTTTATAGATTAAACTAAATAAATTACAGAATACATAACTAGTTATAGGACAAATATTCATCAGTGTTCTGCCTTTAATTTCAGATGTTGGTCATACATTGGACGAATATTTTCCAATGGACAGGAACTCTCCATTGGAATAGGCTGTGGTTACATTGCAATTGTTGAACATGAGTTCCTTCATGCTCTTGGCTTCTACCATGAACAGTCCAGATATGACAGAGATGATTATGTGACGATTAACTTTGAAAACATCCTAGAGGGTTTGGTTAACACTTATACTAATTATAACAAAGTTAATGTCTTTGTTCAATATTTCTATTCAAATACTTATCTTAAAGCTGTATAAAGCAGTCTGCATAAATGTAATAACCACTCTGAAATTGTTAACATAAAATCATAACTATTTAATAATCTGAGATTGAGTTATAAAATCAATGAAATCACTATAGTGAGCATACAAAATATTTCCTTTTATGGTTTGACCTTCTCTCATATTATCAAATTTTTTTCAGTATCTGTTTTCTGTATGTGATGTTTGGCTTTTATATATGATTTTTATAGCTTACAAGCACAATTTTAGAATAGTCAGCAGTGATGAGAGCACCACCCACGGAGTCCCATATGACTATTTGTCCGTGATGCACTATGGCAAAGATGATTTCACCAATGGCAATGGATCTACAATTATCACCAAAGACCCCAAATTCCAGAATCTTATTGGTCAACGACTGGAAATGAGTGCTAGTGATGTTCAGGAGCTGAATCTACTCTACAAATGCAGTAAGTGCTTAAAGATTATGGGGACCAGCATCCAGTTTTAGGAATACTCTGGGATTATTGGTTAAAGTTACTAAGAACACCATGAGAACATTGTGCTCTTAACCAATAGAAAGTAACCATTTTCTTTCTCACACTCACATTTGTAAATAGTTTTTACATTGTTTTTAGAGTTACTACGCGCATTTAAACTTAGTAGGGCTCTTTACTAGGGGTTTTTACTTATATTCATGAGGCCATAAATTTATATATTATTGAATTCCAAAATATCTATTATGATCACTTTTTGAACTGGCACAATGATCAAGTCTAT
Source organism: Rhamphochromis sp. 'chilingali' (assembly GCF_963969265.1). NCBI lineage: Eukaryota > Metazoa > Chordata > Actinopteri > Cichliformes > Cichlidae > Rhamphochromis > Rhamphochromis sp. 'chilingali'. Next base: position 26,622,601 of record NC_137938.1, on the reverse strand, counting down.
TTGTCATAAGAAAAGTTCAACAAGTCACAATTATGATTTGAAAATGGTTTAAACAAACAGACAACCATGCTCATATTCGCACCTATGGCCAATTTATAATAGGCAAATAATCTCACCCCATTTGTTTAATTCATACAAAAATCAACATACCGGGATTGTCAGGCTGCGATTTCAGCAATATCACGGGTACTCCAATAATCAACTTTCTGTTGCTCATTGTCAGTAATTAACTAAGCCTAAAAGTGCTGAATGTGTGTAGAAAATTGCTCACGTGAAAACAGTTCACTCCCTTGAGATGACAGTTTTGTGAGTTGACAATTTTGCCTTTTCCCTCCAACCTTCCTTGGAAAAAAAAACTTGCGCTTTTAATTCATCTCTACAGGCTCATCCATTGCCTTTAAGATGTACTGTGGCTTTACTAATGGGACCATGTGTCAAATGAACCGCTGTTCAAAGAGTGGCAATGGCTGGGAAATGGTAACTGGTGTTTATGGTGGTCCCAGCTCTGACCACACCAATCTGCCCAGTGGAAATGGTAATCAAGGTAAGGTTTCAAATATTGCATTTTTTTTATTGCAGTGTTTAATATACAGTTTTAAATGGAAAATGTAGTTTTCCACCTCAGCATTACTAACATCAAAAGTAAGCTGCCAGAGATAATAATAAATACTTTTGATACTTAAAATTTAAAGATAATTTTGAACTGTATTGTAGGTCAGGATGCGGGTTACTTCATGTATGCTAGCACAGGACCAGGTCAGGAGGGAGACTCAGCCTGGCTGGAGACAAAGAGGATGAGTCCCCAGAGGGAGTGTCATGTCCAGTGTCTGCAGTTCTACTATTACCACAATGGGAGCCAGACAGACAAACTTAACATCTGGATCAGAGAGTTTCAAGATGAATGGGACTCCACAGGAACTCTCTACCTAATGGGACAGATCACTGGTAATGAATCATTTGCGTGATTATTTATGATGATTTTCTCCAGATGAAGTATAAATGTTTCATATTTCACATTTTGTCATGAAGACATACGTCACATTCACCTATTAATCTAAAAATTCTAACTTCAGGTCCACCGACATCTCACTGGACTCTCCACCATGTTCCTCTGAATGCCACCAAGCAGTTCCAGGTGGAGTTTGAGGTTCGTAAAGGAGCAGGAAACTCTACAGGTGGCTTCTCTATTGATGACATCAATCTGTCAGAGCTCGAGTGTCCAGATGGAACCTGGCAGATTAATGATTTTGAGAGATTTTGGAACAGTACTCATACTCCGGCCCTGATATATAGCCCAAGGCAGTATTCCAGTGAGGGCTATGCTTACCGGGTAGCGTTATATCTAAGGCAGACAGATTTTGGAGTATATGTGCATCTTGTCTCTGGTGTCTATGATGACCAACTGAAATGGCCTTGCCCACAAAGGCAATTTACTGTCCAAATGGTGGATCAGAACCCCAACATCCAGCTACAGATGTCAAGGCAAATGAGTCTCACCACTGACCCAAATCTGCTCACCACCACTGGTACGTTTGCAGAAAAATGAAGTAATGCTTAAAAAATCTACTAACTAAATTATTAACCACTATGTTACATATGCTTTCTATAAATAGGTGTTCCCTTTTGGGGCAAACCTCGTGATGTTGGAACTCAAATTGTTGATGAGAACAATGAGCTCATCTATGCTAATAACCTGTATGGTAGATATTATTTTGCATCTTTGGAAGACATCAAATCCAGAGATTACCTCAAGGGAGGGAGTGCCATTTTCATCTTCAGTGCACAAGGCAAATTTAAATATTTTCATTGTTAAATTTAAATATTGTACTTGAAACTTTTACAACAGAAATGCATGAAGTGATGCAAGTTTCTGTATACATATTTTAAATTTCTTCTTTCAATAGATCTCACTCCTCTAGTTAATGGAAGTTCACTGCCATGTCTTCAAGTGAGAACAGTTAATATTACACATCCTCCTGGAGACCAGGATAAAGGACCTTGCTCATCACGGTACAAAATTTATTAAATTAGGATTCATATGAAGAGAAAACATATCATATGAAACAATATACAAATTCATAAGAAAATAGCAGTAAGCAGTTTGTATGTCTGTTGTTACTAGATCTGAAAGCTAGTGCACACTAGTGCTAGAAACTCTAGCACTGACTTCTGCACCCATGAAAGTTTTAATAGACCTCTCGAAAATGCTTTTACAGGATCTCAACCACCACAATTCCAATTCCAGACACAACAGATGGCAGGTACTCCACATTTCTCAAACATTTTCAGTTTTTTTTTAAATAAATAGAATGTGTTTCTTGCAGCCAGAAACACTAAAACTCTTACACACATAAGAATTTTGACCTACCTGTTAAAAATACTTTGTTGTTTACAGGATCTCACCTACCACAATTCCAATTCCAGAGACAACAGATGACAGGTACAACAATCATCTGTTTGTAAGATCGTGTTGTTGTCACAAGCTGTAAACTCTGCTGGACCTGAAATTTTAGACATTCTACTGCTGAACACAGTATAATTTTGTGCTCAACACAAAAAGCTTTATTTAAGGATAGTCATCAGCAAAACTTATAATGAAGCAGCACATGCAGAGGCTTGGTGTACCAATGGAGGAATAGGGTGAGATGGTGAAAGCTGATCTGCAGTGGTGAACACTTAATGGAGTAGACAAAAGAAAAAGCTCATTTTGGAAGCTGTAATCATTTCAATATTTGATGCAGGATTTGAAATCAACATGTTATTTTCACATACATACCGTATAATGCTTTGACTTACACATGACCTTGCCCAGTGATGATGATGACACTAGTAATGCTAATATTAAAGTCTTTTGTCTCTGCCCATGTATTTCTTGCATGGGTAATAATGATTTATGCAGTGACCCACAAGAATATAGTCACCAGCCAATCAGAATGTCTGTAATTCACATTTGCCATAATAATGAATTGTTTTCAGCACCAATCTGTAAAATTACAAGACAACTGAGTGTATTATTTGTTGCAGCTTACAGCACACATAGATTATGCCCAGTAAAACACAACAGTGCTGATGGCGATGTACACCTTCTTCTGAAATGTATAACTCATTTAATTCCTTAATTCGTTTCTTTGTGTTTTAGCCTTTTTGGATTCTCTCCTGGTATGATGGCCTCTCCTTTCCTCACACTCCTGCTAGCGCTGCTGCTTTTGATACCCTGATGTGTATTTCATCCACATCTGGAATCTTTACATGAGCAGCACAATTGACGCTGCCAGATTACTTTTTGTTATTTTTGGATTTTGCTTCTGTATGACCTGATAACTATCTGTTCCTTTTTGATTTATTATAGATGTTTCTAATATAATGATTTGCTTTTTTGGTGGTGAAACCTTTCATTGTGGTTGTTGGTTTAATAATAATCATTTGCAACAATGTTTTCATTTTGTGTATACAATATAGCGACTAAAATAAAGCAAGCAAAAAATATGTAAAATATGTGTAGCTTTTAAACTGCTTTTGACCAATATCAATTTATAATCATATGACAGTTTTGTTTACTGCAGTTTTCAATCATGTGCAGTCCACATAGTTTGAAGTTACTATAATATAGTGTGTGTGTGTGTGTGTGTGTGTGTGTGTGTGTGGGGGGGGGGGGGGGGGGGGACTATACTACTATGATTAGCAACAGTGTGCTTTCTTGGATGTTGGTGTACCGATGCTCAACAAAAATAAATAAATAAATAAATAAATAACCTTTAAAACAAAATGTAAATGAACTCTTCTTGTGATCAATTTAGTTTCATTGATTTTACACACATATAATTTCTTTGGTTTGGCACCCATGAACGACAGCTTTTCACACACTCCCCCCTTCTGTTCTCCCATCTCACTATAAAAAAGGAAAATCTCATTAGTCCAATCACCTCCACCTCCAGCCTCCCTGGCACCGCCCCTTGAGCTCACTGCACCACCCCTCCCCTGCAGCTGACCCAGGGACCACAGCTCCACCACACACAAACATTCTTGGTTCATGATTTTTTTCAGCGTTACTTGGATTTTAATCATTTGGCAGTGGTGAACATAATTTACTAAGATAGAGAAATTAATTATTTTGACTCATCATGGCAGCATGGAATCCCAGTGGTGATAGGATTAGGACAGGATCCCCAAGGGTCTAGAGTCTAGACACTGGTAGTGGTGAAGACGAAGATGAGGACTGGAGCTCTGAATGACTTGGATATGGTGGATATGCTGAGGAAGTGGGTTGCATAAACGAGAATCTGAAAGGCAAAATGGAGGGTACTGAAACCACACTGAGTGCAGGTTGATTAGTTAAAAAAGGGACAAGAAGATGATTGGATTAGAGTAATGTCTGTAGTGAGACTGACGTTTGTAATGAGCTTTTTACATAAGTATTAACAGGATGCTTCTCTACCTCAGTAAAATGATTGAATGATCCAGACCAAACCACCAAAAGGTGGGGCTGATGTCACTTGGCAATATAAGGTATTATGTCTATCAAACACACACAGGCACACAACTACGCCAAAATGCAGATTGCACTGAAGTATTCCCATATGGTAATACTTCATTGCAATGACGTTTCATAATAAAACATTAATAATCACATCTTTCTTGTATAACAAATATCTGCAAAGTTAGTATGCCTTTGTTGATTACTAGTCACTTCCTAAAAAAGCTTAAGCTGTGACATTATTTTCATACATAAGATACCTTTTGGCTTTCAAGTGATGCAGGAGATATGTGTGACTAAACCATGACATCATGCAACTCCACTCAGGATCACTCATAATGCAGCGATTTTAACTTAACCCTTGGATGTATAAGTGAGTCAAAAATGACCCTGTCGGGTTGTTTTTGCTTGCAATACTTTTGTAATGAAAAGTTGTAATTATTTCATATTCTAGCTAAATATTTAAATATTTAAATTACCTTTTGTACATTTTACAACATTTTTGTTTTTGTTTTACTACTACAAACTTCCATAAGTGAGTCAAAAATGACCCCCATTCATTTCCTATGGAATTTCATGTGAACCTTTGATTCTTATCAACTGTCAGGAATATATACCTAATGGACCATAAAGAGTGTCACTACTTAAGAATAATATTTTACACAGCAATAACCAGTGTTGGGGAGTAACGGAATACATGTACCGCCGTTACGTATTTAAAATACAAAATATGAGTAACTGTATTCCGTTACAGGTAAAAGGTGGTATTTAGAATACAGTTACTTTGTTGAAATAAATGGATTACACGGCGGTACTTTCCTGTTTCATATTGTCGCGGGTCAGGACTGTTTGGGTTTTGTTTGACAGCTACGTTCTGTAGTTCCAGGCGGCAGCGTTACGGTTGCCATGGTTACAGGGTGACGCTCTCGCTCTGCGTGCTTCCTGGGTGAGAGAGCGCCTTTGTTGTTGTGCTAAGCTAATAGGCAGAATGCAGAATGTAGCTTCATGGGCAGTGTAGTCCGTGCTGCAGGGAGAATGGACTCGTTATGTGTCTTTGAGCGTGAGGTGGGAGAAAAAGGAGAGTCGAAAAGCACGACTATTATGGGGACTCTACAATAGGACAAGGTCGGCATCCCTCCTCTGATGAAGTCTTCCAAATTCAGGGAGGTTTACAGAACATTGGTTTTCAGTGGCAGTCTTATCATGGTTAGCTATGTCAGAAAGAAAAGAATGGCTGTTGAACTCCTGAGCACGATGTAAGGGGAAGGGGAAGAACACAACTGATCACATTCTCATTCTACCATGGACAAGATGGTTGTCACCTACACCTGCACCTACAAATGTAAAACATAGAGATGGCCCATGGTGCTGTGGCACAACTTGACATTGGTTTACTTTCTTTTTCACATAACTGTAGGTGGAACATACTGGCAGTCAGTTACTGTACATGGAAGAATGTACACTATGTTGTACATTTGGGAAGAGATATGAAACTTCCTTAACTGCAACAGTGACTACCTGTTTGGATTATTAATGAAATCTAAAGACTGTCTTACACAATGCTGCCACTGTGTGACCAACCTTAGTAACATCAGCTGAACCTCTGGCTGCTAGGGATGGGTATCGTTTAGGTTTTATCCGAACCAGTACCAAACCGGTACTTTTGAAACGGTGCCGGTGCTCAAACGGTGCTCGAACCGGTGCTTAAAGAATGGAGAACACAAAATTGGTCCAAAAACCTCTCATGTTCAGCTGTTTTTTTGTAAAATGATAACAATGTTAGCCTTTTCTGCAGCTATAGGGAATTTATGGCATCACTCTTTGTTGGAAGCAGTGCTTAATCAATGGAAAAAACACAAACTTTGTCCAAAAACCTCTCATGTTTAGCTGTTTTCCACTTTTTCTTTGGTCATTTTAGCCTTTTTGGCCAGGGTGAAGGGAGTATCTGCCATCAAACAAGAAGACAGCCGCATGTAACTATGACAGTGTTTGATAGATCACCTTACATGCATTAATTTAATAACGTGGTTAGCTTACACACGAACAACATTAAGCTACTCATGCAGAGAAGAACGGCTGCTGCTGCCATCATCATCCGTCATCATTTCTGCTACACTGGCAGGGCTAGGGGCCAGGACTCTACTCTTCGGGTTTTGGGGGATGTTGCTAACTCTGGGTCCGATAACAGGCAATCCACCCACAGTAGATGTGCACGGTGTGAGGTCTCGCAGCAAGCTACCAAATACGGTGCATTTCTCGGCTTTTAACAAAATGCTTTACATTGCCCGTTGATTCATCAGATTCGAGTTTGCACAGTATCACTTTAAAGCACTTGTTGCAGGCTGCTGAGTTTGCATCTTTTGCTGTGAAGTACAGCCAGAATTTGACCGCTTCGCTTTGGGCATTTTTAATCTGTAGCTCTCCTCTAAAAGAACGTACGTACTGGGCCCACCTACTATCCTCGGAAGGGTAAAATGATTGGCTATAATCCAAAGTGTATGACATCTCAGGAAAAAAAAGCACCGAAATAAAGCACCGAAATGTGCGTTGCTTTTCGGTCTGGTTACTACCGTTTATGTCAGAACCGGTAGCCATCCCTACTGGCATCCCACTTGAAATGCACATTTCAACACTCAGTTCACAACAGATAAACAAAGAGCAGATTTACCTCCACCCAAACATTTTTAGAGAAGTCTTACTTCATCCAAGTGGTAAACTAAATTATGAAATCTTGTGTTAACACATATGTATATTTTATTATTTAAATCTTTGACACCTGTTAAACAATACGTAAACGTTACTTTGGTTAACTGCAATTCTGAACTGTGACAAATCTAAATAGTTAGGAGTTTGAACCTATTCAAATATAAAGAAAGCACTATTATGTTTAGAAACACTGTACGTTCATGGGTCTTGGTGATTTGCTATATCAAAAATAATGTTAGTAACAACTTTTTAAACCTTTAATAATAACATTTAATTTAAAAAATAAACATTTTAGAGTACATCATTGGTCCTCTATGTTTTTCAGCAGTACTTGGATACCTGTCTGGCCAGGAAAGATCTGGAAAGTTTCTGTTCTCTCCAAAAATGTGAATTAACAAACATGCTTGTAAAACATAAAAATCATATATAATTTACAACCAATGTTCCCTCTGTGTCTGAGCGAACGCACAAACTCCCTGTGTAGTATGTTAACACTATTGGAAATAAAATAACAATTTTAAAAACACAACTTCTTTTTTTTTCTTTTTTGTTTTTTATAAAGCTCTGACTTGTAGTATGAGTATGAGTATGTGGTCTGGGAGAGAGTCCTGTAACTCTCTGTCTGCAAAATACAGTATATAAAGACCAATTTTGGGCAATTAATTATATAGTTAATTCTTCTTCTTCTTCTTTCTGTTTTTTTTCTTCTTCTTTTTTCGCCTGTCCCGTTTGGCTCTTTTGCCATCAGAATTATTGTCTAAAGGTGAAGAAAGTTGCCCAACGGATTTACTTTACTAAATGGACCCTCCCAGCCTTGCGGTAATGGTCTATTTGATTCACCTTTTATTGTTTATTTTATTTTATTTTCACTTTGCTAAATACAGGACAGACTTGACTGGGGAAAGAGGGAAAGAAAAACAGCAGGGAAGAGGAAAGATGATAAGGGGCAAACAACAAAAACCAACAAAATAAGCAGACAAAAAATACATGTATCAATCACCTGGATCACCTGTTGAGAAAGAAAAAAGAGAAAACAAGCAGAAGAAAAAAAAGAGCAATATAATAAACATCACAATGATGTTTGTTGACGTTCATGAATTGAACGCAGATTTTTGCTGCTCAGAGACCGTGCCATCAGTGCGCAATTGCCCTTCAGTTTTAATAATTGTACAGTAGTTCAATTTTCCAATAGTTTTGCCAAAGTAAGCAAGACCACATGTGGAACATATCATCTTTTAAACACTGGTAGCTACACATGCAGTCACATGCCTAACCTATTTGAAAACGGTGTGTGGATGACAACAACACACTGGTTTTCTTATGTTAAAGGTTCAATGATTCTTAATTATCATTCTTCACAAAGAAGCTTGACAGAGCAAGATGTTGTTACTCGAATCTCAGTGCTAATAATCGTTAAAATAAGTAATGACCTAAAAAAGTAGAATAAAATTAATTAAAAAATACATAAATAAATGTAAAAATAAAAATAATATAAAATCACGACTTATAATATAAATAAATGACCTACTAAATAATAGGTCGTTATTACTAGAGAAAGAGCATATGTCTCCTATATTGGCTTCACTTCACTGGGTCCCTGTAAATCCAGAATTGAATTTAAAGTCCTAATCAAATACAAAGTCATGAATAATCAGGCCAAATATCATTGGGCCAGATACTAACCCCGATTTGCTCTTCGATGCATCCATTAGAGTATAAATATGTATGAGTGTAAGTTGGCAGCGGTCTCCAACCTTTTTTGCGCCACGGACCGGTTTATGCCCGACAATATTTTCACGGACCGGCCTTTAAGGTGTCGCGGATAAATACAACAAAATAAAACCAGTACCGGTACCGAAAAAAAGAAGATTTATTCATAACACACGTGAAAAGACCCAGGAAAACCGAGTTAACAATAAAAATGATAACAAAATAACGCTCAAAACCGATAAAAACCCTGAAAACCATACATTTCACACCTGAGCCTCAACTCTCACGGCCCGGTACCAAATGACTCACGGACCGGTACCGGTCCGAGGCCCGGGGTTAGGGAACGCTGAGTTAAAGCACTGACAAAAAGCATAGAGTGCTCGTGTGAATGGGTGTGTATGGGTGAATGCAGCGTGCTGTATAGAGTAATCCAGGAGAATAGAAAAGGGCTATATAAGAATCAGTCCATTTACAATAGAAAGCACATTGAGTTGACTGTTGTTGTGACTTGATATTGTATAAACAAATGGTAAATGGCCTGCATTTGTATTTTCTAGTCCCTAAGGACCCCAAAGCGCTTCACACTACATTCAGTCATTCACCCATTCACACACACATTCACACACTGGCGATGGCAAGCTACATTGTAGCCACAGCCACCCTGGAGCGCACTGACAGAGGCGAGGCTGCCGGACACAGGCGCCACCGGGCCCTCTGACCACCGCCAGTAGACAAACATGGGGTTAGTATCTTGCCCAAGGATATTTGGCATGCAGCCAGGAGACAGCCTGGGATCAAACCACTGACCCTCTGATTAGTGGCTGACCTGCTCTGAACTTAATTGAACTGACAGAGTTGATTACCTCAAAAAAGGAAGAAAGTAGATTATTGGATTTGTGTAGTGATGTCAGTATTGTGTTTAATCGTCTGCAGTTCACTTTAATGACTCTGCATATTATGTCATGTTTTAGTTTTTTTCATCTGAGGCTGCATTTAAATCATATTAGAACCTGGTAAAGACCCCACATAATTATGCTTTTTAATATGGTCTCAAAACTTAGAACTGAAAGAAGTTTTACTTTCATTGGTGGAACATACTGGCAGTATAGTTATGCGGAAGAATGTAAAATACGTTGTACAAATGGAAAAGATAGTAAACTTCCTCCTGAATTATTACTATTTAGATTATTATATCAAGATATAAGGTTAGGAAACTATGGTAGAGGTCCTAATTTTGCCCTTGTTTTCTTTCTTTCTTTCTTTCTTTTTTTTTAAACATAGCACGTTAAATGCACAAGCCATGTAATATGGTCACCAGTGATGTGTATCTATAAGGAGAACTGTGTCAAGACGCTTCATCTGTGACCCAGGATTTTGCAGTTGTTTTTTGTATTTTTGATTTCTTATGATGTATTGGAGAAATGTTACGTTCTAGTGTTTATTATTAGTATGTCTCAGGTAGTTATCACCCATGTTTCCTTGTTTAGGTGTCCTTTCCTGTTTCCTGCCAAGTCTGTCTTGTCCTCTATGCATGACCTTTAGCTATGTCTGTGCCTCATCCCCTTTATCAGATTCTCTTATCTTCCTGTATGCACAACATACTGTACATTCTTGCACGTAACTGCCAGCATGTTGCACCATAGTTTTGTGAAAAAGAAAGTAAACTTTCTTTCAGTCCTACGGTTTAATGTATGAGGGCACTGTGTGATATGTAAAACATAATTGAAAGAGGAATAATTTCTTGTTATCATGAATCAGTCATCTCTATCTGAAAAAACTACTTCTCTCAGCAGCCATCAAAGGAGAATATAATTTGTTTTTACAAAATGTGATTCAGCTAAAGTCACGGCACCATGAGTGATTGATACTGACTACCCGTGGTAGGCAGAAACAAGAATTTTCCACTAGTCCTGTAAACCACTTGTAAAGAATTATGGATACACCTTCACCATCCAGGAAACCAACAACTGCAAATCATAGCATGCAGAGGGGAAATCAAAAAGAAGCCAACTAGTACAGCAGTGCCAATGCCAAATATCCAGACTTCAGTGGCAAAAGCACCCTTTTCTTTTTTAATTCATCAACATGCATTTGTTTGGACAGATTTGCAGCAAAGCAATTTCCAAGGCATTTTGAGTCCAATGGGTAGCTGAAAAAGGCATTACGGTTTTCAAAGACCTAACACACAGTGCTTTGACAACATGGCAACCATGTAAAATGTTTGTCACAATAGGAATCTTTCCCACTACCCTGAAACAGTTATCTCCCATGGAGCAAGAAACATGTGTCTGTCCATCAGCGTATTTTCTGAACTGCTTACAAGTTCACTTCTTATTGGTCCAGAGTTAAGAGGCTTTTTTAAATGGAGAGGAAACAGGGATAATCTCTTTTCTTTTTTTCCGAATACTTTGCGTCTCATAGACGTACTTGAGAATTTGTTCCACAGGTTTCTGTGGCCTCTGCACAGTGTTCTTCAGTTTTCCCAGGAAGGTTTCAAATGGGAATCAAGAAATGCTATCCAAAAGGCCAAAATGTTCTGTATCTTGTGCAAGGTGTATTAAAGAATATACATTATAGCTACCAAATTCAAGACCATAAATAAAACCATATGTGTTTTTACAAGCTGCTTCAAAACATCCCCTGCATGACCACAGTTATCAATACACAAATTGGGACTCAGAGCGATTACCCCCAGGCACACAAGGTGCATATAGTCTAGCACAAAACCTGAGACTAACCCTACAACCAGCTTATTCAGATGTGACACCCCAGCCTAGTGCTCTTTGTAGGCCAAGTCAAACTGCACTTTGATTACTCCAGGGAGTGACACCAGCAAAATTAAACCAATATACACATATTAATAATATATTTATGTAATAGTGTGACAATGCAATTTATAAGCAGCCATTAGTTAAAGTCATAATCAAAACAGCAAATAACTCGTGTTTTGAGGAAACTGCAAACCCTCCTGGCCAATAATCACACAAGCTGTAAATGCAGGAAAAAGGAATTCTAACAAAGTAACATTAACACAGGTTAAAAACAGAGGGCCACAGCAATCACAGTAAAAGCAGTTGGGACTGTGGCCCTACAAGACCGTTCAGTTCCCCTTAAATAATCAGTTTCCTTTGTTTTGGGAGCAGGCACAGCAGCCAGAGATGGATTCTACAGTCAGTACACTATTTCTGATCAAAATTCTCTCTGCAAAAAAACACTGTGTGTAAAAAAAATTGTATATTTTATTTGCTTTTCTAGGAGAATAAAAACAGTGACAATAAAAATGATGATGATCTTCTGTGTTCTGCAGAGAAAGTGTGCTCATTGATCTGCCTTTCTGACTGTTGTGCGTGCTCCCAACACAGGGGAACTACTTCTTGCTCAAGGCCGTTTTTATATACCCCTACCCTCATTGCACTGTGAGATGGCATTAAAAGAAAAACGTAAGAAGGTTACATGCAGCTATATTCCTCTAAAAAAATCTAGAACCCAGTAAAATTGGTCTTGTACAGACATTTATTAATGCTAATCTTATAAAACAACAAGATAACACAGTAATACTTATACTCAGCTGAGGTAGTTAAACTCAGTTGCCTGTTCAACCTACTTCCTATATCTTATCCATATGGTACCCATAGAACATAGCCCATCTGGGCTGGCTCATGTGGGTCCTCAGTGGGTCTGCCCACTTGGAACTCCCACAGCCCTAGTAAATTCCACATGGGGTCATACTGGTATTTGCTATTTGCAAATGTAGAACACAATCACATAAAATCCACAGTGTCATGAAAAGATCTTTGTAGACTTTGTATTCAACTATAATAATCAGGGAAAGGAGTTTGCCATGATAGAACAATATTGCAGCATCCAAGTCTGACAGAGCCTCGTTATGCAGCTGGAAACAGTCAAAGCTGAAAGAGTTAACTGAACACTACTCTTCATGCTTGAAAACAGAGAGAGCCAAGTTGAACTGGAAAAGTTTCTTAGTCAAAAATGTGTAGGCATAGAACACTCTTTAAAGTTTCTGTTACAAAGGTGGAGCCAGGAAGATGAGGACTTCTTGTCGTAACAGTCAGAGAGAGGCCCAGGTCAGATCTGAGTTCTACACAGGTACCTGTACTATCCTGTTAGTCTCTGCCCATGGAAGAAAAGAGGCTAGAGAAAAAGCAGGCAAAGAAGAAATATAACCAACTAGTTTGAATCTCAAGCCAGGTCACAAACCAGCTAAGAGTGAAGGCAGAGAAATTCCAGCCAAAAGTGGCTAAAAGTACTGGTACACGTGTCCAGGTCTATGTGTTAATAGACCTCTCTGCATTGAATCATACCTGTTATTAATCTCCGTCTCTCTTCATCCTGTTTTCCTTCTCTCACCCCAACCGGTCGCATCAGATGGCCGCCCCTCCCTGAGCCTGGGTCAGCAGGAGGTTTCTTCCTGTTAAAAGGCAGTTTTTCCTTCCCACTGTCGCCAAAGTGCTTGCTCATAGGGGGTGTGGTGGCAGATTTCTTTTCTCACTTATTAATCGCATATTTAATCATATCACATTAGTAATAGTAATTTCACTTTCTCACTTAGTTGTTTGCATGTTCACTACAGAGGGGCCTTCTGCTCTACACACATAGTGAGGCCATTGTAATGGGAGACGTTAAACAGATGTGAGACTCCTGCTTATCAGGGATGTAAATCCTTAGGTGACGGCTGAGCAGAAAACAAGGTCATAATTCTCTCTCTGTTTTTTTGTTTCCTCTCTAAGGGTTTTGGCATCACACAGGCAGACATGAGTGAAATGAAGCAGGTTGTGCAGTGATTACAGAACATCTTAGTGCGGGGCTCATTATCATATCATTATTCATTTTAAGGTGTTGAGCCCATAGTGTTTAAAACAAGTGGGTGACATTACTTAAGAAAAGTTATTGGTTACAGTAGTTTTAATTAAACACATGGGATGATCCATGGTTTGGGCAAATTATGTCAACAGTAGTGTTTTTAATGATTTGGGGAAATAAACTGCACATGGCACACTTGTGTCTGTGGTGTGGGATGCCTTAATGCTCTTATAACCTACAGTTGTTTGCAAGCGTGAAGTTTGCATTTACTCACTGATTTTGGTTTCTAGGTAACTGTGGTGTGGATGCAGGCTCCAGGCAGAGCCAAGAGTTAGACCCACTTAACATGACAATAATGCTGATTTTATTCTCTAACACAGGGTGTAACCCTGGGCTGCAGCGAAGTTACTCTGGAGGAGAAGCAGCTGATGTTGTCTGAGAAATTGTCTAACTAACCTTTTCCTTTTTGTTATTCTCCTAGTTCTGATGAGTTGACTCATGGGAGAGACCATGTGTCAAAATGGGGGATTCTACGGTTAACATGAAACAATGCTTTCTATGTTTCCCATCAGTTTTTTATGATTTTGCCACCCAAGAGGGATCAGCGAATGAATGCAGATGGCACCTGATTAAACAGACAGGCAGTTTCCCTGGAAAGCTTAGTGTGTTTTTGAGTTAAGGTGGTCGTTGGTGTGAAGTTAATAATCATTTTATAAATGATATGCATTTATATGACTCTCTGAACATCACAAACTCTGTTAGAGTCCTGAACATGAGTAAAAGTGATTGGAGTAATTATAGCATGCAAGTTTTACAGCAACTTGTGCACATTTTGTAGGGTAGCTAGACTGATTTTCTAGCATGTCAGTTCCTGATGCGTAAGTGCATTAGACCCTTATTGTAACAACAGTTGTGAGTTCCTTTGACATGTGTACGGAACTTTAACGTATTATTTGACACGCTAAAGGTAAGATTTTCAGTTTATCACATTTCACTGAGGGATTTTGATTGGCCTCAAACATGCTGATGTGGGGTCAGTAAAGATAACTGTAAATGGCTTTGAGAGGGTTTATACTGTTTAAATGGGCTGATGGCCCTACAATAGTAAAGAGTACAGTACACTGCATAGATAGAGAGGAAAGATCTATCACTCTGTTGTAAATTTAGCTCAGAAATGTTTGATATATGTTGGCTATGTGGAAATTCATGGCTACTTCTGGGTTTTACCCCAGACTTTGAGAAACGCTAACATTGAATTTAGTTTATGTTTGTGGTATTCATTTACCTATAGTATGCATGTTCACTACAGAGGGGCCTTTTGCTCTACAAACACAGTGAGGCCATTGTAATGGGAGACGTTAAAACAGATAGTGAGACTCCTTCTGCTTATAAAGGATGTAAATCCTTAGGTGACGGCTAAGCAGAAAACAAGACCCTAATTCTCTTTCTGTCCCATGTGACTATGGTGGGTCTCATCAGCAAGATAGATGAGTCTGCATATCAATACCACCTATAGAAATACATTTACTTATAAAATTGGCGACGTGTTTAATACTTACATACATGAACTGTTAATATTTGACATTTTACTTCTGTTACTTAAAGTACATTTTCTGTTTTAATGTGTCTGTTATTAATGAACACATACATCTAATAGTTTTCTCTCCAGCTACAATAACATCTCACTGCATGCTTCACCATATTCCACTATACGGCATTAAAGAAGTTCCAGGTCAAGTTTTAGTTTGGTAATTGCGCAACTTCTTAATCAATTTGAACATTTCTGACAGATGTAACTGGGCAGGTACTGTATATTTCAGAAACTTGTGAACATAAGTAAACCTTGTACCTTTCTAAACAGTACTAATCCAACTATGACTAAAGAATACAGGAAATAGCAATTTTTTTTAGTGTAAGTGAAGAACTCTAGAAAACAACTTATAATATTAGTTGTAGATTCGAAGACTGTTTTTTTTTTTCAAGTATTAAAAAAAAAACATGCATTACTTCATAAAGCAATGATGTAAAATCAGTTATATGCTTATGGTGAATCTACTCGAAATTCTTGCCTAGTTTATCATACAGCAATATACACAAATAGTAACATTTTGTTTTTTCACAAAACTGTAGGATCCTCTGTAGTTTCATCACTGAATATTCTTCTTTCCATAACAATTATTCCAACATTAAAGTCTAAAGTTAACAACAAAAATATGATTTCAGCCTAAAAATGTAACCATAGCTTTGCTAAATTTATTTTAAGCTGGATGGAAACAACTCACTAAAGTAAACCCAGCATATCACTCACAGACTCAAAGAATCCCTTTCATGAATGTATTGCAGCTCATGTGATACACATAATCCAGGTATACATGTTGTATTTTATAAACAATGACACAGGCAAATGTACAAAAAGTAATCACATTTATTTCAATTTATACATAACCACCATATATTATGTCTCACCACTTACTTTGATTTTCACATCACATGTTGTCATGCGTCACATGATCCCCTCTGATATACATCTCTCTAGACTCTGGGTACATCCAACACACCATAAAGGAAAGACATTTGTGCTACAGTATGTAGGCATGGCTTGGCCAGTCCTGGCTCCTTGAGTCATTTTTGTCTCTCTGTCTGCCTCAGAAAATCAGTTATAAGAGAGTCTCTCAATCCAATTTTTAAAACTTAGTCCAGGTTTCCTGTGTGTCTCTGTGCCGGTCCAAACGGTGGCCTGTGGGCTGGTTCCAAGCAGCCCCCGAACCTCTAGCCAATCGTGACACCAAAGCCACACTGGAATTTGTTCTTACGGTGGTTGAGGAAAGCCCCGAGGGCCAGTGTGAGAGGCAGCGGCAAGAGCTTTTTCTCAAGAGTTGCTCCAACCACCCAGTTACTGTCAACTGATCCTGCAGAAGAGAACATAGAAGTGATGAATTTTGAAATGGAAATGTTTGCTTCCCCTTTTTTGGTAATGTTCTTACTAGAGATGGCACGATACCACTTTTTTATGTCCGATACATTTGGATATCTGCCGATACCGATATGAATCCAATAGTGTTTTTTAATCAATAAAACTGTTTTTTTAATATCTTGCTGCATTTTGTATAAGTTCATACTCAAGTTTAAATAAACAACAACACTAAAGCTATTCTGTTATACCTGTATGTAAAAAATACACTGCACCCAAAATATTTCATAGTTCAGCAATACTGATCAATCTAATAAACTTAAACCTACTCCATCCTCCCTATTCTGGTATTTTAAAGAGTACTTAGCAGAAATATTAAGCAACCTAACTAACAGGGTTGCCAACTCCCAGCAAAAAATAAAAATAGGGAACCACCCCCCCCTCCACCTCATGATGCTTAATCGACGTAATCAACCTTAATTTCGATGTAGGGTGAAAAAAAAAAATGCACAGAAATAAATTATTTTTCAAGAATAATTAAATAGATTCAACATCTTTCTTCAACACAATTCCAGAATTCACAGATGATACTTTCCCAAAGGAAAAAGTACTATAGCTTACTAGGGTATATTAGACTTAACAGTTACTATATACAGTAATGGACTTCTATACATTTTACATCAGATTAAAACTTTGGGTGTAAGATTCAGATAATTATTTATTAAAAGCTAGACATTTTAAGTGAGAATAAGAAAGAAAAGTATGTCTTTGTGCCCCCTTTTCATGCCCTATCGGCCCCCCTGGCTAAACTTTGCTAGATCCGCCCCTACACAGTTACCAGCCGTCAGCTGTAGAAAAAGATCCTGGTCTAGAAAGTAATATTAAATAAATTCTAACAACAGCTTATCAAGCTTAAACGTGCTACTGTTGTTCAGCCGCTGGTTTCCTCTTTCTCGTGCAAAGTGGGCCAAAAACAAAGAAGAGAGACGGACTTGCGACAGAAAAGCCGATCAGCTGATGATTAAGCAGTTTCACGATTGAAGTAGCAGCAGGAGAGGGAAGGAGAGAGAAGAGGCAGTCGCTCCATATATCGGTTGTTAAGCTTAACGCAGGAATGCTTTACAAACATTAAGAGATGAACTTACACACTTGCTTTACTTCTCTTAGGGATAACTTCCTCGAGATGAAATGCCGGTTTGGTAGCGAGGCTCCAAATACACACAGCTGCTCTATCACGTGAGGCATACTGCAGCGAAGTGCAACGGTTATGAGCCGAGTTACGCCAT
Source organism: Rhamphochromis sp. 'chilingali' (assembly GCF_963969265.1). Classification (NCBI taxonomy): domain Eukaryota; kingdom Metazoa; phylum Chordata; class Actinopteri; order Cichliformes; family Cichlidae; genus Rhamphochromis; species Rhamphochromis sp. 'chilingali'. The sequence goes on along the minus strand of NC_137938.1, from coordinate 26,604,693 downwards.
GTCGCAAGTTTTGTGAGGTGCTTTTTTGATATTTAATGGATCGAATTACATTTTTTATTTCTGTCCGATATCCAATCCAGTAATTTACGTCAGTATCGGACCGATACCGATACGTAATATCAGATCGGTCCATCTCTAGTTCTTACTGATTGTTACAACTTGTGTACGGTATTTACCTTTAAAGAGCAAATTTGCTTTGGGGAGGTCCAACTGGTAACCAAAGGATGTTGTTGTGTCTTGCATCCTCGTGTTGGCTTCAAATTCAACTCCTACCTGCAACTGTGAAAGAAGAAATTTAAAGTACATGTAACATTAAGTCTGTTAATTCAATATTAAAGTACCCATATGCACATTGCACGTGTGCAAAATATTTTCAAAGCCAAAATCAGCAGACTTGCAAAAAATATATTCCAGAATTTAGATTTTGTTACTCACATCAGAGTTAAGGCCAGTTTTCACTGAATGTGGAGTAGAAAATCAAAACAACCCCAAAACACTGTTTTGCTAGGATTCCCAACACTGCAAACTGTTCACGCCAAATGTGTCACTTTAAGGACAACACAGAACAACACAGGATTTACTTCACCTGTGATTTTTGCAAAAAAACAAACAAAAAAAACCCCCCCTCAGTATATTTGTTCCTTTATCCAGACTCCAATGTGCAGCAGTCAAACCCACAATCGAGTCTCATCAACACTCTTTGCAAAATTTTACCAACATTCATAATCTTTGACCATCAGAAGCAAAATTGTCTCTGATGTTAATATATGGTTGTGAATTGCTCAATCTCTCTGGCTGCATGCGTTTTTGACTTATTGTTTTTATTGTAAAAATGTATTATGTGCTCAGGAGAAAGAAGCCATTGCTTATCTAAAGTACATTTGCAAGTTACAGGGATTTTCTTGTAAACGTCCCTCATGATTCTCTAGACTTTGGCTATGCACTGGATGAAAGAAGAGAATCTTTTTGTTGTGTTTTTTTCGTTTGAGCTACAAAACATTTTAACCATTACTGTTAAAGACAGTTACAGGTGGTTATGTTGCCCGCAAAATTATGACAGGTTTGGCATTGTGTCAGTGATGGCCTCAGGAGGCCAAACTTCCACATGCCCAAGATGAAATCCTCAGATCCACTGTGAGGATTTATGCAAGTGTAGTGTGACCTGAGTAGTATAGCAACACAATTTAACTGAAGTTAGATACCTGATCATTGGCTTTGTGATAGTATGTAGCATGAGCTCCTGCTCCTCCCAAAGTCAACGTAGCAACATAGTTTTCACCTGTGGAGTTTTTAAAAAAGGCGGGGAGAATTACTAATCCATCTCTTAGATAGCTCACATTTTACCATACCCTTAAAGCTTCATGATAAAATATATAAATTTTAGCACAACGTAGTCTTACAGTGCAGAATGTGAATCTTAAAGAGCGATTTTACCTGTGTACCTGCCCAAGAGAGAGGTGACCGCTCCTTCCTCCCCTGGTCTCCTGTGATACACAAGCTCTCCACCGAGAGTCAGTGCTGGAGTAATAGACTGAAGATAGTGGGCCACCAAAATGCCTGCAGCAGTAAAAAGCATCTATTACAAATACAGATTATATTTTCTTTTGAGACACATTCCCGTTGTACACTTTTTTATATTTTCTAAGCCGTATGTCATGCGATTGCCTGCTCAACGCACTGAGCTAAACTGGCGCCCACAGAGGATGTTTGTAGTCTATAAGCACTCCTAGCTTTTCATTAAAAGCTGTTATAATCCCTCCTGTGTAGTTCGCTAGGTTTTTTTGTTGTTGTTGTTGCTGTCGAGTTGGGTTTTATTATCAATGGTTGTGAATACGTGACAGAGTATAGTAGTAGTATTCTAAGAAATGAGAACTTCTTCCAGGAGTCACAGTTTGGACACATAGACTGAACTAGCAATGTATTACTTTCTGTAGGTGAGGCAGCACTCATTCATGGACATCAGGCGCCCCCTGGTTTCCATTAATGTTTATTAGATTATTAGGTTGATGCTTTGCTTCTCAGACATCACACAATTCAACTCAGCAGCAAGCTGAAATTCAGTCACATCAGCTGTGGTTCTGAAAGAACATCTGGAAAGTGTTTTATTGACACACGAAAGCATGAAAGGCCCAATGACGCTCAATTTATTATTTTGCTATTAAAAAAAAAAAAATCTTCCTTTTGGACCTTTGTTTATTGAACTAAATGCATCAGGTTTCATATTCATTATTAAGAATAATATTTTTATATTTCATTTTGCAGCACATTTTTTACTTTTTTTGTTGCAACTTCTGCTACAGTTTTGTCTAGGTCTCTCTTGGAAAAGAGATTTTAATTTCAATGTGACTTTTTCTTCAATAAATAAAGGATAACTGATCAAACTAATCTTTATCATACCAGATCCAACAAGTACATCTGGATTTCCGAGCGTCACAGCAGATGTGAAGTCCTCTCCTCGATACTCCATGTCACACTGCCAGTTCACAAACTTATGCTGCTGAGTCTGAAAATAAATAAATAAAAAGAAAATATAAAATACTGAAAGGACAACAAAACATTCACTGAAACGCTTAATAAAAATTCTAAAGGATCACATCTACATGCTATTGCATGTCTACATACCTGTATGGCTATTTTGGAGCGTACAGCTGTTGTAAGATGGTGGATGACCTGCGCATTCAGACTGCCGGTGTTGTCCATATCTCCAACCATCACTGGGAATGACTAGAGAGAATACCACTTCACTGTCAGCTTTTCAAAACTATGTCAACAGCTGCATAAAATGGCAGTCAGCATCAATACCGGTAATACAGAATCTGGGGCTGTGAAAATGTGAAGAAAAACAATCCAACCAGGTGTTTTTGAAGTTTTGAACTCTAATAATACACTAAATGTCAAACACACTAATAATATGTCATTTAAGCCCCTTTTCCATTAGTACCTACTGGGATCAACTTCAATTGGTTTTTCCATTTAGTAAAAGTACTTGGTATCAGGTACTTTTCGATCAAGTACTAAAATGTGACGTCGTCAGCCTGCATGCCACTGATTGGCTGGTCAGTAGCGTCACTCGATGAGTCATGAAGGCATATCATTAACACCATTTTTGAAACCCACCAATAAGAAAAATGGCTACAAAAAACAATACGGTGATCCCTGAGACCGAAGAAAAGGCACAGACTGAGCAAAAGGTATATTCTTGCCACAACGTCCACCTTTTTCGTAGCGTTCGTGTCATGTTAATTACTCTGCGGGACGCTTGGACGTGTTGCTATGACGACAACCACGCATGTTAGGTAGTACTGAATTGTAATGAAAAAACAGTCGATCCAAGTTGAAGTTAGTCGAGCCAGGTAGGTACTAATGGAAAAGAGGCTTTAGAGACAAACTCTAAATGGGGGGAAATGCACACAATTAACACCATAATAAAGTTGAGTTATCTTTAATTTAGGCACACTTTGTATGTTTCAGGAGTGGCATTGGTTATTAATAATATAATATAGCACACACAATAATGATTTTTGTCATCACTATATTCAATTGTTTTTGTCAACCACAGGTCAGACTTTAATGGTCTGGAATACATCTGGTGTTTAAACAGCTTCCATAATGCTCCAAAATTATGTTTTTCAGTTTTGTTTTGTCCAATTGTTTTGCACGACAAAAATACAGATTTCACATAAGTGGCTGATGCTTTACAATTACACAGGACCCTAAATTCCATAAAAAGACCTATCACGTTCACAGACCAACATTTCCTAATGGTCTTGAAACATTCAGTGTATTATAGCCGGTTGTTTTTGATGTCAATATCCACAACTATACTCAAGATATTTATGAATGTCACTGTAAGCCTCATTGTAGCGTATCTCAGCATCCCACTAAATTAGTGAACTATCATGAGGTCCCCTAAATTTTTGAGACAGGCATTTAAGGTGACACTACTTTGTAGGGGTGGGGGGGAAAATCGATACTGTGTAGTATCGTGATATTTTGTTTGCTAATAATGTATCGATACAGGGACAGCAGAAATCGATATTTTGTTACAAAAAAAGTTTTTGTGGACTGGAACTCTGACTTCAGAGCATGTTGATCCTTTTTCTGAGCAAGGATCCTGACATTCCTTCACTGTCCAAATGTGTTTAACTTGTTTTTTGGCAGCAATAAACATGACAGTTTACTTATTTTAATTTAAGACATGTTTTATTTTAATTAAGTTTAAAACTTTTTTATTTAATGTTAAAATAAAATATTATTTTATTTTAATTTACTTTCAAATTCTTCAGTTGCTGAATGGGCTGCATAGTTTTCATAAATTGCATAGTTCAGAATAGCTATAATTGTACCAGATGGTTGCATTCAGTTAAGTTGGACTAGACTGTAATACAAACCATTCAGTTTGTCAACAATAAAACTGACTGAAATGACAGAAAGACTGAGTGTGAGACTTTGATATTAGATAAAATGAATATTGATAAAGTTTACCTTTATGTACAGAATCTGAATATCGCAAAATATTTTAAAAATTGCAATAATATCGTATCGTGCGTTAAGTATTGTGATAATATCGTATCGTGGGATGTATGGTGATTCCCACCTCTACTACTTTGGCTCAATAATCCAAATCAACAAGTTAGTTTTTAGGTTAGGTGGCCACATTTTGGTGCTCTAGATGAATTTCTGATGCATATAATATTGCTATTGCTCTACTGTATGTGAACGTCTACAGTTAGTTTCCACATGCATTCAACATATATTGTAATTTTTTCAAAAGAAATTGATAAAAAAAAAAAATGATTATGCACAGATCACTCAAGTCACAGTGACAGACAAGATCTTTTACTGTTTGCATATAAAATGCAATCCCAGGGATCCCAGGAGCTGTGTTGTCCAGGGGCTTTTGCCCCCTGGTAGGGTCTCCCATGGAAAATTGGTCCTGGGTGAGACACCGGACAAAGAGCAATTCACAAGATCCCTATGAGTAGAATAGAATATTTTATGGATAGAATTTTTAGGCATAGCCAAGTAGCAGAAGGCCTTCACTTGGGTGGTCTCTTATCTCTGCTTTTCATGGACGATGTGGTTCTGTTTGCTTCATTGGGTGATGGCCTCCAGCTCACACTGGAACGGTTTGCAGCCTAGTGTGAAGCGGTGGGAATAAGAATCAGCACTGCCAAATCTGACGCAATGGTCCTCAGCCGGAAAAGGATGGAGTGACCACTCTGAGTCAGGGACGAGTTCCTGCCTCAAGTGGAGGACTTTAAGTATCTCAGGGTCTTGTTCACGAGTGACAGGAGAAGAAAGCAGGAGATCGACAGACAGATTGGTGCTACGGCTGCAGTGATGCGGACACTGTACCGGTAAGACGTGGTAAAGAGCGAGGCGAGGATAAAAGCAAAGTCGATCTACGTCCCTACCTTTACCTATGGTCATAAGCTCTGGGTAGTGACCGAAAGAAGTGACCAAAAGAACAAGATCGCGGATACAAGCGGCAGAAATGAGCTTCCTCTTAAGCGTGGCTAGCTTCTCCCTTACAGATAGGGTGAGAAGCTCAGCCATCCAGGAGGGGCTCAGAGTAGAGCCGCTGCTCCTCCGCATTGATAGGAGCCCGTAGAGGTGGTTCGAGCATCTGACAAGGATGCCTCCTGGGCAAGGTGTTCTGGGCATGTCCCACCGGGAGGAGGCCCCTGGGCAGACCCAGGACACACTGGAGTGATTATATCTGTCAGCTGGCCTGGGAACGCCTTGGTGTTCCCCTGGACAAGCAGGACGAGGTAGCTGGAGAGATTGATTTCTGGGCTTCCCTGTGGGAGCTGCTGTCCCCGTAAACCAGCCCCCGGATAGAAAGAAGAAGATGGATATAAAATATCACTAATCATCCATTATGGCTTATTAGACATTTATGTGAAGATTCACACTGAAGTAGAGATACACTATTAATGGTGATCACGAGTTTGACTTCAACCAAATAAATGAACATGATCAAGTGATATTAAAAATGTGTTCTGCCAATCAAACACAAAACAAAATCAAATAAATCGCTCTCTAAAATTACCCCCTGATGAAGTCCCCTGCATATGCCAAATAACAGCTGTTACCTGCACCATAAAATGTATTGGATGTCATCTGAACAAGTATCACTAGATTAAAAAGTCAAACATCTGGTACAACAGAAGGTGTGGAACTTGTTTCTCAAAGCAGATTATCATCCGTTGGTTTATAAAATACTGGGAATTTAAAACAAGTGACATAAACCAAGAACAAACAATGTGCAAAAAGTATAGCAGACTCACGTCTGTGTGGCAAAGTCACACAGCTAACTGTAGTAAGATGATTGCATAAAGGCAACGTAAACAATGCAATTGTTTCTTATTGAAATCCTCCAATAGCAGGTCAGGTGTCCAGAAAATCAAGCATGTACAGTTTATCCACCCAGCTCATGAAGACATAGTGAAATTGCCAACACGTTTTACCAAAGATATATTCATCCAGTAAACACAGTGATTAATGAAGGCTTTAGGAAAATAGTCAAAATGCTGGACAAAGATGTGTTAACCCTTAAGCATTAAGCAATACTAAAATAATACTAAAACAGTAGGTCGTTTCCTGCATAATCCTACCTTTTATTTTCATTTGGCTACACTCAGGGATGGCCACTTTAGTTTGTTTTTTTGTGTTTGTTTTTTATCCTGTAGTTTGGACACAACTTTATTTAGTTCAAATTCAAATGTTTGAATGACACAAGACAATATATTTCACCTCAAAGAGGTGAATAAACACTTTAAAAAGATTTAATTAACAGGAATTTAGCACAATATACAAATACAAAGAGTGTCCTGTTTGTTTTGATTTTATCTTACACTTTGGTAAGTTTTCTATTTTTCTTCTAAAAGATGCACTGAATCTAGGTGACTTATTTTTTGCAAAGCATTGTACATAAGGAATGTAAGGCAACATGAATATAAAAGCTATGCTACATTTACATGACAGTGCAAAAAAAAGAAAAAAAGGACAATTTTGTTCTAATGATTATTCGTGACAAATAACCGCGACCTCAATAATATTCATGCATTTTAAATGAAATGTTGATGTATTTATGGAATTAACATTCAATTCTGTAAACATTACAAAGATTTACACACAACGGTCAGAATCACATCAGTAGTATGTTAAGGCAAAGGCAAAGAAAAAAGAAAAAAAGAGAGCATTACCTCTGCTGGCCCAGTCTGTTTACTGCCTACATAGGTAGCACCAAATCGATAACCAGAATCACCCAGGGTGCTGAGGGTAACAGTATGGCTGACCTGGAAGTGGTTACTCAAGCCTTTGTTGACCACTAACCGCACCCCTTCCATCTGAAGTGGAAACACCTCTGAAACAAAGCAGGGAGAACAACACGGCTTAACAATGACACTTGATGCAATGATACAACAGCATAATTATGATGCAAAAGTTGAAAAACAAATGAAGAAATGCAGAGAGAGCGCCTCATTTCCAGACCTTTACATTTGCGGTGGCATTCGTCATATGATCCTGGATTTGGGAGAGAGGCTTGTGCATCTGCCGTCGGCTGGTCAGATCCAGCTGCTGGAGGGACGGAAGACACTGAGGGCATAGTGAACCCAGGAGGGACCGACACCAAGCCTGGCACCCCTTGTCCACTTCCAGCTACAGCTGGGGCTGGACTGGGGGAGGCGGCAGCCAACACACTGCCCATAGTTTTAGATGGTAACAGCCTATTGAGAGAGACAGGCAGTGTATAAATACATTATTGTTTCAAAACAGCAATAAAAGCTGCATATTTGCATTCAGATTACAAACTGTTAAACTGATCTTGTAGAAATGGTCAAAAAGTAAATTTGAACATGAACTGCATATCCTGTGAGGTAAATACACAAATACATACACGCGCATATTCTGCTCAGAGATCTGTTACTCATGCTTCATACAGTATATCTGTAAGCCCTTTAGTAACACGGAGCTCTTAAAGCATTTGCTCACAAGACTTCAGCGACCATCAACACCGCTACCCTCATTGAAGCATTGGTGCAGCATGTTGGTTTCAGCTAAGGCCCAATTTAGTTAGACTCTCGAGATTTTAAATACAATAAAAACAGTATAACCTGATAGTAAGACATGTTGTACTGCAGTTGGTTATTTGTTAGTTAAGCCACATATGGATTTAAGCCACCAGCTGACAAAACTATTCACTAGCAGCATTTAACCTATGAATGCTAAAGCGAGCTAGCAGAGGTTGGTTAGCTAACTGGCTGGCTAGGTAGCCATGTGGAATTGACCACGAGATCTATTCGCCCATATGTGAATAGAGCGGTAACTAGATTTACGACGCAAGACAGAGTAACGCCATGAAATACCCCCCCTGCCCCCAAATGACAAAACACCCCCTTCCTTTCTGCGGTTTACCTACTTACGGTGACGGTTTGGGTCCAGGGGTAGTTCAACACCGGTAAAGTTCACGACAACGTCAGTGACCGTAGTTGACAAGGATCCGCCCATTACCAGACTCGTCTGTGCATTGGCTCATGTGCATCTCATGCCGGCAACAATTGGCTGAAGCTAGGACAACCCTTTTGTAGTGACGTATCATTAGATTCATTTACTGAACATTCGCATAATTCGGCCTTTCACTGAAAGACATTCCAAGGGTATGGAGCGAACAGGAGTGTTTACACAATTATATGCGAGGAACAAAAATATATTAATTATACTAATATGAGAATACGGGTTTTGTGTATTTTTCAAAAAGAATGGGATCATCTCCCAGTGGACAGGGTTATTCAAACAGGTTCTAACTAAAATGTAAATAATGAAATGTTATACTGCATTTTAGGCAAATAAAAGACAGATTTATGGTTTGACTTGGATTCTGTCTTAGCAAGAAATATTAGGTTACATGGATCAGGCTTACACCAAAATGCAATCATTCATGAAATTAAAAAAAAACAGAAAGTGCAGCTGTGGAGTGCAGTCACTTGAACTTTTTATCTGCTTGGAATTAGCATTGCAACACCTGATTTTAAAAAATAAATATAGTCAAGAAAAACATGGTTCATCAAGCCATAGAGATAATTTTCTTCTAAGAATAAAACAAAGGATTGCTGTTCTAATCCAGTAACCAAATCCACGAGTCCAATTACTAGTTCAGACACACTGGAAGAAAAATACAGATGCGCATGACAAAAACGAGTCCCCTCCCTGGGTGCTTAGCACTAATGTGAAAGTCAGCCAGAGAAACAAACATAAATACATATTTTAAATAGATGATGACCCAATGACACATTCATTGGAGTGTAAATGTGTGTGAATGCTACAAAGCAGTTTGCCATAGAAACAAAGTTGCGGTGTGAATGGGTGAATGAGGCATGCTGTTTAAAACACTTAGAATGCGCCACTAGAATAAAAAAGTTCTATATACAAACCAATCCCTGATGTCAAATAGTTCAAAGTCATTAGTGTAGTTACGACTACTGATATGTGACATGTGCTACATGAAATGCATTTATTAGTAAGTGCAACATTATTGAAACTTTGCTATTAGAACTCACAACTGTTTGTACTATTGGTGAAGAAAAGAAAAAGTGTAATGTTTATCATAAGAAACGGGTGTCAAGCTTTGTGCACTGCAGCAGCACAGCAGCCCTTTTTAAAGGTTCGTCAGAGGAAAGAATTTTTTGCCATTTTGGTTTATGAAGGTTTGTTCCAACTCGTGCTCTTCTTTGGTCTCTTTGTGTACTATATTCCAAAATATTAGGTGCGTCTCACAATTAATGCAAATATCTTTAGTAAATCAAGGGGCAGAAACTTCACCTGTAAAGGCAAGAAGTGGTCACACCATTCAGATTTTCTGCCCAATCATCTGAATGTTAATGAAATGGTGATGACAAGAATGAAAGGATTACTGGTGCTGATTCCATTGTATTTTCCACACAGTTTGTCTCAGTGTTACAAAAATAAACCCCGGGAGACTGCTTGTGAGGGTAAAAATGCTAATGAGAAGGGTCAAGTAAGAATGGCCACATCTGTTCTAGCTGACAGAAATAAGGAAGTTGGGGAGAGGGAAATTTTTTTTCCATGTGTGTCATGTTGTAGCAAATGTGTCCAGACAAAAACTGTGGCTTTACCCTAATGCAGTATATGCAAATTTTATATTGAATGGTCTTTCAATCCTTAGTTTCTGCTAAGATTTTAAAAACCTCCACAGAAGAAGGGTCAGATTTCACACAAGGCCTGTGAAAGTAATGCAGTAATGTAATAAAATACCAGATTACTTAATTCAATACTGCAGACCATGCATCAAATTAATTTGGGGTTGGTGATCTTCAAAACTTTTTTTAAACTGATAAAATACATCATAATACTGAGCATGTCATAATTATCACAGACAGTATAAGAAATGACCAAACGTACGTGACCAAAGTTGCAGTTTTTCTTTATGTCACTGGCTCAAATGCATTTCAGCAGGATGTGGACACAAACATTGTAGTTCACAGTTGGCACTATCCACCGAGTTCACCTTTGGTTACGGTTTTATTCTTACAACAAAGCACCAAAAGCAGATCATTTCAATAGTGGCTGAATTTGGTGAGGTCCTTCAACCTTAGCTCAAATCACATAGGCATGATTTCTAGCAGTGTAGTCTGCCACACTGATAGAAATCACTGTCCATGCTCAAGTGGGAATTTTCTGTGGGACACCAGTTTACTAGTAAACTCAAACAGGAAATGAAAAATGTACAAAAATATTATTTTGAGGGAGGAAGGAGCAGAAAGAAAATCTTCACTTTGAATCTTGTCTGATGTGTAGCCAGTATTGTGTGACAAATGCCAGGCACCATGTTTGTTCTGCAAAACAAAAGAAAAAAGCCAGGAATAAAATTATAATCTCCAGTTCCAACCATGTCAATGTGTCACTACTGTAGTAAACCCACAGAGCAGATAGCTGGCCCTGTGTGCAGATCAGCTCTGTCCAAATCTATGCTGACTGTTCTGTAACCCCTTCACCTTTAAATCTTGTAAAGCTTTATATCCTCTTTCATGAAGATTAACTAATCAATTAAAAAGGTTGCTTCAGGAAGAGTGTTCAGATGCACTACATCCTAAAATACCCCTATATATGTACTCTTCTTATGGTTCAGAACACAGCGAGCAAGAATATTCTCTCTGGTTTCACCTGTACATGATATACTTTTTAAGCTATTCCTTGCTGATGAATTCACCTCACAATCATAATACTGGAAACACAGAATAGGGCAGTGAATACTCACTGGCCACAGATCAAACAGCTTTTCAGCAGGCGCGTTCAAGGCCAAGCATGAACCCTGAATAACATTTTGATGTAGATTAACTGACAAATGCAATTAAAATCTGTGTTTACACGGTTGCAACAACCTAGTCCTGAGCAACCAAAGGGCAGCAAACATCCCATCTTGTTTTATTTATAAACCAAACTTTTGACTCTTAGAGATTTATTTTTCAGTAATGCTTCAGTTTGAGCCATTCAAGGAACTGACCATTGATTTGTGCAGCTCCCAGTCCTTAGTTTATGCCTTCTCTTCACCATCTTCTGCGTCAACAGAGTGAAACTCTGCAACATACAGGCTCTTGTCAATGCTGCTGGGTATGGGCTTAATGTCAGTAACCAGCTGGTCCTCAATATTCTTCAAATTGTAGCGATCATCTGAAGTTATGAGGTTGATAGCCAGACCCAAGTGACCAAAACGCCCTGTGGAAAATCAACATGGTGTCAAGCTTGTATTAGTAGTGGTATTACAAACAGTAGCTGTAAACCTAACTTATTGACAAAACGACAGGTTACCTGATCTGCCAATGCGGTGGAGGTAGGTCTCTGCATTTTTGGGGAAGTCAAAATTAATAACCACGTTTACAGCCTGGATGTCAATTCCCCGAGTGAAGAGGTCTACAAGAAAACATGTGCTTACTCAACCCAGTGAACATTTGTTCTTCCACTTCACATTTTTCCAATGCAAAAACTCTTCACCTACCTGTGCAGACTAGGTTTCTGCACAATCCATTTCTGAAGTCATGGAACACACGGTTTCTGTACTCCTGCATCATCTTTGCATGAATGTAGAAGCATGAATAACCAAGTTGAGTGATTTTCTTTGCAAGAAGCTCAACTCTCTGAGTGGAGTTACAGAAGATGATAGACTGATTGATCTGGAGCTGGAAGAGAAAAATACAAAATGAAGGGTTAGTTCACAAAATGTGAACAAAACTGTTTTGTTGGAAGCTGTGTTTACATTGCGTTGTATTTTTGTTTTATTAGCTTTAAGTGCAAATTTTATGTTTATCATAAATACATTTTCCTTTTTACTTAATCTAACAAAAAAAAAAGTGAATTCAAATACACGTTACAGGCACAGTGGCACGCAAAGGCTGGGTCAAAATTTCCATTACTGTGAATAGTTAAGGAAGGAAGAAAGGAGGACAGACACCCCCCCCCCCCCCAAAAAAAAGGAAGGATTTGTTCAGTGGTCCTCAGGTCAGAGAAAACAAAGAGCAACAGAAAATCAAAAGGTAAATGCATTACATGATCATATGTGAAGCAACATTGGTGTAATTTCAACTAAAAAAAACAAACAAACAAACCATTGTCTTTTTACTAGGGTCAGTACTGCGTGAACACAATGTAGGAGCCAATTATATTTACTCTATACCTCATAATGGTCCACAGGCTAAATCATTGTATACCACTGCCGACTTTTCAGTCAGCCTCCAGGTGTAAAACATGAATATGAATGATGAATATGTTGGTTACTGGGCAAGCTAGCAATATTTTGGATGGCAGTGAAAGACTGATTTCATGAATACTTTCATAAAAGACATGAAAATGTGTCTTTTCATTTTTTATGAAATGCCTCATTTGTAATTTCATCTCACCTGGACGGTCACAGTATTCTGACAAGGGATGCCCAAACCTGTCTTCTTAGATTTTCAATTTATTTTTGCATATTTTCCTACTAATATCTTCGACTACAACACATGTCATACAACACAAAAAAAACCACTATCACCCCAAGGGGGCAGAGTTTCTCTTCTTAATGGTGCAGCAATCCAGTCTTTAAGTGATGATGCATTAATTGTGCTTCTGGGTCCAAACTGCTCTTCATTTATTGAGGCTGTTGTGATTTTTTTTTTTTTTACATGTTTTAATACTTTGTATCTTGTTCTATTTAATCTGAACAAGCACTAAAAAAAAAGAAAAGAAAAAAAGAAAAAGCAGTGATCACTGTCGGCCCCTCTCGGTTTTTATTACAACTATTCATTTTAAAGCTCAATTTTTAAAACCTTACGATGTAACTACAGCCGAGCCCATGCGGTAAATTAATGACCAACCTCGTATTGTGGCTGGATTGTCTCAGTTGTTCTCCTGACTGAAGTTTGGTCCATTTAAAGGATCCTGCTATGGAACTGAATTTGTCCCCAACCATGGGGAACCCTTGCATTAACTTTTATCGAGTAGGGAAAAATTTAGCGTTCATCAGCTTACTGTGTTTATATTATGCCAACCATAGCTGCGTAGCTAGCCACCATGTAGCACACCATTATATATCAGCTAGCCCAACTTCAATAACCCTGCAAACGTCACTGCTGCTGTTTAGTTTCCTGTCTTCATTTATCTCAGAAGTGAAAAAACGTTTTGTTTTTTTCAGAAATCCCTAATGCAGAACACGGTATGTCATGTTTAGATGGAAACTAGTGAGCTAACTCCCTGCCAACTTCTAACTCTTACATTTCATAAATTCTGTTTTTATGGATGCCTGGATGTTAAACTTAATTGTTACACCTATTAGAGCAGCCACACTGATCATTTTATTAAAGATGAAAGAGGAAATTTAGACAGTTTGTAACTCTTAGTGACGCCCCAGTGTTTGTTTGACTTTGGACCCAGAAATGGTTAATGACGTCAGACTTAAAGACTGGATAGCACAACTGGTTGGTCAAAACTAGGGGTGCAACAATACATGTATCTGTATTGAACCATTCGATACAGTGCTTTTGGTTCGGTACACATATGTATTGAACAATACAAATTTTTAAAATTTATTTTATCAACTTTTCTTCTGATGATGCTGTCTGTGTTGAGAGCTCAGTGGATCTGCGTTCGACTACTCCGCCTAGGATGCATTGTCGAGTGCAGATCCACAGAACGCCGCCTACATGCATTCACTCAAGCTAGCGAGACAGAACCCTAGTGCAAAGATAAGTGGAAGCAGATAAAAACAACAACAAGCACACATGCTACAAACTTTACCCGAGTCATTTAGACAGCCGTTAGTACATGATTCTAAGAGGGCAAAAGAAATAGACAGGACAATTGCCATTTTTTATGCTGTCGACATGCGACCCTTTTCTGTTGTAGAAAAACACCGGGTTTCAGCAAATGCTGAGAGTACTTGAGCCCCGATACAATATTCCTTCACGAACCTATTTCACCGATACTGCAGTTCCTGCTTTGTGCAAGGAGACAAAAGCCAAATTAGAGACGGCAGTGTCAGCAGCACCCAGTGTTGCTCTGACCTCAGACGGCTGGACTTCAAGAGCTACACAGAGCTACTTAACCGTCATTGCACATTACATTGATCTGGAATGGCAGATGAAAAACAGTGTTTTGCAGACACACATCATCGAAAGTCACACCACTGACGACTTAGCCAAAGATCTGTCAGAAGCTGTGAAAGATTGTAAGTTAGTGCGACCAAATGCTATAATACCTGTAACTACTGACAATGCTAAGAACATAGTTAATGCTGGGCTGGGGGTAAGAATATACCCCACAAGAAGGGTATATTATAGTTTTGATTTTGGAAAGAGACATTTCTCTGTAATAAACTTTTTTTTCCCACAGATGAGTGATTTCTTGATAAGATAGATTTCTTTTATTATTTTGTTGTTTCAGCAACATCTAATTTGAAAACTGTACTTTTGAGTTAAAAGAAATATTCATAATTTTAATACATTACAGATTAAAAAAAAGACATGAACATTTTTTTTGTATTGAAAAAAAATATCAAACCGTGACACCAAAGTACCGAACTGAACCGTGATTTTTGTATATTGTTGCACCCGTAGTCAAAACTAATCGAAATTTTGATTACTTACCCTGGAGAAGAGTGTGTTAAGACAGTGTACCTTCTGTCTTTCAGTCACATAGGCATAGTACTGAGTGATGCCCTTCAGTGTGAGTTCCTCCATCAGGTTGATTTCATAAGGCTTCTGCATGTGCTTACTCTACACAAAACAGTTTACAACAACTTAAACTGTTAAACGAGAGTACAAACAAAGTGAATTCTTACTCATGCAGAAGATTTAATGTTTGACATCTTACCATGAATTTTTGCACACTGATGGGAAAAGTGGCAGAGTAAAGCAAAATCTGACGATCCTTTGGCATGAAACTGATGATATTTTCGATCAGAACCACAAAGTCCCGGGAGAGCAACTTATCTGCCTGAATAAAGGGAGGGGGAGGTAAAACATCAAAAGGAATAGTATGTCCACAAACTTAAAAAAAAAAAAAGTCAACAATAAACAATATAGAAAAAAAGAGAGCAAATCGTACTTCATCCATCACCATCATTTGAGTCTTGTCCACTTTTGCCACACCCTTCTTAATTAGGTCCAGTATCCTCCCTGGTGTGGCAATCACTACATGCACTGCAGGAGAAGCAAGCATGAAAAAACCAAGAAAAGTATTACTGCCATGGTTACTGGGAGCCATCATGGCTCAAGAGTTGGGAGTTCGCCTTGTAATCGGAAGGTTGCCAGTTTGAGTCCCGGCTTGGACAGTTTCGGTCATTGTGTCCTTGGGCAAGACACTTCACACTACACTTCACCCGCCAGTGTTCAGCAGCCTCGCCTCTGTCAATGCGCCCCAGGGTGGCTGTGGCTACAATGTAGCTTGCCATCACCAGTGTTTGAATGTGTGTGTCAATGGGTTCAGTGTAAAGCGCTATATGGCCATTGTGTTCTCTGCCCTTTAAGTCCAGCTTACAAACTTTCTCTCTTCCTGGCCCCATTCATTGGAGACTTAAGAGCCAACAAACAAGAGTCAAGATAAAGGAACAATTTGAACCTCAAATATGAACATATTTGCTACTTAGTTAATTAGTCAGATAAGCAATTTAAATTTAACTATATGTTGGGGGAAAAATAGTAAATATCTTTAACAATATTTAAAAAAAAAAAAAAAAAGATTCAGTTGCAGCCATAAAAATAACTTTTTTAAAATTGTCTTAAAATGTTAAATACCAGTCTCATCAAGACGCATGATGTCATCCCTCAAGTTTGTCCCACCCGTTGTAGCCATGATCTTGACTCCTCCCAGGTGCTTGCTGAGTTGAATGCTGATCTGGCTCATCTGCAGGGCCAGCTCTCTTGTTGGCACCATTACCATGGCTGGAAGGAAACGGATACAATAAGGGCTGATATTAATGCAGAAAAAATTAAGGTTTCCAGCAGCAGAAAAACTATTGATGGAGTAGTGCAGTGCAGCGATCATAATCAGTATATTATCAATATTTTCCATTAGTTTTAGAGCAACAAAAGAACCACTGATCAAAGTGTGCATGTGTGCAGCTTGAGCACAACATCCCTACAGTTCATGAAATTATCTCTACTTTTCAGTCATGGCTGTCATATATTCATGCTCATGTCTCAGTTTATTTTATTGCACTTCACTTAGTTTTCAGTAGTCTGCAGTGCTGCAGACCACTGATTCTGCACGGTACTTTCATGCACTACTCATACGCTGTGAAGCCACTAATCATGTACAGTCTGTCGCTACTTTCTTCCACTGTTGTCTAGCCACCAGGCATCATCTTAAACTGTAGTTGGTTGTCTCAACACTGACTGTAAGCCATCAGCCCAGACCTAGAAGAAACTCACCCTGGATATGATCCTTCTTAAGGTCTATCCTCTCCAGGAGAGGAATGAGGTAGGCACCACTTTTTCCCGTTCCATTTTTAGCCCTTGCCAAAATATCTCGTCCTGATAAGGCAATAGGGATGCTCTCCTCCTGTTGGCAGACAAACAAGTCGATTCAGAAAAATGGGCATGGTTCATTAGGCATGAAGCAATGTAAATAGACAGGACTAAAGGATCACCCCTACTGTTTCTTCTAACAGTCAAAAACGCGCAAAGTGGCACCAATGTTTAACACTTCATACTTATATGTAATCAGGAGGACTAGAGATTGGACTCATTTAGCCTCCTACTCACTGAAATTAAAACTTGTTCCAGAGTAAATTAATCAAAAATGCTTCTCTTCTGTTTGGTAGATGCATATTAGTGTTTCTCCTGCTGTTTTTTCCATTTGTGGACAACTTCCCTGCAAAGCATATGGCTGAGGCATGGGGCTGTATCAAGGCAAAGTGGGGGTAATGGGATTCTGTTAAAGGGTGCAACTATTTATACATCTAAATTAACACCAGAAACAGGAACCAGAGTTCTGGCTACTTTATTTACCTGGACAGGGGAAGGTTTCTCCCATCCCATTTCAAAGATTCCCATAAGCAGTTCTCGCTTTAAGCAGTAGTCTTCAAATTCATTTCCCTTGGTGGATGTCACATCCTGGAGAACACAACTCAATCATTTTAGTTTACTGTTTAAAACGATCCAGAGGTTGAGGATTACAGCACTAGATGGCAGCATGGACTGAGTCTAAGTAAGCATGTATAACTATACTTGCGTCTAATGGCAGTCACCTACCGAAGTTTTCACCCTGGTATCTTTTGGAGGAAGCTCCAGGCATTTCTTCCAGTCATCACCAAACCTAGTCGTAATCAGGAGTACAATTTTTGTAGGGAAGACCCAGACCATATCAAGTGAAAAAAGAAAACAAAATGTTAAAATAAGCACTGCAACATTTAGTTCTTTATTTCATAATCTTCAGAGAGGGAAAAGGGCTTTAAGCAGTGTGATTTGGCTCAACTTGGAAAGATGAAGACCTAATATACTAAAAATACACAACAGCTTAATGTAGTAATTTCTATGGCGAGCATTGGTGAAAGCAACTTCAAAGCAGCACAGCAATACTAAAACTAATGTATGCAAGGCTAATATTATAACTTCTAAGACCCACACAATGGACTAACCAATTATTAGAAGTACTCATTGTTTCAACTAGATGGCAGAAATTAGCCAGATATAAAGAATAACTTTCACTTGTCCATATGTGTATTACTAGTCTAGTTTGTTTTGTTTTTTAAAATTTATATGTACAATGACAATAACCTATTGTATTCTAAAGCAGTTCTGCTGCTGGCCATAATATTGAAGAGCACAGAGAGCATGCTGACGCCTTTAAAACTGCACTCTGGAAACCAGGGTTATTTTTGATGCCCACTGGTTAAGAAGAACTAAAAACAATTTCAAATTATATTCCTTTGGGTAGGCAGATACTTGCCCTCGACCTGTATGCATGTCCCTGTTTGGTAAGTGGGCAAACATCTAAATAAGTGTTAAATGCAAATCTACTTCTTTTGGTTAATTTATTTTGGATCTTGCTTTTAACACCCAAGCTAGCCCTGGTGTGAATGCTGATGATGTTCTAAAATTGTCACATATGCACACAAACCAAATGTGAAGTACATGATCTTCACAAAATTAACAATTCTGTAATTCATGAACTTCCAAACAAAGTACTAAGTGCTGCCAACAGCAAAAACATCTTACTGTTAAACCTTAAATTATTAAGTCATGTCAGGACAGGTGTAATGGTAATTAGAGCTGATAGCAGGGATTTAAAAAAGGCTTTGACTGTTTAGAAGATTTGGTGAGAAGTCCTGAACTTTCCCATGGGGTTCTCATGCAGGTTTTCTCTAAAGCACAAGCTGTCAAGCTGCAAAAAATGATTACGTGAGGAAAAAACGACACTTTTCTGTTTTCAAAGTAGAAGAGAAACATTACTAAAGCAAGTATCTTACTTGATGCCTCCACTGCTCTGAGGTATGCTGGTCCTTTTATGGGCACTGGGATGTTGGACATTTGACAGGAGTTCAGACTGTTGTCCACCTGTCTTGGTCTGTCCCCTGAGCTGCCCATTTGCTGGTTTGTTCAATCCAGCCATTGGTGCTGGGTTTGCGGTTCTTGCTGTCGCCATGTGTCCAACACCTTAACTGGATTTTCCTCGCAGTATTGTAATATTTCAGCTCAGTTCCTTTTCACTGCTCTACTTTAATGTGCACATGTATTGCAAAACTAAAACGTGAGAAAAATAAAACCCTTTTCTCTTATCTATCCTTTTTAAACCATGTGTTCACAATCTAACATTCAGACCTCTTCATAAAAAGAAGTTTGTGTGTAAATTCTGCCTATTTACAATACAACTCTCCAAAAAGGAGAAATCAATATAAATAGCGTGACTAATATGACCAAAGAATAAACTTGTGTGTGTTTTTAGTGTGCACTTGTGAGTATGAGTTTGACTGTTACATTGACTGAAAATGGGTAGTATTAAAATATGGACAACTTGATCACATATCTAACTGCTCTCATGTTCAAGTATATAACTCGTACTGCTGGGGTTTAATACTGGATTGTTCTTAATAGTGGTCTGAAAAAAATTACAATCCCTGCAATTTTTTTAAAGCACTGGCAGGCTACATTTAATTTTTGGGGGTCATTTTTTTCGGTTTTCAATTCTCCTGTAGCAAAACGCCAAGATGGAAGCCTACAAAATGTTAAAGGAAATGATGAACAATACACAAGAAAAGTAGTCCAGGTTTCCTGCAAGAAATAAACAATGGCGGTTGTTGTTGTTTTTTTAAGCATTAACAGGCTAGTCAAAAGAGAAGAGCACAAAAATAACAAGCGCTTCAAAGTGGTATTACTCAAAGGCACCTGACCAGATCAACGAAATACATTTCAGATGTGTACCAAAGGCAAAGCTCACCTTTGTTATATTGTGACAAATAATGCTGCCACCACAAGACTGGTGGTAGATGGCAAGAAAGTCTATCAAGTATTTATGGAAATATAAGTAAAATGAGGAGGTTGAAAAACGTGGAGTTAACATTTTAATTCGGACAACTTTGCCTTTGTTTTGATGCCGAGGCTAACAACCAGTGTAAACTTAATAACAGCTGCAAGCAGTTTTGAATTTTAGCAGCCAGTGTTATGGTCACTTAGCTAGCCAGTGCAATTGTTAGCCATGTTAAACAACAAAGTAAAGCCAACAGTGACCGACATGTGTTTAGTTTATCCATAAAGTTACCGCTATCGATAACAAAGTTAGCTAGAATACTTTAACTTACACGAGTGTACGCGCCGTTAAAACTTCACGTACAGCTACGTGGGCTTTGCCATCGAGCTAACAAGCTAAGATTGCGTCTTTTTTTTCCGGTTTGTGAGAAACTGTTTCAAAATATCTGTCGTTTACAAAGAAACCGCATCTGCATCCGTTTACATCTCACCCTTCAGCACTTTCATTCAACCATCCGAGCACGCTGATTCTAGCCTAGGCAGTATACGCTAACGGTGACGCTTAACTCTACCAGTCAGAGAAAGATGCTACCTTTCCCTTACAAACTTACCGCCTGTGTCGTGATTCAACTGTATATCGGCTTTTCGTTTAAGCTTGGTAGGCACTACTTTTGACAAAGGCACAGAAGTTTTTTTTAACCTTTTGTCTCTTCTTTGAGAGAACTGACAATTCAACATGGCCGCGCTCGTTTTGGGGTTGGCTGTTTGAACCAATGGAACTGCCAATTGGCCAATCACGGGCCTGTTTTCAAACGCCTCAAAAGTTTTAGCTACTCAGCTCAGGCCATCACTGAGGCACCGACTCTGAAGCCCAAAATACTGGCAATATGTAAATATAATGACGCTGACATTAACCTTAATACTTTTATTATTATGATCTCATATGAATGTTGCTTATTGAGGTAGTGAAGGTGGGTGAGCTTAAATACATGCAGTCAGCCCTGTGAAGTAATGACAGTGCACCAGAGAGGTGAAGAAGAGAGGTCTGGCAGGTTAGAGTGGGTGGAAATGAGTGTCAGGGGTGATTTGTGTAAAAAAAGGATAGCAGCAAGAGTGACAGGGAAGGTGTGCCTGATGACAGTAACACCTTGCAAACACGGGCTCTGACAAAAAGACATGAGAGCTGGAGGTGGCCACTGTGGAAACCTTTAAAGGGAGCAGCCAAGTAAAGAAGAATATGAGTTTTTCCCGTTAATATGGTCAAATATATTCATGTCATCCAGAAATCCAAACCAGTATCTGATAGCCTTAAATTTATGCACAAGTCGTACATCTCATATAACAAATACCAGTGTGAATTCTTATTGTGGTTGTTAAAACAGAGAATATAATTTTTACTATTAATCAATATCGCATCCTCTTTGGAGCCAACTATAGATAACAGGCACCCGTTGTTAGCTGGTCTCATGAGTTTCACAAATGCTGTTAGTGTGGGAATGGCTCTATTATTACTGGGATATTGCACAGGTGGAGCTTTCCGCACCACAGTTATATTATGTCCAAACAAAAAAGGTGTTATGTTTTTGTCAAAGCTGACAGAGAAAATCTGTGTTATTATAGATGCTGTTGGCAATTTGTTTTTTGTGTTCTTGGCTATCTTGAGTTATTTTGAAGAGATTTGTATAATCATCTATTTTGCTTTGTGTTTAAACATTGGTGATTTATCTGTAATGTTCAGATGATGCTTTGGCAGCAGTGAGGTGTTTCATTTCCCTCGTGCTACCCTTGCTTATTGTGTTAGGGGTTTGTGGGTGGGCGTAGAGCGGCTTGGTTAAAAAAGGAAAGTGAAGAGGGGATGGAAACTGTTTTGTCTCACATCCTGTTCTGTCACCTGTGTGCCTGTCATCATACCCCTTTTTAATCTTTTCTTCTTGTTACATAAATACTTGATCACAAAAAGGTTTAAGGTGAATAATAAAGCTAAAGCAAGACATCACATTTTTTTATTATATTGATTTATTATATTTTTATGTTTTATTGTTTTTATTTATAAAAATATCTACATTTTTTTTAACATTAAAAAAACACATCAACACGCACACTAACAGACATAAGAGGTACAATGCCTGTGCACAGATTATCAAAAGAAAGGAAACCAGGTATTTGACTGTGCAATATATAAGTCTTACAAGGATACTGCAAACTTAAGAAGTCTTGGTGGCATAATGATGAAGACACTCTTAATGCAATATCCACAGTTCAAGTAAGGCCAGGTACATTTGTTGCATACCATCATCCCCTCTAATCTGCTAATCAGAAATTAAGACAAAGTGCCTAGAAATACTTTTACGATGGGACTCTGAGTTCACTGAGCTTTGGTCCGTAGCAGTCATTTACTCATGTCTGTACATAGTTTTAAAAAATGTTTTTTTATGTTCAGTCTTGAATGCATGCAGTGGAATATTTCTACTGATGCATAGTTTTCCAGCAGTGTTTCACTCCCCAGTTTTCAAAGAGTCAGTACAGGACCGGAGTCTCCTTAGAAGCAGCAAGCTAAGCAGGGAGGTTGCAGGCAAGTCTGTCAAGGCATGAAAGCCTGAGAAAGGACACAAACTATGATTGTCCAGGGAAGAAAAATGGGAGGTTTGGCCTGATTTCAGGTGCAGTCCATTCCTGCCCCGCCATCCCATTGGGTGAAGCCCTCTCCAGCATGATGTTGTCTGATTGCTTCCTTGATGCTCGACTGTGTGGACATAGATGCAAGTCTTACTGGAAAATAAGTCTGAGATCGTAAAATGGAAGTCTCTGGAGAGTGGGAAGCATTCTGATGAACAATGTGTGGCGTAGTTGAAGGTGAGCACCCACGACTATGGCTGGGAGATGGAGACCCTAAAGGAGAAGCACAGAGTATAAATTAAATACTGCAACTTTTGTTGTTTCTGTGTGTGAGACAAAAAGACGCTTGAATGCTCCTCACCGTTTTCTGTTAGGTTGCTCTCAACTGGTGAGACTGACATACAGTGCTGATCTTGGACTCTTATTTGCCTGGAGCCTCTTCCTCGTAACACATCTGCTATCTGTAAAACAATTTATTGTTCATTAAAAACTTTGTACGTGACTTAAAATAAGTCTCATAGTGATATACTAAAATAACTAGAGGGAAATGGTGCACTATTCAGGTTTGGCCTCTAGAGGGAACGATACACACATTTACTTCCCATTTTGGCTTCAACTCTTTCTTCCCACTAATAAGAGCTAGGCCAAGTAGGTTTTGCAACTGTTTGTATCTGTTCTGACATAAATTATGTAACACATAGCTGTGAATTCCCATAGTAAAATCATAGAGAGAGACTGAAAATTTGTACAAATATAAGGAACTGATTTACTGTTAGATCAGTAACCTTTAGGAGGTTTATTGTTTTCCAGCACAAGAAGCAGGAACATACAACCATAAAACAGAATAAAAGGAACAACACTGTATCAATGGAATTACAGCAATGTCCATTATATTTATTGTTTTTCCTCTTTGTCATCGCCTCACTCACTTTTTTGTTCTTGGCCACCATCACTGGGGTGTCATTGTGGTAGTTCTTGAGGCTACTGTCAGCTCCACTCTTCAGCAGCAGCCGCACTGTCTCCACCTGACCTCGGCCACATGCGCTGTGTAGGGCCGTGTTCCCACTATATGACTGGCTGTTGACATCACATCTATTCTGCAAAATAGAAAATCACCAGAAAATGATTCATAAAGGAAGCCAGAGTAGATGTCGGTAACTTAGAAAATGAAACAAGAGATAATGTCCCAAAGAGGTTGAGTGCAGTCTGTGATGAAGAAAGGAGAAAAGATTCACATATACAGCATAGCTGCTAAACTCTAAAAATAAAGAAAAACTACAATTATATTGCAATACTTTAAAAAGGACCCTAAGAAGAAAAAAGAATACAAAATTATGCACTGATAATGAGGTGGAAAGAGAAAAGCAGAATTATTTAACTCTGCTGAGTCACAACCCTTCTCTCCCCTCTTCTACCCACACAAATTCATTACCTCAATGAGGAAGTAGACCATGTCTGCGTTATTGCTCTCCACAGCATGCATGAGAGGACTCTGGCCACTTTTGATGTCCTGATTAGAGAGAAAAAAAAAGCACCATGGGAAAAGTCAGAGAATGCAGAGCGGAAATGCAAAAAAGCCGTGATGCTGTGAAACCCACAGTGCTGAGTCGGTACAACAGGGACTGACCATGGCATTGATGTCAGCTCCAGCATCCAGTAACATTCTTGCCAAATCCTTACGGCCCTGCAGAACAGCCAGATGGAGAGGGCTCAAACCTAAGAATAATAAAAAAAGGAAAAGCCTGCATTTTATATTCATGTTCAGATTTTATACGCATTGAAAAAACAGATATCAGTTACAGAGGTACAAAT
Source organism: Rhamphochromis sp. 'chilingali' (assembly GCF_963969265.1). Classification (NCBI taxonomy): domain Eukaryota; kingdom Metazoa; phylum Chordata; class Actinopteri; order Cichliformes; family Cichlidae; genus Rhamphochromis; species Rhamphochromis sp. 'chilingali'. Next base: position 26,580,301 of record NC_137938.1, on the reverse strand, counting down.
AAATGTCTTCAAAGCTGCTTGGAGATTTGGCAATGCGACACTACACTGACACCAGACCACAAAGGAAGGAAATGTCCTCTTCCCACCCACACACCCAAAACAACCAACCCAACCCATACCTGAGGGTGGCTTTACATTTTTCATACCCACCAACAGACTGTTAAGGCAGTTAAGGAGATTATAAGAATAGGTGTATTCACTGTAGTAATGTAGTAATGCATTTTTCTTTTCATAGCGCTTTCAGTCTGGAAACTGTGTCAGCGGTTTTTAATTCACTTCACCTGGTTGTGCACATGTTTCAACTGATAGATGTAAACGTAAACTGGGTCACAAATACAGGGGGCATGTGACAAAAACAACAAAAATAAACAGAAAATATATCAGGAAGTATAATTTGATTGCTAGCCAACCATGTTATATTTGATATTTTATGAATCAGTTAAACTAAATCAAAAATTATAATAATCTGAGATAAAAAGATGCTTGCAAATAATTACAGGCTTTATCACACTTAGTGAGAGCTAAAGAGGTGTAAGCAACCCTTTTAGTGTAATACATGCCAAGAAGTATCTTTAGTAACTCACCATCAAAATTTCGGATCTCAAGGCAGGTGGCAGATGATGGCATAGAAAGCACTACAGACAGGCAATCCCGCTGGTCATATTCACAGCAGAGGTGGAGCGCTGTTTGCCCATTACGGTCCAAGGCTGCAGGGTCAGCCCCTGCTTTCAACAAAGCTTCCACCATGTTTGCCTGCTTAGTTATCACTGCCAGATGAAGGGGAGTCTGAGGGGGAATAACAACAAAAATTATAGTTTAAACAAGCCAGATATATCACAGCTGATAACCATAAAGATGCAGTGCAGTGTTTCTCAAGCTTTTGGTTTTTTCACAAAGCCCACAAACAAGGGAAATACATACTTGACATAAAAAAGCACAGTGTTTACTTTGGCTAATTTACGATAACTATTCTTCTCAGTGAAGTTAAGAACGCGGTGTTTTCTTGTAAAGGCCTCTGTTTACCTATAACCTGTTCAACAGGTTAAAGGTCAATGAGACAAAAAACAACAACAACAAAAAAGAAGCAAGAACACATCAACACCTAGAAGAAACACACAATGACCATGAGCTGGCTTCACCTATGCATGTGTATTCCTAGATTTACACAAATACACTCACTAAGTGCAAAGTTTTCAGCACTTAAATTAATATATCTTACAGAACAAACACTGTCAACAAGAGTAGAAGCATCAGACTTTGTGATTAACTGAAAATGAGGAAGAACCTGTTCTGAACCGCAGTCGACAATGCCGGGAAAAGCAAAAGTCACTGTTCACCAGGTGTTTGCCTGGATGAATATTGTAAGCACTGACAAAAATCCCTTTAGCAATCTAGGATGTTCCTGTGGGTGAGGTCACCATGTATCATCCTGTTTATATTATGTCAATTAAGGCTTGGGAGGGCGCAGGCAACCTGGGGTTCATTAAGCAATCCTTAGTTCATAGTTCAGTCATAAAAGGGAAGTATTTAAACCTGGACTTTTTTAGCTGCTATTCTAGTTACACAATAAATGCAGCAAGTAGGAACGGACTGCTTCTCCAAGTTTCACTTTTGCTGTGTTACTACTAACGTGTGTGTGTGTCTGTGCACAGAGAGTTCGTTCCAGTAAAGACTATTAAAGTAGGTAGGGTAGCAGTGGGAGAACATCTTTGTGGAATTCCTCCAATGTGTCAATGCAACTTCCCTGAATCCTATGACTCACAAACATGCATAAGTACACAGTCATATACACAATCATGTTCCCTGAAAGATTTCCAGTATTTGAACTTTCTGCTATAAACATTTACTATAGAACAATATTATGAAATGCTACCATACTATTAACTTTTCCCAAACGCCATTAAGGACATGTCTTAAATCCCTTTCGATATTACTTTACCACTAAGGCCTTTTATGGCCTTTAATATAGACCCCCTTAGAGCTGGCAGGCTCTGGCTTTGGTTTCCTGTAATAGATTTCACAGTGACTAAACTAAATTTCAGCCAAGATAAGAGGAAAGGTAGGAAGGGAATGAAGGGGTGGAGAACAAGGGGAAAAAAACGGAAGTGGCAGAGGGGAGTCCAAGGGAAAGACAGGAGAACAAGGGAAAATCCCTTCTCTTTCCCTTGGGTCTGTCCTCATAGGCTTACATTCCCGAAAGATGAGTGGATCATCATGGATGAGGTAAAAAGATGACAGCAGTAGAGGTTTGGAGGCATGAAAAACAACCCCAGGCAGTTCCAAACAAGGGGAAGGCAGCACAAAGCGCCAAAGACTTGTCTTCTGCTGTGAGCACAAGAGGGTAAAGCCAGGCCTATTGCACAAATAAACATCACATGCTTACGTCAGTGTTGTTGGCAGTTACACTGATAGGATCAGTCAGTTCATCAACTATGGTTAGAAACCAAATTCTATAACCAAAGATATATGCAGTGAGAGATATAAAAAAAGAGAGCGAGAGACTGAGGGAGATAGAGAAACAACACAAGTGAGACAGAGAGAGAGAGGCACGCGCATGAAGGGAAAGTCCCTGTAAACTACCCTCTGAACCTCACTGCAAGGTATGTTGAGAAACAGCCCAAAGCAAGGCGGGGGGGAGGGAGGGGTCATGTGACTTCTCGGAACGAGGACACTAAAGTACACACACGGATGCCTTGTTTGTGCACACACATGCACACACGCTCACACTGAAAAATAAAATGGCATACCACCAACGTACCATAAACAAAAAGAAAACAATTATTCAATTGTTAAACTGCCAACCGCATACTGCACTGTAACGGTAACACGTCCACATGGTAGTCTCTGTTCTAATCCACATGGCAGTCAGTGCACGTTTTAGTGTGGGTGGCCCCAAAGGATTTAGTCCCCAAACCCCACAGTGTCAGCATCACGCTACATTATCCGCTGTCGTAAGAGAAGCAAAAGTTTACCATTGTAGTATGTGTTTGTGTAGCTGATAGCATGTGGGAGTATCAAACAGCTGTCTCTATACTATTGTTGTAGTTCTGGGAGTGGAAGGCAAATCATGCCGTGACACTTGCACTGCTCTTCAGTTACAATACTGATAGTAACACTCTGTCAAAATGTTCCATATGCAAAACCACAGAAACTCAGGATTTGTCATCATTGGATAAGTTGTATTTTAATTGTGCCTGGGTTTTTTTTTGTATTAGAAAATGGCCTGTGTCTTCTGGACTACGAAGTGAACTCAGTGTTTTTAAAATTTAAAAAGTTCCCTACCTTCATGTTGATAAGTTTATTCATTGTGCCTGGTTTTCAGTCAAAACCACACAATCTGGTAGGCAAATGACTGTGGCGGGACCTATGCCTGTAAATCTCCCTTTTTGGTTATAACTGTGTATGACTTCAAATGTGAGTGTGTATGTGCATGTATGTGTGTGTGAGTGTGTGTATTGCGTGCATGCATTTTCATACATAGGGCAAACACAGGATATCATAAAACCTATGCTGTCAAGCCTCAGCGATGAGGAGAGACAACAACTGATGATAGCACAAGCATTATTTCTGGTAAGCTTGCCTGTGGCGTTCAATGTGGTGTGAAACCCCACACTTGAGAACAAACTCCAGACTTGAGAACTGAAGCTCTGAAAAAGCTTGGTTGCTTTTCTATTGAGGAATGGAAAAGAGAAAGCCAGCAGAAATCAGGAGACAACAAAGGAGAAAAGAATGTTGAACTGTTGGCTTGGCACCAGTGCCTGGGACAGCCCTGGATTGGGAAACACTTAAAAGCAACTCCATATACACAATCCCAATAAAACATGTTGATAGAGTAAGTAGGGAGTTGCACTGCTCCATCATTTTTTTTGGGAAAAGTCACCCTAGTGAAACTGCATTGGATCTATTTGTCAAAAATCCAAAATTGCCCTGCACAAATTAAAACATGTGCAAAATACAAGTTTAAAAGGCGCTTTTGAAAATTTTACTGTGTAATTTTGCATATGAACATTTTTTTACTTAAGGTAAACACACTAGGGTTTCTGGGAGTTAGTGTGAGTCATTTTTGTGCCAATTAATCATATTGGCTTTCTTCTTTCTGAATTTCACAACATGGTAAATCCTACATGTAAACACTGAAAAATCCCTTGCTACATATACAGAAAGTGACCACTAGAAAACCATGTGCAAAATACAGAACACTGGAAATCACACATAGTCCTTCCCAGAATGTGCATGGCTTTGGCTTGTGGCAAGTACAGGTGGAGAAACCGGGAAGGGTGAATTCCACTGCACAACCCTCAGCTGCCATGACCGTAAGTGTGTGATAATGCACTGCAAGGCAAGGAGGAAACCAATTCACTTCCTCTTTCTTTCTTTTCCATGTAAGTGTTATCAGAAGGGTGAGACGGGGAAATATATTGTGCATGCTGAGGCTGTTTTACATGCTAAGCTTTTTCTGCAAGCGTGCACATGTCCACACATGCCAACAGCTCCATAATCAGCAAAGATTCTTCGCTTTAAACTATTTAAATTTCTTTGCAAATCCCTATGACTATAAAAGCTCTGTCTCCTGGCATTTAATGGTCAGAACTGTGTGCATGTGTATATTTGTCAGTAGCTTTATCAATGCATCTGTTTTACCTGGCGGAGATTGTTGTAGATATCAACGTCTTTATGACCCAACACCAAGAGCTGGATGAGTTTGTAGACTATGGCCAATGCTCCCTGGACCACGGCTATGTGGAGAGCTCTGTGAAGGACACATGCACACAAAAAAATGACACAGTCAACAAGTGTTGCATTTTCAAATTGGATTTAACATAACCTATTTCTCATTTTCAACCTGATTATCATTGATCAAACCTTTAAAAGCTAATCTCTTTTCAACCAAATCCCAATCCCAATCCCAAAACCCCTTCATGGCTGAAAAAGTGGTACATGTAACTCTTCACTATTTCCCCAATATGAATCAATATATGTACATATATGGAAATTAGTGTGTGCCTCATTCCTGACCTCTTGTCAGAAACCTGCAACCACTCTCTCTCTGCATCTGTGAGTCTCACTCACTCACTCACTCACTCACTCACTCACTAATTATTGTGCTAAATAAAAGAAGGCAGCACATGCACACAACCCACAATATTAGTCAGGAGAAGAAAATCATTTAATTTTTTTTAAATTGCAGGAAGTGTATTGGATAGCGTATAACAAGTTGTTGCAGACGATAAAGTTCTCGTCAAACCAAAGCTATTTACTTGTTAGGAAACATACTGTTGGGCATAATGCAACATGTGTAAAGTAATGAGTTATAGTCAACTCCAGAAGCATTTCCAGAGATGGAGCATAGACATACACAGACACACACATGAGCAAAGACTTGTTCCAAATTACCAAGCCTGACAAGTTAGTCTCGCTCTGCAAGCTGACAGAACTGTTTTCTTTTATTTCATTTTCTTACTGTGAAACCTGGGCTCTCAGTATTGACTCCAAAGCAAAAATGCTCAGCCACGTTCATGAATGCTTGCTTTGTTTATAACATTGTATGTCCTCTAGTATATAAAACAATACCTTTTGGATAGGTTAACAAGATTAAACTGCAAAACTACTGTGTGATTATGTGCTTGCATGAGTAATGGCAGTTCTTTACATCATATACAGAATTAACCTTTAAAATTAATGCATCCCCATCATAAACAACTTAAAACAACAAGTGGAAATGGAACAATAGCGAGCCTGGCTGAGTCTTTATTAGAAGCCACCTAGTAGCACTTACACACTAAAGCACAATGAAGCTTTGTTCACACATGGCCTATTGAAGAAGTAGGAGAACCAGGTCACCAGACTATTACTTGTGCTATTGTCAGACTGTCACAAGTATATATCACATGAACTTTAGACAGGAAGCTGGCAGTTTTAAAGTCCAATCCACTTATAAATGACAACTGAATTCTCCATGCATCGTCCTCAGGTAAAAGTTCATAACTTCCGTGCAAGTGTAAAAACACCTTAATTAACACGTAGCATGTAAAAACGAAAAACAACAGCTGTGGTTTTGCTAAAGCGATGAGCCAGACTAAGTCAGTGCCTGGAAAAACGTCTTAGATGGTTGCCCGGCAACTTTACTGTGGCAACAAACTTTTTGTTTGTTTTATTTTAACATGTACATCACATTTATATATAGATAAGATAAGATAAGATAAGATAAGATAGAACTTTATTAATCCCTCGGGTGGGTTCCTCTGGGAAATTCGACTTCCAAAAAGCACAGCAACGACCGAAGTTACAGTTACAGAATTGTTATATATATATATATATATATATATATATATATATATATATATATATATATATATATATATATATATATATATATATATATATATATATATATATATATATACACACACACACACACACATATATAAATACAGAGACAAATATAAATAAAATATACAAAGGGGATAAATAGAATAAATAGGAATAAAAAATAAAAATACAAGTGAATTGCACATTTCAAGTATTGAGTCTATTGCACTGTTGACTATTTACAAAAAGTATTGCACAAGGTATTGTACAGTGAGGTGAAGAGGCACTACAGCTTAGTTGTTCCCCCCTCCTTTGTCCTCCTGTTTCCCCTCCCTCTCCCCTCCAGAGAGGAGTTAAACAGTTTGATGGCGTGTGGGACAAAGGAGTTTTTAAGTCTGTTAGTTCTTGTCTTGGGGAGAAGCAACCTGTCACTGAACAGACTCTTCTGATTGTTTATGGCCGTGTGCAGAGGATGCCCAGCATTGTTCATAATGTCCATCAGTTTCTTTAATGTCCTTTTCTCTGCCACTGTCACCAGAGTGTCCAGCTTCATGCCGACCACAGAGCTAGCCTTCCTGATCAGTTTCTCCAGCCTGGATGAGTCCCTCTTTGCTGTGCTGCTCTAGATTAAATGACTGAGACATAGCATCTTCATAATTGTACTTTTTAATTGTTTTCTCCCTGTCGTTAGCATGTATGCTAAACTAAGCTAACCTGCGATAACCAAAGAAGGGGGCGATTATTTTGTGGCCTTTAAACTTAACATGTGGAGGACTAAAGCTTGTTTTTTGATCAAAATCAGCCAATTCTGCTTGATCACTTGATATAAGTTATAACACTGAAAGTTGCACTGACAAGTTCAGTAGATGTACAGCACTGACTCACAGTTCCTTTATCACACAACCTTATCAAGAAACCACTGTCTGTGATCTATACATGAAGCAAATGAACAAACACAGGGCGGGGTTTGGGGCAGGGAAGGGCAGGAAACTGATTGGTGGTGCAGAGGCATGTTGTAGAAAACAGTTTATCAGTTTTCACATTTTTCTTTTTTTGCTCTATCAGAAGAAGCAGCTTCCAGTAAGACCCAGACAAGTTTTATGTCACTTCCTGTTGTCACTAACAAAGACAGCATTCTTTTTCCTCTATCTTGGTCTATGTGCACTGAAATCTAGTTATTAAGCCGTATGGTTTCTGACAGGGGCTTTCTTTAGTTTTGCTCAGTCAGCTTCAACAGATAAGTCATAATCAGACATACAGTGCAATTATGCAACAGGAAACAGAGACAGTTCTTTAGAACAAGTTAAAAGTACCTTTGAAGGCAATATGAGGTCAAAAACATAAGTTCATATAATGACAAAAGCACTTGCAACACTTTGCAACACTCTCAGTTAAGTGAGATGTGTCCCAGTGACACAAAGTTAAGTTAAAGAAGAGTCGCGCTTGAAAAGAAATAGCTTAAACTGATTACAATTTTCAACATTACATACTACATATTAAGATTTCCCCAGTATTATTTTTTTTATCTGTGTCCTGGCATTTAATGATCATAAATATTCCTTCAAAGTGTGTTCTGTAACCAACATTCACTTGGCAGTTGCAGGAAATATGTGTGTGTGTGTGTGTGTGTGTGTGTGTGTGTGTGTGTGTGTGTGTGTGTGTGTGTGTGTGTGTGTGTGTGTGTGTGTGTGTGTGTGTGTGTGTACTAAAAGAATGCAAAATAAATGCAAAAAGTAGATAAACCATCTGTGCATATGTATATGCATGCTTAATTCTAAAAGCCACGCTTAAGCAAGGCAAAACAAATGTTCTCTGTGCAAGAGTAGTTTTCAAGTGTGACTGCAATAAACAATTTTGTATGTCAAGTGTGCAGGGCGGTTCTTCCCTCAGCAGATCCCTGTTCCTGTAACTAAGCTCAGCAGAGTGAAGAAATCTGCATCAACAAAGGTTTGGTTATATTTACTGTACATGTTATTGGCTACCCATAACTAGCTTTAAAAAGCACCTGCAGTGTCTCCACAATAAACACTACAGTAAAGGAGATAATCATTCATGGCACAGTATACCTGGTCTCAAACATAGTGACAGGCAATTCATATATGACTTTAGCAGAGTTTTGTGATTCTGAGCCCTGAGAAAAGTGTGAAAAATAGATTTATCTTTGGATCATTCATCAATAACCCTTAACAAACTTAATATTCAGATCCTTTGCCTCCATGTATGCCTATTATCATTCTGTTTATCTTGCGCAGCCCTTTTATATCATCATCTATGTGTCTCTTTTCTCTTAAGATGAAACTGCACTGTTTCTTGTTCCTGGAAGTGGGGCAGACCACAGCCCCAGATAACCCCAGGCCCAGCAGCCCTGACGCACACAGGAGTCCCAAGCTTAACACAGATGGTAACTGTGTGTATGTGTGAGAGAGAGAGAGAGAGAGAGAGAGAGAGAGAGAGAGAGAGAGAGAGAGAGAGAGAGAAGGCATGTGGTATCCTGTTTGGTATGGAGGGTGAGAGTGCAGCCAGACTGAATGATCAGACTGAAGCCTAACATTTCCTGTGGTCTGTGGACCAGCTGAGCAATGAGATGATGTGTCAGTTTGAACGTGTAGTAAACAAAAGAGAAGCAGAGTCACACCACAGTCCAGTTAACAAGAAATGACGACTTACTTCACATCCTACTGTGCTCGTCATTAACAATTATACTACTTTCAGTCTATGATGGTGCAAATATATTTATGTGGGAACTTTGATGAGCAAGTAGTTTATTATATAAATATACTGTTTGTCATTGCATCCACTAGAGCAAGTTAAAAACTTTACTATGCAAAGAAAAAGCAGTTCTGGCCTGACTCACATTTTAAATCCTTTAATCGTGGATGGATGCAAGTTAAAGAGGAGAAATACTAGCTGTTAGAGTTCAATCAAAAGCACTCATAATTCTATAAGATCTTGAACTTTCATATCTGTGGAGGCACCATCAGTGCCAACTAATGTAAAACGGCTTTACAGGACTATCCAAAAGTCTTGAGCCACCAGAGCCAGTGGTCTTCAATAATAGTTCTCCAGATTTTCTGAAGGTCTTTCAAAGTTTTTATATGTTTCTATATGTCCTCAACCAGAAAAGGCCTTGGATGGATGGACTGGTTACATTAACAAAAGTGATCCTTCACATGCAAGTGATAAGTGATTCAGTCTTATCATTTTTGTGGACTTTCAAGATTAAGTGCAAGTTAGTGTTCTCAAGACCATCTCACCATTACACAAAAAGAGAAAGAAAACAGAAATTCCAGTTTAGAGTTTTTCAACTGATAAACTTACATCTAAACACAACTCAAATATCCATGCTCCCAGAGGACAAACCTAATAATTTTTTAGTTTTCATCTAATCAAACTTAAATGTGTCAGTTTAAACCTATGCACTGAATGGATGCAAGCTGATAAAGCTGAATAAATGCAGTTTGAATAAGAGCATTGCTAAACTATGTATGTCATGGTATGTAACTATGTAACTGACTGACTGGAAGCATACATGTAGGAGCTGTAAGTAAATCAACAGTTTTGCACATCTTCCATTGAAATGACAGTGTAACAGAACAGAAAAGAGGAGTGAGAGAGAGAGAGAGAGAGAGAGAGTGAGAAAGAGAGAGAGAGAGAGAGAGATGAACCTGATAGAAAGAAAGCGGTAAATGAGGAAGTCAAGAGCGGATGTTTGGGTTTTTTGAGCCCATTCATTTAAAAAACACAGAGAAGAAAAGAGAGAGACAGAGACACCTGAGAAAAACCACAACAGCTTTTTAAAACTGAGCACTCACTGGTTTTCCCGAAACTAAGGGGCTCAGAGGCGCTGAGAACAAATCCCATTGACGTAAAAGCAGGCGCATGCTCACCATCAAACACATTATGTATACACGCACATACATACACACACACACAAACACACACTCACACTCATATGCATACAGTGTGAAAAACGAGAGGGTGCTGTAAATGTTTCTTTCTGAAGAATTCACACAAAATTTTAAACAACCACAAAGCAGCAAGAAGGTAACCGATGCCTGCGAAAGCAAAGGGACTAGGTGTTGTGTAAGGTTTCTGCACTTAATCTGTCTTGCACCGAGTTTCTGCTAATGAGACAGACTTTTGATTTGCATTATGCCTACACAGCAAGTTTAGTGTACAACTGTGAGGTGCACAAGTGGAGATAAAAAAAAATAAAATCAGAGCACAGCTAAGATGTCAAAGGTGGTTTAAAAAAAAAAAACTTACTTTAATAGAATATAAAATAAAAACTGTTGTTTTTAAAGCTTTTTTTGATCTGAGACATGCATTCATCTACTTCCGTGGAACCATCTGTTAAAGATGGATATGTCATTGCAGTTACAAAGCAAATATGAGATAATAAGCAGCTGTAAGATACCACGGGACTTAACTTGTGGCTCGGCTAAATATTGGTCATCATGAGGTTTGGTTTTTTTTGAGTGAATGCAAATGATGATGATACTTTTTGAAACTGCATGATCAAAGTGCCAATAAATTCTTGGACATGCTTTGCTTTCGGTCACATGATTCTTTGTGTCTTTGTATGAATTTCTGTAGTTTATTAGTGTGTGGGTGGTAGATTTTGACAAAGTAAAGTAACCATGCGTTAAAGTTTAATATTTGCATTCATGTGGTCTCGAAAACTCCTCTGGTGCCCTGTGTATTCTCACTACCACCACCTCACGCCTCGAGGGACCAGTCAGCTGACTCTGGATTGTTCAACATGTGAATACCAACAAATCACTCTCAGCCTAGATCTATAGTATACCTGTAGCTTCCAGGTTAATATGTTAGGTATGTTAAATCTCAATAAGTCCTTATCAGCAGTGAAAATGCAGTCAATAATGGGAGGGCACACTGACTGACTGTACCTACTCAGTATGCACAGTCAGGTGAGTCATGGAGATCAAATAAACAAAGAACGCTACTGATATCTCACGTCCAGATTGTGCAACAGCAGAAGTTTTGTCTTCGACAGCAGGACATTGACATTAATGTTGTTTGGGTTGTTCCTCGTAAATCAATTGCACTGACATCTTATTGAAGTGAACAGTTTTCCTTGAGAACTTAGTTTAGACTTAAAAAAGTGAAAGCAATAGTAATGATCAGACTGCACGTTTTCATCACAAGGGCCTTTTGATTTTTGGTAAGAAGTTGTGATACATGATTAATGTTAGAAAGCTTTCTAATAAAAACACTTTGATATATAATACAGTAGGAATAATATGACTGCACAATTCCATGCAGCTGCTTTAGTTTCAGGGGTATCGTCGCATTACGAAGGGTGACTGGGAAAGTTGAATCAAACAAAAGCATCATTAACTGCATATGGTTTTCCTACGGTGAAACTCAAAACGTCTGTTGTGAAACTGGATTAGGATGCGTACTCATACACCTATACACTGGAAAACACATTGAGATAATGGGATATGTGTGAAACCTATAGCTTAAATATAATCACTTGCTATCATTTGCATGTTTGAATAAAGAGGCGTGGTCAGGAGCTGAAAAATGAAGCCAACATGTACATGCATGTTAGTTGACTTAGCTATTTTAAGTTAAATCAACTCATATTGACTCCCATATGTATGTGATATACCCACACGCTTTCCTAACCAAGCTAGCTAAGTGGCACTGTAAAGTTAACTCTCCATGTCCTTTTTATATCTATAGAAACTTTTTGCTCCCAAATGACCACCATCATGAAGCTAAAGTTGCAATCATTATACCATGGCCATCTTTTACATACAGTTTGTGATTTTAATGTTCATGGTGTTGAGGATGAGTCTGAACTTGTTGCATATGTCCTTCTATTTACTGTCACTGGCCATGTTATACGGTTTAAAAATGACAATATGAGTCAGATTTAAACTTTACATTTTTTTGTAACAATAAACTTTTTTCTGACAAAGTTTAAGCTGAGTGCAACTTTCATATCTGGCAATTGATGAGTCACCACTTCTGAGAAGTTGGGATTGACTTGAATCTCAGACTCATACTGTACAGTAGACCTCAATTTTCAAACCATTATCCTCTTAGAAGTCCCTCTAATGAAAATTTCTTGAAGTGAAATGATTGTGCTGAATTTTCAAATCCATAAAATGTGCCAAGTTATGACTTTCAAAATGACAAATGACACAATCATGCACAAGGTGGATGAATCATCTTTTAAGTTTACTATATACACCAGTTACCTGGATGGATGGATTGATTGTATATCATAAAGTGACACCCAAATATCAGAATGAAAAAGAAAAGAATCAACATACGTATCTCCATCTTCATCTTGTCTTGTTGCTTGAGCGATACTAGCCAGGACGTTTTCAGTTTGGTGGGCCACAACATTATTTGGCTCTGAGAGATGAGGCAGGCAGAACACTGGGTAATGACCTAAGCAGGGATGACACAGAATGAGAAATAGAAACAATGAGAAAGAGAAATAAAAAGAAGTTTGCAGGGAGAGAGAAAGAAAAGAGAAATGATGAAGATATAAATGAATAATTAGAAAAGCTCCTGGCAAGCAAGTGATTTCTGTAATAAGGAAGTGGATAAGTTACAAGTCATATACTGTAAATATGAGTGTGCTGTATTCAATTATAAATTATGAGCTACTTTGATTCATGCAGTGAACACACTAATGAGGGGTACAGTAGGTGTAAAATAGCTTAGTGGGCATTTTCAGCAGCAGTAGCTTCTCTATGGTCTCTGACTTCACTGTCTTTTCTGCCACAATGTCACACTGGCAGAGAAAACCACTAAAGAAAGGGGAGGAGGAGCTGTCTGTTGCCACAGTTTTAAAAATCAAAACAGCATTAGCAGGTAATGCCCTGTAATACCACAAAAATGATATGCCCCAACATGTAGTGCCTTGCTCTGTCCTCCAAACCTACATTTTGTCAGCTAGTCTGATCATTTTACCCACAGGCTGCTATTTCACGTATTATTGGTTAAACCAAACAAATATTCAATGCGTTTTTCTTTGGAGAACAGTGAAATCAAAACTTCAGATGGTAATTTTACAGACATCTCATGGTCTCATAGTCTCATGGTCCAATTCTTACTTTGGGGTTTAAACACTTACAATATTTAAAAACAAAACAAAATAATAAAGCTGTTGCACAACATACTGCAGTATTAGACTTAATGTTGGCCAGCAGGGCTTACCGTAAGGGAAAAAGCATATGGGGTATCCATTTGGAATCTGTCCTTCCAGCTGCCTGGGAGTCACTGGTGCTATGCCGACTCTTTCCACGGGATCGGCTAAAGTCTTATCTTCCGGAGGAGAAAATCGGTCTTCTCTTTCTGCTTTAGACGGTGACAGTCTCTTGGTCTCCGGTTCGACAGGAATCGGGCGTTTCCTAAAAGGAAGCTGTGAGGCAGATCTATCCGCTGGACGCTTGCGAGAAGTACTGGTTGGTGAGACCGATACGCCTCTGACCGTGGGGCAGTTTTCATCTAAACTGTCCGCCCCTGTGAACGCCGGAGGTGCAGGTGAACCGCCTGTTACCCGAGCGTCCCTGGAGCCACAGGCTGGAGTCCCCCCGGCGTTCCCACGCACTCGGACATTGGTGCGCAAATCCAGCGGCACTGGGGCAACCGACTTGTGGGTACCGTTCATGGTCATGATCCTTGGCATCAACTGGGAGAGATTCTTCGAGATCTGAAGAAGTTTATTGGAATCAGTCAAAGCAAAGTGAACCGACCGTGCGCAATTCCCATATCCATGAAATCAACTGGACAGCGATCAGACCATCACCCTGTTTCCTTTTGAGTCACTAGTGGGGTTTAGATAAGCGTTCGAATTCAATGACCTGTGGGGGGAAAAACACAAAAATTTAAAATAAAATAGTCTACATGTGAAGAAACGCTAAGAGATAAGGTACTTATGTGTGTCCTAGTGCACCTATGACAAGGTAGAGTGCAGCTGCGCGACTTTCATCTGCTTTTAATGAAGTGTCAGAGCGACACGGTGCTTTCCCTTTAAACCGAAACAAAACGATTCTACCACTTAACTTTATACTAAGAAAGGCAGGAAAACAGCGACGAATTCATAGCATTCTTGCATTTCCGACTTCTGACATCTGTCTGTTTTGCATGCAAGTTAAAAACATTTAACACCGAATTTCGCAAGAAGTTCATGGCTCGTTGCTTGTTCAGAGACTCTGTGCAATAGCAATGTACAGAACAAACACGGAGGAACTAGTCGACTGTCGATCGACTGTCCAGCACATGATCAATAGGTGACAACTTTTTTCTTTTAAAATAGTTCAACATTGTTTCACATTTAATGTTTCAACATTAAATTTGGATTCAATACAAATTTTGATTTGTGAGCAACTTTCAGTTTAGCAAGGTAATCAAAGTATTCATTAAATTACCTTGCAGAAACTATTACTACTAACTACTATCAAAACATGAAAAAACAACCCTTTCTGTTACAAAGACGAAGTCAAGGAAAAGATGACTTGATGCTAGATTCAAACATAATAATTTTTTAAGGCTGTCTCAGCCGAGTTTAGAGCAAAATATTTTATTTTGCTAGAGACTGGTCATGAGTAAATAAACGAATAGCCACACTATTAACTGGGAACTACATGAATATTGCTTTGCTTTCTGTCTTTTTTGTTTGTTTTTTTATAATTCAATTCAGGTTCAGCTATATATCCTCAAATCACAACAAATACTGCCCCAAGGAGCCTTAAACCATAGCAATCAGTCAGACACCAACCTCTCAGAGAACAGAACAGGTGAAGGCTCACGCAGGTTCATCCAGTCGTGCAGTAACTTCTAAAAGAAGCATGAACTTCCCTAAGATTTTGTTACTTACCTGTGTATTTGGAAGGCCTATCATTGATTACTTGATGCTGTGAGTTATGGGCTCTTCTGCGCATGCTCTGCACAGCCATGTGGTGGTGGCCAAATGAGACCTTTCAGGGCTAAAGAAAATTAAGCAATATTGGAACTGCAGTTCCTCAAATGACCACTTCAGGCTGACTCCTAAAGAAAGTCCGTCCACATGGACTCCAGTATTAAAGTAACCAGTTTAACAGCACAATTTATTTTAATTAAAGTCCATAATTGTGGTCCTACTATAGCTTTTGGAGCGTTTTTAATGCAATTATCTGACTAGTAATTTGGGTAGTCCTATCCATCCATCTATCCATCCATCCTCTTGTTAGCACTAATAAGTAGGTCTCTATGTCTGTGCCAGGCATCTATATAGTTTGAAAATCAAGCTTGCAAGCTTTTTGACTCTTCTAAATTTTGTGACATCTAATAAAACAACATTGTGACAGTTATAAAGCAGACCACAAATTAATGTGTGACATCGTTTTGTATGCTATCTGTGGTGATGCCCTGCCTGACAAACGCGCTGGCCATACCTTTATAGTTCAATGTCATGATCTATATCAAGGTCATGCCCCAGAGTTCTCTGTGTTTTCAGTAAGCAAAGACTAGCAAAGGAATAGTTGAACTACTCAACTCATTATGCAAAGAAGTAGTGCAGCTACCAGAAAGTTACTGAAACCAGCAGGTTACTGAAACAAGCTACTCCAACAATGCATTTAGTGTTTTCCTTTCTGTTACTGTAAATATGTTCACTGTGCAAGCATAGCCACATGCTTGGACCATGGCTTCTACCTTGTATTTAGAGTAATTTAAGCTGTTTCTGCCATATAGCAAGCAAACACATTTCATGAGGAAGAGGTGACAAAAGACAAAAGATTTTGAAAGGTAAACTTCCCTTTTGAAATTTTCAAGGATCCCCTAATGATGAGAGGTTGCATACATCCTGGACAGCTCAACAGCCTGTCGCAGAGCAAACACAGAGATATAGACAACCATTCACACTCACACCTAGGGGGCAATTTAAAAATTACCAGTTAACCTAACCCCACTAACTGCATGTCTGGGAGAAACTGTGCAAGCACGGGGTCCCAGCCAGATGGTGGAGTTGAGTGCTAACACCTTCACCACAATGCTGCCTTAGTTCAAATAAGGCTTAATGTGACATTGTCAGCATTTGTCTCAAATATTTGATTAGTTTATCCCTTGCCTTGAGTTGGTGATATCACCAGGCTGCAGATCAGAGCTGAATTCAAGCAATCTCCAAAGGGATTAGGGATAAAGGAAGATTGACTCATCAGTTAATTCATGTTACTGCTACGCTTACAGGTACCCACCTTTCCTGATATCAAATTCTGCATGCAATCCTGAAAATGCAAACACATGCAAAAATCACATCTCATCTTCTTATCTTTAATCTTATCCCACCCCACCCTCTGCCATGTTCAGATTACCTTGGTCAATTTGGGACTTTCCTCTTTCCACTGAAGTGTGGAGTGGGCAACGGAAAGTTAAGTATAGTGTCTAAAGTCCCTAAAAAGCCCTGACACTATACAAACAAGATCTGCAGCTGTTGGGTTATTCAAGCATTATGGTCTGGATTTAAGTGTCAGCCTTTATGAAAATTACATGCTTACTTCTTTTACACCCGGCCTGATCCTGAACACGCACTTCATATCGATTACAGCAGGATGAAAGTTTGGTGAAGTTACTGAAGTTTGGTGACATTTAAGAAGATGCAAATATATGTCAACAGAACATCTTCTCACACTCATTTAACATTTTAGGGACTTAATTCAGGCTTCAGGTGAAGTAATAATCATAGATGATAGAAAGTAAAATATGGACACAAGCTGCAAAACACTGAAATGGGGCCCTCTTGTGCTCTGAGAGCACAGGTGCATCTTGAATCTTTTTAAAAAATGCAGACATGAATTGAATCTTGCAAAAACATAAATAAATAATTTGGGCCTAAACAAACTTCTGATGTGTTCCCCTGATTAGTGGGTTTGATAGCTGTTATTACTAGCAGATGGAGGAGCACTAACCTACTGCAGCATTTACAGCTACAGAAAATGTGACTTTTAGTGAGTCAAAAGACCAAAGCATTTTTGAAATGTGATATGTATGTTCTTCACTTAACGCAGAGTCAACTGGAATTTAAGTGAAAAGTAATGTAAGTAAAGTAAAAATAAAAATAAAATGAAAAGACTGCATGGCAGCTGAAAACTGGATGTGCTTAGTCTGATAGGCTGAGTTAGTGTCTCCCCCTTGTGGATACTTCAAGCCAGGCTTCATTTAGACGATGCATGATTAGATGTATCTACTGTATATGTAATACCTGTTTGAAATGTAATTTAAACAAGATACTGACTCGGTATCAAAAAAGAGCAAGAATGAAAATATGTCAGTAAATGTAAAATGAAAATCTTTTCATTTACATTTCACACCTGGGGATTTGTATCTGCTCCTGTCCATTCTGGATTGAGTCCCAGTACAGTTTACATACTGTGCCAAAATCTCAAGCCACCTCTCCTTGCTTCATTTTTTTCCCTTCCAAGGAACCAGACTTTGTTGTAATTATTTTTAGAAGGACTTGATCTGTAGTTGGTCTTTTAAAGTTTTTCTTGGGCTGCCTTTTCACTCATTTTCAGTTCAGTCTTCATACCTGACTATTTTCACCTTTTATGTATTGATTGAAGTGTCAGGCCTAGAAAAAAATATATACAGTAGATGAAAGTCGTGTCCTTAAGAAAAAGGAACAAATCCAACAAGGATCTGACACAGAGCCTAAAAGATGCATCTGGCCTTTCAGTACTGTTCACTGAAGCCTCATCAGAAATGCTCTCGGTGGAAAGGTGCCTGTCGAGATCTTATTCTTAATGAAGGGGAAAATGGAGAAAAGGCTGCACATGAACTGGACTAAAAATTAGTAGCAACAGATTTTAAGAAGTGATGAATCCAAATGAAAAATTTGGAGGTTTTCCAGACTAATATTTAGTTTGTTTTCTTTTAACTTTAGCATTTTGTGAACATCGTATATTTGACATGGTTATTATTTGTGCTATCAGCCTCCTGAAAAGCCATTAGCAGATCAGTGCTCTTTGCTATGAAGTGGTTAGGTGGATAGCAAAGTATGAAAGAAATACCTGACCACAGAAACTGACAAAAACAGCAAATTTTGCTTTTTAAAAACTGTATGATATTTTCTTGAACAATGTATATGTTGAGTTTTACTAAATACCGGGGAGGTGTTTTGAGTTGTGCTGATATAAGATGATTAAAAAAAAGACAAACTTTAAAAATGCAGTAGTCAGAATCCTCACAGATACATGAAAATGTGATAACATTGCCTCAGGATTGAAGACACTTCATTGGCTCCCATAGCTATATATAATTACCTTAAAAATGTGTTCTGTCTTGGTCCCCAAGTACAACACAAATTCCAGAAAAGTTGTGACATTCTTTAAATTTGAACGTAATGAAAACTAGAAAACAATATTTTATGCACAATAGAACAAATGTTCAAACTGGGAAACTGGACACCTTCATCCACTAAATGTGTTCATTTCAAATTTGATGTCTCTACAGGTCAAAAGAATTCTGCCACAGGGCAACAAACAGCTGAAAAAGTGGGAAATGTCAAAAAGGGAGAACATCCAGCAATTAATCTAGAAAGTAATTAAGCAAAGTGATCTGTTACATGATTAGCTAGAGACGTCTTAGAGAGGGAGAGTCTTTCAGAATTAAAGATTGGGAGATGCTGTCAAATCGGTGAAGTAATGCATAAAAAGATAATGGAATATTTAAAAACAGTGTTTCCCAACATCCAGTTTGATGTGTTTCCAACATCAAATTGCAAATACTTTGCAACTCTCATGATCTACATAACATAACATAACATGCATAACATCATCAAAAGATTCAGAGAGCAACTAAAGCTCTATCAAATGAAATGGAAGCTATAGTTAAACATACTCCAGAAACGCCGTTGTGTCCTGTGGGCCAAGACTCATTTTAAAAGTCGGAATTTGATCCATGGTCATATGAGTCCAAATTTTATATTCTTGTTGTTAATCACAGACGCCGTGGCCTCCAGGCTAAAGAAGAGGGAGACCTTCCAGCATCTTCTTTGATGGTATAGGGATGCAGTGTAAGTGTACACAGTATGGGCAGCTTGCATGATTTTTAAGGAACTGTGAATCCTAAAAGTCATATAAAGGTTTTAGAGGAACATATGCTCCCCTAAAGATGATGTCTGTTTCAAGGAAGGCCTTGTATTTTTGAGCAGGACAATGCAAAACCACATACTGCAGCTATTACAACAGCATGGCTTCATCGGAGAAGAGTCCGAGTGCTGAATTGGACTGCAGTCCAGATCTTTCACCTTGAGAATGTTTGCTCAATGGTTAAATAAAAAAATACATCAAGTGTGACCACAAACTCTTCAGCAGCTGAAAACCTATATCAGGCAACAATAGGACTAATTTTTTTTAAAGAAAAAAGAATTGGACTAAATTCTGAGACCAAAACTCAAGAAATTTCTAAACTCAGTGCCCAGAAGTCTTCAAAATGTTTTGAAAAGCACAGCAGATGAGGTGTTAAGATTATGAAGTTTACATATACATTGTTCAAGAAAATATCATACAGTTTTTAAAAAAAATAAAAAATAAAAAATAAAAATTTAAATTTAAATTAATTTAAATTAATTTAATTTTTAAATTTAATTTAAATGTTATACAGACAAAACAGTGAGGTGAAGATTACGGTTCTTTGACCTTTGTATTCATTTCACAGGCGTCCAGCTCATTAGTTACTATACCTGTCTGGATAGTGACTAGTTTAGCTGCACTCTGCTTTCATTCTTAGTAAAAGTTTAGTTTTGAGTCCACACCTCTCTGTCTTCCTCCCTCCCTGCCACCCACCTCTCTCCCTCCCTCTGTTTCTCTCTCTCTCTCTCCCTCCGCTTGTCTGCCTGAGCAATAGACCAAAGAAACAAACCTATTTGGTTTCCTGGTTGCAGCAAGACAATCAAGACGAGGGGCAGAGTGACATCAAGCAAGTCAAAGGAGAAACAGTAATGTTTCAGGCCATGACAGAAAACATGTTTCCGCTGCGCTGACAGTAGATGCACTAGCTCTAGGACTGCATTGCTGCTGAGATGTTGGTAAGCAAGAGTACAGTGCTTAAAATCTGCTATAAATGTGTAGGGGTGGAGAGAGAGAGAGAGAGAGAGAGGAGAAGGGAGCGTGATGGCAGAAGTTTCAAATGTTTTGAGGGCTTGGTGTTAGCCTCAGTGCCTCTTTGTGTTTTATTTTTAGTGCTTTTCTTGGCCTCGAGTGTTGTAAGGCCCGTATTAAGTTAAACTTACAATGTAGAATTTGTTTTGTAGCACTTGTATTTTCGTATTTCTGAAAGACGAACACAGGAGTGAGCGAAAAATCAGTAGAAGTGGCTGTATTGGCTGGAAGAGCACACTTTTCTTTTCCTTTTTAAATGAAACGTAATTGTAACTGCTCCTATTGTCTGTTGCTGGATAATGTAATACTACTGGATTGTTATGGCTCAACAATGGATGCAGTTTAAGGAGGACAAGATGCATGCTTCTGAGATTAACATGATGGCATGCAAATATCGTTCTAAAGACAAATATCAGAGTGAACGCTCAAAAACTTGAACCAACCACTAGCTTCATTGCTTATGAATATTCACACATTCAAAAATTGCGATTACACATCTCTTGACACAGAAGAACTGTAGATATTTATTGACACCCCCCCCCACACACACACACACACACACACACACTCACAGACTCACAGACTGAGTTTTTGGTTGACTTCACCTGAAACCTCACATTAGCAGAACAATGGCGGCAGCAGATTTGGGCGCGTCCAGGAGCCCGAATTTGAGCTCCGGGCCCCCCACTCGTGGTGATCTTCGGCTCGTGGGCAAGACCCTCAGAAGACTGGATAAACTCCAACAGCTGTGCAGTACCCCTCGGCTTGGACTGAGAAATAGTCCGCCATACCTACCACAGCTGCTGTCAGAGACCTCAGTGCTGCTCATCCAGGTCTGGGAGCCTTTCCAAGGCTTCAGGCAGGCAGGTGGACAGGTGCCACACGGAGACGAGGCAGAGTACCTGAGGATCCATATCAAAAACCTCTTTGATAAGACAGAGCGGGCTCTACTGCTGTTTAAAGAAGGACGGAGGAAGATATATGAAGAGACTTCAACTTACAGGTGAGAGGGCCCCTGGCTGGCATCTACATACACATGCAGGGGAAGAGGGAAAGTTTGGTCTTGAAACACCAAAATGTTTCAAGACCAAGAAATTGTTTAGAAAACAAAGAACAACTTTGTTTTTTAAGAAAAAGAAAACTCTGTGTAACATACTCATTATTACATTTTTACTATAACAGAACATTGTGACATTTGTAAAATTAGCATTTGTTTAGATTACATTTATGTTTTTCATCAGTTTAACCAAAAATGCAAACTCATCCTAGCTCCAGTCTCTTATATGTGAAAGCGTGCACTTTTTTTCAGTATTTTGGCCTTGTTCAGACAAGTGACAAGACATGTGAAGTCATCGCAAATAATAATAAATTTTCTTTCGTTTTTTTTTTTTTTTTCTTTTGGGGGGGGGGGGCGACAGATTAACAGGTTAATCTGCCAAATTTCTGTTTCTTTGGCCCCAAAAATATGTTTTTAGATTTTCAGAGAGTAATTAAGAAAATCCTCACTAAACTTTCCAGAAGTCTCACAGGTCAAATTTCCTTAACAGCAGCATATGTACGGAAGTAGGAAATCAGTTTCTGACCGAATTTTGGAAGCGTTGTGTATCAAGTTGTTAAGAACTGAACATGTCATAAAGGTGATTGTCTGAAATGTTGGCCTTTGTCCGAACGAGGTGTGAAGCATTGTCAGACTTCTCAAAAGCACGGCCTACCACGACGCCTCGATTATAGGGATGGTTAAGCTAAGGAGCCGTGCCTATGCATTACTAACTGTAACGATGGCAGCCTGACTGAATATGGAAAAACTGACCAACAGCACTTATTTTTCACAATACAGCTCGGATATTTGTTTTATTATTTAAATAATCTTCAGGTAGTGGTCATTTATGATGCCAGTCATACCTTTATATGTACCTATGTGATGTTTTTAATTATCAAAATGCTTCTCACCCATGAATTTGTCCACTTTGTTTGCAATTTTTCATAGTTTCTTGCAGGAACCAGTCTGTTCGTGTGGCAGGGACAATAGAAAGTTCTGTTGGATAATTTATTGCTATGTAAATATACGTGCTTGTCATCATTATGGACTTGTGTTATTTTAATTTACCACTTCTAATCACTGCTTTGTAGTGTTTTGCAGTAATCCATGGCTGTCAGACCTGGAATATCAAGCTTTACTGTAGGCAGATACTTAATGCCAAAAGTGATGATGAAAGCCATTCAGCTGACGGAGATGAATTGGGTTAACTTTTCTTTGCGTAAAATTGTTGAAAAATGAAATTATTTAATTATCTAAGAAGGTTTTAGAACTTCTGTCAGATTAGGGAAACAAGACATTTTATGTGGCATATTCCTGTATGAAATATAATGGAGTCATAAACGACTTTTAAGCTTGAAGTTTAAATACTGTTAAAATGTACCTCTATTTCTTTAAGACTAAAAGAGGTCTGAGGTCTTATTTAATCTGGTATTGTGCAACAGTTGACCAAAATGAGATTAAAACAGTCTGTATGTGGCCACTGACCATGAGTCTGACATCTCCGCTTCATACCAATTGTCTTGCAAGTCACTGTAAGATCTTAGATTCGAATTTTCCAGACTTTCCATTTCTTTTGGTGCCACAAATGAAATCGGCCATGCCGATCCAAGTAACGCAAATACCCGAGCTTTCCTAATCGAAGCAAATACAATGTGTTTTTAACCGGATGCTAATAAAAGAAGCTGGACAGAAAATTATAAAAAGCAAAATGAGTGAACATCCATCTGATATTATTATTGCCAGATTACACTACGATTCCTTCACTCTCAACCAGATCATGTTCTCAAGCCAATTTTTTTTTCTGATATACCAAAGGAACTGTAAAATACGAAGACTCTCAATTTACGTCATTTGATCTAGTGTCAAATCTTGTGTAGAGTATCTAATGTAGGTGCTGTGGCTAGTCAATTTTGTGGGAATGAATTTAAGTAACAGAAACCATAAGAGTTTTGTCTCTCTAAACTCAACTTCTGCAGGAATATTAAATAGACTATAAAAGAAAAAAGCAAAACCTTCCCCCATTTCTTCTTCCAGTATCCTGTGACCAAGGGTTTTATACCACTTGTGCATTACTAAAGGAAAAAAAGTTCAAATTAAATATAGCCCATTATAATTGCCTGATTTAAAAGTCTTACTTGAAAGCAGTGATAGAGGTTTAAGCTCATCCTTAAACAAATTAAATGCACTGAAGAAAAAACTATTTTAAACCACCTATAGAAGCTGAGGCAAAATAAAATAAGACTTTACTCTCTGTACTTATATTTTCTGTTTGTACTATAACTTTCTGTCTGCTGTTTCATTCAAGTGGATATTCTGGAACAGCTTAATAGACTTACTTATATGTGGAGTGTTGGCTGCATTTTCCTGCACCTGTTTGGAATACTAATAATTAAGGTGGAAAAGAGCCAACCTTGCACTTTTGTGATGCTAATATGGGGAAACTAGAAAAAACAACAACAACATCCTTTGAATTTGAGCAGTGTGAGAAAGAGACTGTCTAACCTTGAGCACGATTTTTTGCCCGCATTTGCCTACGAATATACCAACCTGCAACCGGTGTTAGTTCAGAACTGAGTGAGCAAATAACTATTCTGTTGTCACAAGTTTAGCGCCCTGCCAAATTTATTAGCTAGCGTGAATGCTGAATAAAGAAAAGCTGATTTGCAGTGTTCTCGGTGAGCACCAACTAAAATATAGTCCAATCTTTTATCAACTAGCTGGTGATGATGATTGATGATGATTTTTTTTTTTGTTCTGACTGGATGTAGTTGCATTAACCTTCATGTGCTTTGATATTACATTTTAATGTTTTAGCTTTATTCCAAGGCGCTGGCCGGTTTGCTGTTGAAAAGCAGCGCTCAAAATTTGTGCAGCAACTGCGAAATAAGTGGAGTTTTGTCCTGGACGGGTCACTACTCCATCACAGGGTTAATATAGAGAGCAGCCCCCACTCCTGCAACCAACTTAGCACCATTAGTTAAGCTTGCATGTAAACCTTTAACCGGTGAAAAGTAACTGGGGCGCACAGTAAAAATAGACACAGAAAGGTTCCACCTGACCATAGTCAGTTCAAACCACAAAACTGCTTGAGGTGACAGTGATCTACTAACTGAAGTAGCTCGGTTATATTATACATTGAAAAAATCTTTGTTTAGCATGTTAAAAGACAAAGTTAATAAACAAATAATTATATCAACATCAAAATTACAGTTTAAATATCATTCTTATCCCTTCTGCTGGTTCATTTGGGGAGCTGGCTGTAACTCTATAGAGTCCACTGCATGCTGCACAATGTACGCTCAGTTCTGCTAAAATTTCACAGCCAGCAGCTGTTTTCAAAGATGATTTTCCCGTAGAATATGAAAATCACATAACCCATATTTACAGTTTTATGTCGTCATCTTCAAGAATCTCAAGCATGTACAACAGATGGCCCTCATACCACAAATCCTGCATGGTCAGTCATGTGGCAAGTTCACAAATTGTTATACATATTGTGGTTTAGACATCAGAACAAATCTCTTTTATATTCTCATCATTTTTTTTGGATTGTACTGCTACAGCTCATACAAATAAGCAAATTTTCAGTCTGCTTTTAAAGTATTTGACTGTTGGAAGCTGAAATAGCAGTTCTTTACATGAAAGTTCTGCCTGTTAAAAATTAAAAACAGAAGTGAGATCTAATTATTATTTGAGACGACAGAAACCAACAGTGGAAGCTTTAGCGGTTGGAAGATTATCATAAGCGAAACACTGACAACTTTGAGGGTATCTGAAAGAAATTTAAGAAGCACGCATACAGCTGCAGCATTAGCATAACAACATAGGTAGTTCACACTTCTGTATTAACTTGTTGCACATTATACTTTTTTAAACATGTTTAAGGAAGCACTATTCTTATTTCACCAATCATGCAGTAAGTATTCAGACAAGTCAAATTAGCAATACCGACAATGTTATTGAAATAGTCAATTATAAGTATTATCAGCTCCTCACGTATGGTAAATGGTCTGTATTTATATAACGCTTTACTAGTTCCCCAAAGTGCTTTACACAACCAGTCATCCATCCATTCACACACTGGTGATGGCAAGCTACATTGTAGCCACAGCCACCCTGGGGCGCACTGACTGTCTCGCCCAAGGACCGAGACTCAAACCGGCAACCTTCCGATTACAAGGCGAACTCCCAACTCTTGAACCACGATCGCCCTCAAGCCACGTTATATCTAAAGAGCTCTAGCTACTTACTTATGATGCATTTAAGTCTGTCAGTTATTTATCTATTTTTTTTTTTATATTTGTGCACTGTCATTTTGACTGAGGAAGGGGCCTCACATAGTGTTTTGTAGAACTACACACAACTATCAAATTTCTGAAGTGGAGTAGATTTATAATAGTCTTGCTCTGAATTGTGGCAGAATTTATATTATAAAACAAGTAGTGGTTACCACATAGTTTGGGTGTTGCAAATGGTTTTAAACACGAATCTGTATTCTTTGAAAAGACAAGAAACACTGATAATAGCTATATGATTATGATTCTAAATATTAACATGCAGAATTGTTTCAAATTGGAGAAATATTCCCATAGTGTTCGATGCAAGCGGCTCTCTTTCACTTACATACCTGTCAATTAAATCTGAAATCTTGCACCATGGAACATCTTGTTTGGTGCTGGCAGAGTTCAAAGGTGGTTACTGACCCAGAGATTACTTGAAGTAATTCTGTTTTGCTGCGTGATGCAAAAAAAAGAAAGAAAGCAACAGTAACAAGGAACTTCACATCAAACTGTTTGAGGTCACGCACAAGCTGGTGAGGAACATGCCAACAATGTTCAGCTACAAATGACACCAAATTACTATAATGCAAATTATTATATCTCATAATAAAAGGAATTAAAGCACTTCCCCTAATGTTAGCTGATGTGTTTATGGTTCTATTCAGTGCAGTGTTTCTGTCTTTTGAATGATATTTTTAAGTACAAAGGCCCAGCCAGAGTGAGAGATGTGGCTTACACATTTCCTCCCGCCTCCTCCTCTACTATTACTCTTGAGTACTCTATTTAACACCATAGAGGGTTTTCTTTTTCTCATTGAGGTGGAAAGTCTATAACCACTTTCCACAATAGCAGATTTCTAAAGAATTTTAAATATTTCAACAGTTATGATTGCCTCCAGAGTTGCATCATAAAAGTGTTAGAAAAGAGGAAATACTTTGTGTTACGAAATTTAGTTTCCTTAGTAAGTTTAAATACTCGAATTATTGATTGGGATTAGTGCACAGAGAGCTGAAACAGACAGTAGTGTTTTTTAGTCAATATAGACAATAAATATGGAAACATAAATTAAAGCCCTCCTCTACTTGTTCATTGTATTTATTGTAAAGTAATGCCCACATGTAAAAAGTGAAAGCATATCTAAATGTCCGTAGCTTCTGTGTTTTCAAAGTTCAGTAGTAGTACATGCACTAGCTTTTTAACACATTTTTATACATGTTGTGCTGCATAAAACACATGGAGGAGGACAGACCCTTACTTGTTAACACTACACATTATGGCATGCTTGAATGTAACATGTGTATGTGTGTGTATGTGGTGGGGAGGTGTTATTGCTGTTGTTGTTGTTGTTGTTTTTTTTTTTTTAATATACTCCCATTTGAGAGTTGCACCAAGTTGCTTCTAGCAAAAAGAGAAAGTTTTTTGTTAACTAAACTAAAAGTTATAAATATGTGTAGCATCAAAATAAAACTATCAAAAATATCAATTATATTTATAGAAAGCCTTTGAAGTGCCTGAGAAGACTATTGAGACTGGCCTAAAGTGACACACTGGCCAATGGAACATTTTGTGGTATTTACAGACAAGCATGCAGCAGGCAGCATCCTGTTTGCAAGGTGGACTACCTGTTGAGTGTGTTTGATTCTGTTTGTGTGTTTGTATCTATGGAAAGTGTCTGTATTTCTTGCAACTGAAACAGAAAGGTAGTATATAACAGTGCCTATATTTGTGCACCAGTGCTAAAAGTTCAGATATCTATTTGTACTTAATGCAATTACATAAAGCTTTAGGAAAACTCATTTTAAATAGGAACACTGTGTATACTTGAGATTCACAAACACAAGGGTTTCTGCCTAGAAAAAGATTGTATTGCATGATTACTCAGACACTGTGGAGCAAAACTATAAATGTTTCTATAAAAGTTTCTGCAGCCAGAGCTTAAAGTCTGTGACGTCTTTCATTCTCAGGAGGAATTTGACCAAGCTGACTTTGTTGTTCAGTCACATGCTGTGGGAGCTGAAGGCCTTTTATCCAGGAGGATGTTTTCAGGGTGACAAATACAGGGTGGCGTTATCTGCAGCTGAGGACTTTTGGAGGGAGTCATTTGGCGACAAGTTAGTATTGAAACATTTCTTGACATCGTCTTATGTGTATGTTTACATCTACCAAACATTAAGCATGTGTTCTGACAGGTGTATAGTGCAGTGGAATACCTTTAAAGAACAGCTGAGAAATGTACATCCATTTGAGGAAGGGATGGAATCTATGGCTCTGAAGTCAACCATTGACTTAACTTGCAACGATCACATCTCTGTGTTTGAGTTTGATGTTTTCACGCGACTGTTTCAGGTAAGGTGAAAGTTTTGTTACATTAAGAACCAGATGGTGTAGGAAATATGTCTATTTGCATTTTTGCTTGTCGGAGAATGGTTTGTTACCAGTAGCTAGTTACTGTAGCTTCGCACGATAGATGAAATAAGAAAACTGTACAGCACCGCTAAAGCTCATGTTTGTTCAAAGAGAACAAATCCAAACACTAAACAGATCAGTTGCCCTTTTAGAGGAGATGACCGGACAGTGTCACTAACAAGGGCGTGCAAAAGATTAAGGCATGCAGTATCCAAGATCAAATCCTCTTCCCTCATCTCTTTTAGCCGTGGAGGACTCTTTTAATGAACTGGAACCAGCTGGCCGTGACTCATCCAGGCTACATGGCCTTCCTCACCTATGACCAGGTTATAGCTCGTCTGGAACACTACCTGCACAGACCTGGGAGGTGAGGATTCATGCATCACTCAGAAAATATTCAAAAAGTATGAAAATATGAAAAAGGTCTCAAGATTCTAAATATATATATAAATAAGAGAATCTTTTCATTTATTGCTCCAATATTATACCTTTAGTTTTCTGGGGGTTTATTCAAGAAATGTTTCTGCAAACAAACATTAGCCATGGCCAAAAGTATCATGCAGTGCAAATTTTTTATTGTTATTATAGCTGAGAATGAGAGGAATTTAATTTGATTAGCCCCATTTGAAAATTGTGTAAAATCTTCTGCTGATATTTCTGGAAAACCTCAATGTCTCTTAATGTGGTTATTTTTCCATTTTCTGTGTGAGCTACATGTTTTCCTTTTCCTTGCAGCTATATCTTTCGTCTGAGCTGTACAAAAATGGGAGAGTGGGCTATTGGCCACGTGACATTTGATGGTGCCATCATCCAGACTATCCCGGAGGACATACCTCTCTACCAAGCTCTGATTCAAGGCTTCAATCAGGGCTGGTTAGGACAAACATGTACATTTCTCTGAATTGCTTCTTTTGTTTATGTGTTTTTTCTCTAAGCTCCGTGCTTTTCTGTGCCTGCAGCTACTTGTACCCAGATGGCCGGGATGTGAACCCTGACTTGAAAAGCTTGTGTGAACCAGCCAGCAGAGGAAAAGTTAAAGTTACAGAAGTGAGTGACTGCAATTTATACATCATTATCTATTTAACTGCAGCATCTTGAACCTTTGCCAAGACAAAACAGATAATATCCTGAGATGTTGTCTTGTCTCTCTGACTAAATACAACCACCAAACAGGAACAGTATGAGCTTTACTGTGAGATCGGCAGCACCTACCAGCTATGTAAGATATGCACAGAGAGGGATAAAGACACCCGGATTCAGCCCTGTGGCCATCTCCTGTGCCAAACCTGCCTCACAGGCTGGCAGGTATGAATCTTCATCCACGGACTCAAAGTTTTCAAATCTGTAACCTATTTAAATCCATTCAAATTCACAGACGCATGTTCAAATATATCCCGCTCATACAGAGACGTTGAAGGGAGACAGACAGTTACTGTAACCGTTGTTGTGTGTTCATTGGGGTGAAACAGTCTGGGCTGGCTGAACTAGATATAGTTTTTTAGGCCACGGGTTGGTCGTTGGTTGCAGTCCTGCTGTACTGTAACAATGCGGGTTATTTGAATGTGGTTTGGGGTTGGTGCAAAAAAAGATTTCTCATGCAAACACTTTATTAAAATGTAGGATTGGCAAGAAGTTATTTTAACTCTGAAAAACTACCTTGATTTATTTTTTCCCCCAGTATTCACATATTATCTTCAAAAAATAATATGGAATTATCACACTTCTACATGGCTGTGATTTTCCTCTTCCACTTTTCTTTTTTTCCTTTTTTTTTGTTTACATGAAAAATTATAGTCGAGCTCAGGCAATATCGAGTGCACCAATGCTTATAAAGCACCTGTAATATGTGCTCTGTTGAGCTATTTTTAGATTACCTATTAGATTTTATAGCTTGATAGCCAAGGCATGACACTCAAGAATCATCCTCTCATAATGTCACCATTATTTATTTGTATATAATAGAGATAATACAAAGTAGCTCATAGCCTATTCACTATAATATAAACGTGAAAATCTGAGGACAATGTACAGAATATCATGTGATATTGATGTTTCAATACACTTTACATTTGACCTCTTTAGATGACAGAAATTTCTCAGCCAAAGAAAATTCAGTCATCATGTGTACAGCATGTCCTGTATGCACTTCGTTTGTTCTCTTCCAGGGGGGCTTCCCCAACTTCCTGCTTCCTCTTTCGAGTTACAGAGTGACAAAGAAGACGTCCAATCAGAATTAAAGCTGGAGCTGTCAAAGTATAGCTTCATGGTTCTGGCTAGTTCTTTTACTCAGACAATCCCAGCTAGAAGCCCTCCACCTATTCAGTAGGTGTTTTGTTTGTTTTTTTGAAGGTGCAGAGCAACATGTCCTGACATTTGGCTCAGGACTTCCTGTGTGAGCTTAGCCTCACATCCTCCTTAAGCTGCATCGGTGACATTCACTATGAGAAAAAGTGTGCGCATGTAATGTGAGAAGGAGAAAGGCAGAGAGAGGGAGAAAGGGAGAGAGAGAAAAAGAGACTAACTTGAAAAGAAAGTTCAAAGAGCTTCATGGATGCCACACCACAACGGAAAAGTTGTAAGTTTTATGAGATTAAGGTTAAGCAAACTTTCTTTTTAACTGTAAGTTTACTTTACATAGACATGTAAGGTGTAAGGAACATAACCCAAAAACAAAATCAGCATTGCAGCAGCATACCAAATATCAGAATGTGTATGTTAAATTCAGTAAGAGTTTGAAATAGAACATTTATAGACTACATGCATCATATTTCTGTAGTAGGGATGCTTTTACAGTGGCCCTGAATTTTTTTATTGATAGGATCTCGATTGATTTGTTGTTTGGAAACGTAAACATGAAGTTTTTAAGTCAGACGTCTCTTTATCTTGGTCTCATCATATCGATTATGTCATCTCCAAGATGGCAAACAGCATCACTGTTTCAAGGAAATGTCCTACATATCCTCTCATTTCTGTCCTGTTGCATGTTGCTAACTCATTCATTCTGTCATATCTGGAGTACGGCCCAATAATTTAGCTGCTGATAAACATCTAGAAAAAAAACTCCTGCTGAGTATGCATTGCTCCTTCTGTACAACTGTGTGCAAGATGCATAAACCATTATCTTGGCATACTGTTCATGAGAGGTTAAAGGTGTTTCTGTTAGTCATAAACACAGCTATAGTGAAATCTATGTCTTGTTTCTTTTGTGAAAAATTTGTAAGTAGGGATTTTAATGACGATCATCTGACACAACAAAAGACTTCCGGGCAGTTAGATTTAACTAATGTAATGAAAAGAACTATTTTGTAGTGAGGTTCCCTATAAACATTAATCCCTGTTAAAACTAGAGACGTACCAGCGTACAAAAATAGATAACATAGTATGGCGAGCAGTGTAATCATATTAACAAATCGAGGTCACATCAAAACCTGGAAAAACACAAAGGCTCTGTGCTATAGTAGCGGAAGCAAAAGCAGAATGTTACAACGATTCCCTTTTATGTTGAGGTGGAAAACCACAATCTACAGGGTCTGTTGAACGTGGTATTTTCCACTACCTTTATCTTTCAAACAGCCAGAGGCCTTTGTCTTTGAAGACATGTTCAACATATTCCACTACATACTGTACAATTTAAAAGATATTAATCTGCTGAAGAGAATGGGTGTTTCTTCACATTCACGTGAACGTTCTCTTTTCCTCTTCCGATGATGGGTTGTTGATATTCATCTAGCAGAAGTCAGCTGGCCAAACCTGCCCATACTGCCGCTGCGACATCAGAGGAACAGAGTCCATCCTCCTGGAGCCGTACGTGCCAGTCAGCGATCAGGTGCTGGTGGAGGAGGGCGATGATGACGACGACGAAGAGGATCATGTGGATATTGAAGAAATGGTAAAGGAAATAGCTGCCCTGAGGAAGGTGTGTAAATACATTTCCGTGTTCCATGTTGTTTAATTTTAGCTGTGCTGTGCTAGCAAATTGAGTTTTTGGTCTGCCATCAACAGCCATAGTATGGCCCGCCATCGGGTTAAGAGAAAATAATTGTTTGCATGTATAGCCTCTAGCAGGTCAACTTTGTCATGTAGTTTTCATTCGACGTCATCGTTTGGACAAAATTAAATTAGTCATTAATCTTTGGTTAATAAAATAAGCACATGCAAACTCATTAGACTGCAATGTACCTTCTGCTTAATGTCAATACTAGTTATAGGATGCTATATATAGTCACTTGAAAGCAACATCGCCCAAGTATAGATTCATAAAACCACCTGCACATCTTTTTGACTATACAAATAGACATTTGTAGTTCTGTGTTTAAATAGTTGTTATACAGTAAAATCCAGGCACCTTGTGTGCACCATGCATCCTCATTCGCATTTCTGCGATTTTAAAAGAAGTTCTCTCTATTGAGTGATATTTTTTTTATTATCATTTTTATTTATTTATTTTCCAGTTTTCCAGTTTGGACTTCCAGTATCCCAGCTCTCACATTAGCGCTCCACCTTTACCCCCTAAAAATAATACAATGCCACGCTGTCCCTCTCCCTCCGTCCAGTCTCAGACATCTGAAATTAAGACACTGCCCAAACACTCCAACTCTTATTCGGTAAGTTCTTGCTGGCATTCAGGTTAGTTGCATATTCTTCTTGGTTATGGCAGCTTGAAAATGTGAGATGTTGCATTTGTCCAGTTCTCCAAGAGACTAAACTTTTTAAAAAGTAATGAAAAGATTTACCAACTGCCGTGTGCATATGCGCAATAGCCGACGCCCGTACAGTCACTGTGTTTGTTCTCTCCTGCAGCCTCAAAGTAGCAGTGAAACGGAAAGGTACAGAAAACAGACAAACAGGTGAGCAGAGTTGTTATAGTTTTGTATTTTGTAATTAGTTTTTATTTTCATTCCATTTCTTTTTTAGTTCAGGTTAGTTTCTATCTCTGTCCAGAGTGGATCGTCAAGTTTTAGTTGAGTTTTTATTGTTTGAAAACAAAAAAATGTTTTAATTTAAAAGTTTTAATTTAGGTTTTTTTTAGTCTCTTTATGTCTTTAGTCTCATAATTATTAAATTATGATCCTAAATCATGATCCTAAATCAAGATTTAGGAAAATCATTATACGTATTACAATAAAAACCTTTTTTTAAGTAGTGGAAAGTAGTAGTCTTACAAACCATGTCCAATCCTTTATTGCAAATTGCCTCACCAGCAAGTTTTAATAACATTTTTACCAACCTAAGAGATACTAAAACTAAAGATATTACCTTTATATTTCTACCTTAATTTTCTTTTCTTTTTTTCAATGTTACAATGTTTTACAATGTTTTTTCACACCTTGTTTTAGTTCTTAGTTTGATTTTAGTTTACTTTAATAACCTTGCAGGTGAGATCGCAGTAGTATTACATCAAGGTTCTCTGCTTGTATGCTAGAAAGAGCATTTTCCTGCTACTCAATTAAGATCCATGACATTCTAGCTTTATTTATAGTCACCTGGTAGTCTTCTTTCAGAGAAGTAAAAAGCTGCTTCTGTGACAACTGATGGCTTTGATGAACTAATTTTACAAACTACACCGGTTTTAATGTTATTTTCTCATTTTGTTTTGGAAAGGAAGATTTAATTGTTATTTGGCAAACAATATTTAATTAGAGGAATCATAAAATGATTAAAAATGGTTAGGCGACCTGCAAGCCAAGTTACTGAATCTATACAGATATTGAGACTATTAAAATAATTAAAATGTTTCTATGCTTTGTAACTACGCATTAAAGCCGAGAGGTAATTTTTAAAAATCCAAATGTTTCTGTTTTTGCTTGTTAGGTTATTCTTGATGGTTGTTCTATCTAGGATCACTAGCTTAGGTTAATGGAAAATACATTATTTACACAATGATTTATCAAATTTTAAAAAAACAACTCAGGTGATAAAATATATTTTTCTGTCTTTATTTAGTTGTCGAACGGAGGGTTTACGCGGCAGTGAACAGGAATACGCTGGTGAGCTGAGACCACGCCCTTTCTCTCACAGGTGATTGACTCCTGTCTCCACTTAAATTTCACAGCAATAAACAAGTTTTTTTTTTTTTTTATTCAATTTTATGCATGTAGTGCAGTTAGTAGTCATAATGACAGGATGGTTCATGTGAAGCAGTTAATTTACTGGTATGTTTATGTGTTTGTAAAACAGCGTGGAACACCTGAGAGAAGCAAACTTTCCTTCCTCCTCTCAGAGAGCTGACGACAGTAAGTCATAGTTGTTACAACCTTCTTTCGTCTTCTTTTGCTGGGCGATGAGAGTTTGGCTCAAGAGTTTGGAGTTCGCCTTGTAATCGGAAGGTTGCCGGTTCAATCCACGGCTTGGACATTCTCGGTCGTTGTGTCCTTGGGCAAGACCCTTCACCCGTTGCCTACTGGTGGTGGTCAGAGGGCCCGGTGGCACCAGTGTCCGGCAGCCTCGCTTCTGTCAGTGCGCCCCAGGGTGGCTGTGGCTACAATGTAGCTTGCCATCACCAGTGTGTGAATGGGTGGATGACTGGATATGTAAAGCGCTTTGGGGTCCTTAGGGACTAGAAAAGCGCTATATAAATACAGGCCATTTACCATACGTGAGGAGCTGATAATACTTATAACTGACTATTTCAATAACATTGTCAGTGCAGCGTGGTATTGCTAATTTGACTTGTCTGAATACTTGCTGCATGATTGGTGAAATAAGAATAATGCTTCCTTAAACATGTTTTAAAAAGTATAATGTGCAACAAGTTAATACAGAAGTGTGAATTACATATGTTGTTATGCTGTATGCGTGCTTCTTAAATTTCTTTCAGATACCGTCTGGGTGGCTGTGGCTACAATGTAGCTTGCCATCATGTGTGAATGTGTGTGTGACTGGATGTGTACAGTGCTTTGGGGTCCTTAGGGACTAGAAAATCGCTATATAAATACAGGCCATTTACATACAGTAATGTGAGCAAACATGCAGAGGACCTTCCATCTTAAAACGAACTAAAGAAATTTCACCTGATGCACAAGACTGGAAAACAGTTAGAAACATACTGAAATCATTCAACGCTTTGAACCACATGTTTTTTACGGGTGTTTCTCTAAAAAAAATGAAAAACACATTAAAGACACACAGCTGCACTGCAGAGAAAAATAGGCCTCTTCAGGTCTTGAATGGGATATATTTGTTTGCTTAATAAGCTTTACTTGCTTTTCTTTATGATTTTTATTCTACATCTCAGACATGTTCACCTTGTCATGACAGGAAATTAGAAAATTGAACTCATACTGTTAAAAATAGTTTCATATTTGACGCATTGCAGTACATTAGCATAATAATGGTAGCACCGAGATCATTTTTCTCAGGTCAAAACTGTGAAATTGATTTGTTTTGAATTCCCCTTAGGTGCTCTTATTTATTAGGTTTAGGTATTATTGTTTTAGTATTTTATCAGAAGTTGGAGATGAGATTCTATACACTTACATGAATAACGTAAGTCACCTTAACCCGCTAGACTTCTTGTGAATATTGTGCATTTCACGTGAAATCTCTGTTTGATTGTGTATAGGTGGAGTACCCTGGCTCGGACCCAACATCCCTGTAATGGAGAGAAGACATAAGGAAAAGGAGATGAGCAGACCAGGGCTCAGAAAAGACAAGTACGCTCAGGGAGAGATGAAGAGAACAATGTCATCCTGAGTGACAAACAACATGTAGAGTCAATAGACTTAATTTCATCCAAGAAATCAGCCTTTGTTGAATGTAAAAAATAATATTTAATGCTGCAAACTACCATGTGCATGCTGCACTGCTGAAAATGAGTGGAGTGTTTGGGACTAACAGAAAAATTGCCCACTGTGGCCTCCTACTGTTTGATAATTGCACTGCCATTAGCAACACGGTAGGTTCAGTACTAATTCCTAAATATAGTGTCACATTAGATCTTCTTTGGAGTTAAAGTATTTACTGACACTCTGAAACAGAAATTAAGGAGAGGCTTAATAATTGACAATGTGATTTTTATTAAATAATAGAAAAACCCTACCTCTTTCTTTAATCTATAACATAAGTTTGTTCTTGTAAATGTTATAAGAGTAGAGAAGGGCCTCTATATTGATAAAGCAGTTGTAACCCTTTGAAAACAGCAGATAAATAACATTACAGTCATTCAGTTTTACATAAAAGTGTTTCACAATTTCTTCAGATATGATATTTGACCTACATGCAGAAGACATGCTGCATGTGTACTTTAACCAGACTTGTTGAACATTTATTTCTCTCTCCCCGTCACTCCAAATAAGGGTCTTTGAGTATGTGTGAGTGTTAAGGTGCTGCAGGATATTGCTAAGCAAGCTGTATCAAGTACCTCCAAGACAGAGTCACAGAAAGACCCTTTCTCTGGAAGGGCAAAAGCAAAGATGCATCACAGAGGAACATTTCAGTCTAAGAATGAGAGAGAGCGTTATTATGTACAGGTTATTGCTGTTTAGGTCATTCTCTAGTGAACAGAGTAACTTGGAAAGATGCATGAGAAACATGCACAGTTTGTGTGACTTCAGGCAGTTCAGACGTGAACTATATTGAAAGTGATATGTAAGTGTTACTATATCTGACGTAGAAGGATTACCATCAAAACTGTACAGGAAATGATAAATGCTGAATTGATCCAGACATAAAGTGATACATTAAAAGGCAGTCAGAATAATGTGAAGGCGCTTTATTTACATCTGTAACTGATTATAAATACAGTAACCTGTAACTGATGCATTTTTGGTCTTCAAGTTTTATTTGATGTTTTTTTTCCATTAAATACAAACAGACCAATCAAAAAATGTGTGTATACTAAGAAGTTTCATTTATTAGTTTTTTTTGTCCAGCACGTGGGCGATGGGATCAGTATAACAGCCTCAATCACCTCTGAGGGCTGGTAGATTTTGGCCAGTGTGATGTCGTAATCTAGAGTCTGATAGTCGTACCTGCACACACAGAAATATAAAATAAGCCTCAGCTGTTTGTCTGAAGTATTTCATCAGTGAATGGAAATATTAAACTGTGTCGTGTAAAAGTAAATCGCAGACAGGGCCGATCCTTTCTTTCACTCACTGAGGGAGCCAGATGATGATGTCATTCTTCAGCTTCTCTGTACAGGCAGATTAAACAAGAAAAACAAAATCCTTAAAACAGATTATCTAAGATCCAAAAATTTGTCATACACCAACATGATCTTTTTAATGTAGTTATTTAGTTTATCTATTTTTTTAATAAAGAAAGTAATGCACAAACTCATGTTTCCAACACTGAGTACTTACTTGTACCAACAGTGGGCAACAGAGAGCACCCGCTGCTTGCTGATGAGCACACCATCACTGATGTGGTAGTCTGTTCAGTGAGGCCATGTATGGTGATGTTCACACTCCTGCCATCTTTACGAGTAACTGCCACTGTTGCACAACAGTTGAAGTGAATTTCATTTCAAATCTGTGTCATTACAACAGAGATATGTACATTGTATGTATGTGTGTATCTCTGTATTTTTACCAGCAAATCCAACCTTCAGCAGAGTCAACAGTCTCATGGTGTCTGGCAAATGCCCAGAAGACACCTAGGCACACTCTGACTCATATTGCAATAGTCTGTGTGCTCCAACTATTCCTGCTCCTCCTCTCTTGCCTGGTTATGTTGACCCCGTCTGTATCTCTGCATTCTGTTCTTACCGCTTGGTGCTAAGTGTTCATCCAAATCGCTTATCTCCCCACATTTAACACCTGTTTAAGCTTCTCACATAGGTCACTCATTGTTGGCAAGCTACAGCCTGGGATGGGGGTCCACTGGTGGATCCCCATCTGGCTGCATCCCAGTTTTGCTGCTGATTCCGTGGGGCATCTGCTTGGCTTCATTTGGGAAGGGGGGTGGGGGTCTTTGTGTGTCATTTGCAGGTGGGTATGTGTGTGTGCGTGATTGAGTGAATGGCCTTGATGTGTGCATGCGTGCGTGTGTGTGTGTGTGCAATGTCCTTTAGACTTCTTGAGCTTGAAAGTCTGTATTTCATTCACAGCCTGAACTCTCGTATGGAAGCTTTCCTGTAAATTCTTACTGACAGTAATGATGTGCAATATTTTATAAAGCAAATCGTAAGACTCCGGAACCCCAAATCAAAAATTATATGCTGGCATTTTAATTATCGTATAAATTTCAATGAATTAACCCCCTAATTGCTAAAACTAGTCTGTACGTACATGTCGACATCTGTTACCTGGATACTAAAGTCAGATATGAAAGATTTGTCCTTTCTTCAAGAAAAAAAAATTCTAAACATTATTTTGTGCAGAAAATACAATACATATAAAGTTGTGCTGGAGAAATAATGTCAAAACATTTTATGAATGATAGTTCTGTTTAAAAAATATAGAAAATGCTCAAATGTGTCAATGTTTGGGTCTGCTTTTGGTCATGTTTGTATAAAAGCCAAATGAAGTGAGAAAGAAACCATCTGTGCTCTCAGGAGCAAGAAAATAAAAGCAGTCCTACATTGTTTGTTTTTTTTTGTTTGTTTGTTTTTCCTGAATTATGGCAGTATGTACAAACACAGTAGTTGATAGTTGCTTAAAAAAAGGGGGGGGGGGAGGAATCATTTCTGCACCTGTCACCAACATAAATAGAAGGTATGCAAATAAGACTGTCAAAAATAAGACAAAGTTGTGTTTTTTTTAAAAGGGATATGTTGTTGACTTTAGTGGGCAGGTTTGTAGGTGGATGGAAAAATGAAGGTGTCCAGGGCGAGGGGTGGATGGAAGGTCACAGAGAAGCTGATGTATAAATACAGTGAATAACAGGTCAGTCGCATCCAGTCTGCTCTTGAGCAAGCTAAAAGATGATTGGTCTGATTGTTTTCATGATCCTGGGCACTGCAGGTAAAGACTATTTGCATCATGCTCAAAGATTTTAGAGTAACACAGATTTTTAACTTTGATGAGTAGAACTTTGTTGTATTTCCTTCATATTACAGCTGCAGTCCCTTTGGATGACAAGATTGTGGGGGGTTACGAGTGTCCAGCTCATTCTCAACCCTGGCAAGTATCCCTCAATGAGGGCTACCACTTTTGCGGCGGTGCTCTCATTAACAACCAGTGGGTCATTTCTGCTGCCCACTGCTGGAAAATGTTTGTACCGACTTCTTGTATCTTAAAATTCTTGCTATGTGTGTCTAAGAGAACTGTAATAATTTAATTGTTGCTTGCTTTTCAGACCCTCTACCCATGTTGCCATTGTGGGTGAACATACAATCTGGTATACTGAGGGCACAGAGCAGTATATGCCAATTGACGACATCTACACACATGAGAGTTTTGATTACTTTACCCTAGACTATGACATCATGCTAATGAAACTGAAATACCCTGTTACTGTGGACGAGTACGTCAAGCCTATTGCTTTACCCAAAGCCTGCCCCACACCTGGGGATATGTGCACAGCATCTGGATGGGGGCAGACATTCCCTGGTCAAGGTAAGGCCCACCTGATTTTGACAAAAAAGGTTTTGAAAAATTGACTTGCTTTTGGCAACATATTAAGAATTTTCTCACAAACCTTGGTAAATTTAAAAAATATAGTTAAAACGTTTCATAGATATGAAGACATTTGAACTAAAGCCTTCAATAATTAAGAAATCTTTTCTGTAGAAATCTTGTTTTTGGCTTAATGTGATGACTCTAAACAAAAAAAAATGAATGCAGAGCACTTATTTTACACCAGTTTCAGAAGCCAGTTATTGTTGGCATGCAAGCATGATGTGGTTGTGATGCACACAGATGCTCTGAATACTTTAGTAAAGATAACAATCCCCTCTCCTTTCTCTCAACTGCAGAATTTTCATATGAGCTACATTGTGTAGAAGTCCCAATTCTGTCTGACAACGACTGTGAGAACTCCTACCCTGGAAGGATTACTGAGAGCATGATGTGTGCTGGATACCTGGAAGGGGGCAAGGATGCTTGTCAGGTATTTTTACCCAGTTACTTGAATAGTATACCATTGAATAGTATACTCATTAGTAAACCTTAATGAGATGAGATGATGAACAAACCCTGCTCTCTTCATACGCTTCCTCTCCCCTGCTCAGGGGGACTCTGGTGGCCCTCTGGTGTGTAATGGGGAGCTGCAGGGAATCATCTCTTGGGGCGTGGGCTGTGCTGAGCCCAACCTTCCAGGTGTCTACACCAAAGTCTGCTCTCTGGTTTCCTGGATCAATGACACTATTTCTCGATACAGCTAGACTGTCATCTCTAGAACTTCACGAGAGAAGGGAAAACAGAGAGATTGAAATTGAAGGAGACAGAGAACGGAGGTGGTTGTGGGTAGTGTCAGAAAGAAAAGCAGCAGGCTAAGACAGAGTCACAAGGAAAAACCAATCTGAGGGCACAATAAATAAAATCAGCTATTCTGCATCAATATGTTTGTATTTATTTGTAATGTTTCTGCCACTTTGGCAAATTTCTTACTATAAGACATTTCTGTAATGTCTCATATTAAAAAAATGTAATT
This sequence comes from Rhamphochromis sp. 'chilingali', assembly GCF_963969265.1. Lineage (NCBI taxonomy): Eukaryota > Metazoa > Chordata > Actinopteri > Cichliformes > Cichlidae > Rhamphochromis > Rhamphochromis sp. 'chilingali'. The sequence goes on along the minus strand of NC_137938.1, from coordinate 26,539,607 downwards.
ATTGTGTCAAAGTGTGGCTACCCTTTTACAATCATGAGTGACTGATGCAAAACTCAACACATAAAGTTGCTTCATTCAACAATGGAAACAGTTTTTATATTCAACTTATTTATGCATGCTTTTGATGCGGTTTTGTCAGAAGTTGTACTCCCCCACCCCCTATGTGAATATAACAGTAAATACTAAATATTGAAAATTATTGTGCAGCACGTAAGATCGAAAGTTTTATAAGAAGTGTTTACTTCAACAGAAGATCTGGTGGCAGAAACACACAAGGAGATTTCATGAAGACCTGTAGTTGAAGATATAAGGCATTTTTCCAAAGTGTCTTTTCAAAACATGGACCTTTGAAAAAAGTCATAGTTAATGTTAAAGTGTGCAGATGCTTGGACAAGCTTTACCTCCTGGCCGCTTATTTTGGGGATGCATTTTTTTCTCCCAAATATTTGTTGCCTAAACAGCATAAAAAACAAACTTATTTACATAATTGTTATATACTATATTAAAAAAAAGAAGAAAGAAAAAAAGCAATTAATGATCATAGATATAAGGTGCAGAAAAGCCATGAGTACATCAGTACATCACTAGATCCTGTCATGGCGGGGTACGCCGGTGTGTTTACGGACCGAAAAGCAGACACAGAAGACTGATGTCCAAAAACAAAAGAAACAAGGCAAAGCGAAACAAGGGCGAAACTAAACTAAAACTTAAACTAGGAAAGAACTAAACCAGCTATAAAACAACAGCAAGAGACAAGAACATGAACCTGAACAGGAACATGCAAAACATAAAAGTGAAAAAATTTAAACATGAGCATGAGTACGAGCAAAAACTCTGTGACGTGACCTGACATGACATGACCTGACAATAAGACAAACAAACGACCCGACAAAGAACAGAGGAAGACAGAGGACTTAAAAACACAGAGCGAAAATGAGGGAAGTGGACAGGGCTGGACTGGGACAAAAAATCGGCCCGGGCATTTTGACTAGAGACCGGCCCACCAAAAATGTGACGTCATTCAGGGGTAAAACCGCAAAGGATTCTGGGAACTTGTGGCAAGAGGTACTAGCGCATGCAGGCCTTCAATTGAACTCAGTTACACAGCGATAAAAAGAAACACAAAAAATGGCAAGAAGCTGTTGTATTATTAACTGCAATAGCCGGTGTTGTGCCAAAAAGTGATTGTCTGCCAAAAACTGATTTCTGGTATTTAAATTGCTATAAGTAACTTGTTGGGCTATAATATGTGAAACATATGTCAAATGCATCCCTCATGGATGACATAAAGTCATCTCTCCATCTCTCTCTCCTGGTCTTTTATTTCTCTCTCTCGCTCCATCTCTCTCTGCTGCTCTTCTGTCTCCTCTGTCACAGACTTCTCCACTTTTGATGATAAATCAGCCTGGTGCAACATGTAAGGATTGGCACAATCTGTTAAGATTTTGAGGAGTTTGAGAAACTAACCTTAAGCATAAAATAAAATTTACTATCAGTAACTTCATAGCACCCGCCCAGCAGTATATAAACTCCGTCATGCTAGCTAGTACGCAGTACCAGTTATTCTAAGCGACTGTAAAAAGTCAGCACAACTTAAACAAACTACAACTAAACTTGGTTTATATCTGACACAGATAGACAGCAGGTCATAACTTCTTACCTTAAGTTCAGTTCGTCTGCCACTATGACCGGCGGCCGCCTCGGGTCTCTCCTCCTCTTGCCTCCCCTTTCCCTTATCCACCTGCTGGCCTCCACCACTTGCTGATGTTGCTAAATCTGTGGAAGCTATGCCATAGCTACCGCCAAACAATTCAGTTATTTTTTACACCTTTGGCAGCGTCTGCCTGAAGGGCTTGTTTCTTTTTGGCCCTAATTTTTTCTGCACCTCCTTTCCTTTTTTTGTTCTCCATTTTCTTTAGTTCGTCTATAAGATTGCTAAACAAGGGGGAGGGTGCATCCGACCTCCTCGGCTGTAATTGGTCCAGCCCAGAGTCGATCATGACCAATTGGCCAATCCAACACCTTTCATTATTTATACCCTTCCAAAAATAAAAAAAAAATAAAACGATCGGTCCATAAAAACAAAATGCCCGGTATGCCCGATGGCCAGTCCAGCTATGGAAGTGGAAATACCTGGGAAGCACAGTTGACACAAATGAACATGGCACCACAGGTGAAATTAAAATGAAACACCTTGAACATCGAAACACCACCAAAAAACAAAACAAAAAACAGGAAACAAAGAGAGATGTAGACATGACAACACAAGCTTGACAATTAGAACATGGAACACTGGGAGACACCAACACACCGGCATAACTGAAAGAAAAACACTGACGTCAAGACAAACTGCATAGACGACAGGAAAAAACGTTTAAATCAAGAAACATAGATTAAAAAGTAGAATAAAACTCAACTACGTCATAACTAATCCTAAGGACAGCACGGTGGCACGGTGGTTAGCACTGTAGCTGCACAGCACGAAGGTTCAAGAGTTCAATTCCACCATCAGGCCAGGGTCTTTCTGTGTGGAGTTTGCATGTTCTCCCCGTGTTTGCGTGGGTTCTCTCCGGGTACTCCGGCTTCCTCCCACCGTCCAAAGACATGCGTCTTGTGGGGATAGGTTAATTGGATAATCCAAATTGCCCATAGGTGTGAATGTGAGTGCGAGTGTTGGCCCTGCGACAGACTGGCGACCTGTCCAGGGTGTACCCTGCCTCTCCCCCTATGACAGCTGGGATAGGCTCCAGCACCCTCCACGACCCTGAAAAAGGATAAGCGGGAATGGATGGATAAATCCTAACTAATAACACAACAACTTAACATATTTCCAATATATATATATATATATATATATATATATATATATATATATATATATATATATATATATATATATATATATATATATATATATATATATATATATAACATAAGAAATCAAAAATACAAAATAAACTCAATAAATTCTGGGTCACAGACCCCTGACAGATCGTTTCGGTCAAAAGCAGAACGTTCAGAGTTGTTCCCGACTCCTTTTAGAGCATTTGCTCTATATAGCTCTAAATTTTAGAGCTATATAGTGTTTTCTTTTTTTTAAATTATTTGTAATTTTTAAAGAACTGAGGCAACGTGTGCTGCTATTAAAGGGTTTTTATTGATGGTCTAAAAGCATCAAAAGAAAAGGACCTGAAGGTTAAAAAAACAAGCACTGTAGTTAACTCTACTTTTTAAACTGGCTTGTTTGACACAATTCATCCACACACACACACAGAATTTGTCTATGAAAGGTCAGCAGAAGCAGAGAATAGACAGCCATCATTCACTTGTCCTGAGTTGATGATTGTGTCAGATCAGACAAACCATCACTCCAAAACCAGTGGACAGTTGTGCAGGAATATTTCTAATGCGCTCTTCACAGAAATTAGTGCTCTTTCCAGGATTGTGGTGTGACAGACATGAGAAGATTAAATGGAATATGAGACGAAGACTGATTAGTAAATTAATGGCAGAATGTAAAATTCAAAGTCCTTTTTAAAAATCATTTTGCATATTCATTTATAATTAACTTATTCACAATTCAAATGCAGGAAAATGAAATGGAATCATTAATGTGCAACAACCAAAGCAAACATTCATCCTTTAATGATGTGTGAGAATCTGACTCTATATTGCAGATGAAGTTCTTGGCATATTTACTAAAATACTGAGAGGGTTTTAGAACAAATTTTAAAAATGTGAAAAAAAAGTGTGAAAAAAGTGTGAAATCAGCATTTAGATGCGTCTGTGTGTTTACGAAGAAGAGGGAGAAACCTTTCAACTGTCATGGTCCATTTGACTGGTTATGTTTTTGACTCTGGACTCCTAAGTTTAAAATTCGAGCCACTTCATTAGTTACATCTTGCTAAGACTAGATTGATTTTAATGGTAACAAATGCACTAAAGGGCTCAAAGTGTGCCACACCATTACACCACCACCAGGTTAAACCTCTAATACAAGACAGCATGGATCCATGCTTTCATGTAGTTTGTGCCAAATTTTGACTTCAAAATCTCAATTTTGCTGCAGAAATCGACTCATCAGAACAGGCAACATTTTTACAGTCTTGTGTTCAGTTATGGTGAGCCAGAGTGCACTGTAGCCTCGGGTTCCTGATAATAGCTGCCCGGTGTGACACCTAGTATTTTTTGTCCTGCTGCTGTAGCCTATCTGCTTCAAGTTGAGTTACTGTTACCGTTTTCATTTTGGTTTTTGTCGTAACGTTAATGATTCGAAACACTGTTGAACCATGTGTGAAAGAAATGAAATGAATTATTCTTGCTTCCTCAGTTTTTTGTATCTGTAAGTGTCTTGTGTATTGTTTTTTTGTTTGTATTGCCTTGGGGGGGGGTGTTATGACTTCCTGTTTGTCTGCTTGTCTTGTCATTGTTTTCTACTGTGCCTCATTCCCTATACTACATGGTCCTTTCTTCCATTTATTCTTCCTCTAAATTTTTCTGCAAGCTATTGGATTTCTGTTCTGCCTCTAACAGTATCTGTCCTTTTAGACTTTTTAAATCACCAAATAAAAGGTCGGCTTTTTGTTTTTCTGTCTACCTCAAATGAATTTGGGTCCAAAACTACACAACATGCCAGTGTGGATTTGGTGTTGTAATTATAATGTAATAATAATAATTTGGATTCAAATTTGACCAATTTCTTTTAAATATCAAACTAACTAAATAAACAACTAAAATGCATCAAAGGAAACTCAATAGTAAACATTAGTATCTCTCTAAACTGACTCTCTAAAGGTCAGTACTGTAAAGAACTGCCTGCTACACTGTAAATATGATGATGATCATAAAGTCCTTTTTAAAATATTTGTTGCCAAATATATAAATGGCAAAGAAATGGCAAAACAAACAAAACTCAGTCTGTATGTTTTTATTGATTTGCATGAAAACTGACTGCACCAGAACTCTACAACAGAGTAGAGTTAAACTGGTAAAAAACTAAATTCAGTGGAGTAAGGTGATGATTGAAGGATCAGACTTAATAGCTCGCCATGGTTTGCTCGATCCAGTCATTGAAGATGCAGACCTGTGAAAGGAAACAGATCAATGTTTGTTATTTCACTAGCTGGGCCCAAGTCCTCATTTTAGGTTTGAGAGTGTTTTAGTGGGTAAAAGTGAATGCTTTGACATGAATTGAGCTGCGGTTTGGGGAAGGCCTCGAAGTGGACTGGCGATGGCTCCCGGGCCTAGCAGATTCCCATGCACTAAATAAAAGTAAAGAAGTTAAAGAATGGAAAACAAGGAGGGAGGGACGGTGGGGCACGTAAACGAGAATGATCAGCTTGCAGAACTGGGGGAAGCTATATAAATGACAGCTGGAAGGAGCATATTTGGAGGACTCCTGCTCCTGAAATTCCAGTACATAATCTCCAATAAAAAGAGGATGGTGGAATGATGAAAGTTCCACAATGAGAACTTTTTTTCACATAGCTGTTGACAATCAAGAACTTATTTAGCTTTACCTTGGTATAAACACCGGGGTGGTCCCTCTCAGCACATCCATAGCCCCAGGACACAATACCCTGCAGCTCACCCTTGCACACAACAGGACCACCAGAGTCACCCTGAAAATAAAAGTAAAGAAAACAAAGATGGATGTCAAGAAATAATTATTTAAATCTAATTAAATATAAATTAAATGTGTTGTTGTCATTGTGGGATACGTCCACTCTTGTGGCATTTTAAGAAAGCTTTACTATTCGAGAAGGGGACAGTTGCAGGTTTGACTTATTACATACCTGGCAAGAGTCCTTGCCTCCCTCCAGGTATCCAGCGCAGAACATGGAGTCAGTGATCATGCCAGGGTAGGAGTTATTACAGTCACTGTAGGACAGGATGGGGATGTTCAGGCACTGCAGCCTGTCCTGATCAGCAGCTGCAATGTTTGAAACAGAGTATGGATGAACAACGATTCATGCTGATGGAACCAAATGTCATGAAACATTTTTAACTTTAAACTGCTAACGTGCAGAAGTTACTCACTAGAGCTCATGGTGTTGCCCCATCCAGAGACTGTGCACATGGTGCCAGCAGGAGCACAGCTCCTGGGCAGAGCCACAGGCTGCACATAACTGTTGAGGGAGGCAGGCTGGCTCAGCTGGATCAGCATGATGTCATTGTCAATGGTCCTGGAATTATAATCTGGATGGCGGATGACACGGGAGGAGTCGATGAACTGCTCAGTTCCCTCATTGACCGAAATGTCGTGCTCTCCCAGACGCACCTGGATACGACTGAAAACATTTGAAAAACAGAAAGAATAGATTCAAACACTCAGAAACTACCAACAAATATTAATTGTGGATCACTCACTTAAATAAGATTTAAAATCTTACTGAAATATACTTACGATTTGTAGCAGTGAGCAGCAGACACAATCCAATTCTGATTGACCAGGGAGCCACCACAGGTGTGGTAGCCAATGTTGAGAGACACCTGATGGGGCTCAGAGTAAGGTCTGCACTCAAACCCTCCGACGATCTTGTCCTCTTCCAGGGCAACTGAAAACACAAGTGTAAACAAACTGTTTACTCCTACACTTTTACATCAGGAGTGAAACATCTATGCTGTTTGATTTCCAGTCAAATGCATAAATCAAACCTATTTGATTGGCCACAGAAACATATGAAATTTGAGATAATAAAGCTATGGTGAATAAAGGTGTGATCTGAGAAAAGCCTTAAAACTTCACACTCACAAGCAGCTCCAATGAGCAGAACAAAGACCAGAGACCTCATGATTGCTGAGTGATCCTTTAGATGAGAGGACTTCACCTGGAGCTCTCATTTATATCCACAGAGAGAGCTGCCCAACTCTCTGAGCAATCCTATTGGTTAGCGAGGAGCCAATCTCTTTGGTGGGTCGTTGGGTTGGAGACCAGATTTACATTGGAATGGCTTTCTTTTTAAAATCTTGCTATAAATTATGTACATAAATACATTATTCTTTAGTATAACTATATCAGTCTATATTTTAATTAATAATAATAATAACAATAACGTATACTTTATTGATCCCCGTGGGGAAATTACTCTTCGCATTTAACCCATTCATCAGTGAGGCAGCGGGCAGCCATTGGGCACCCAGGGAGCAGTGTGTAGGGACAGTACCTTGCTCAGGTGTACGTCAGGGTAGCGATTCAGTGGATTCGAACCCTAACCTCACGATCATGAGGCCACCACTCTACCTACTGAGCTATCCCTGCCCCTGGTAAACTATTGTATTGTTTTGTTTTATAATATCAGGAAAACTTTAATTTGATATAGTTTAACATATAATTGTTCATTTACTTGGAGTAATATATTACTGTTTGATATCAATTGTTTCAATCCAGTCAATATATTATGACAATAATAACTGGTAATTTTAATAACTAATAACTGGAGAGCATTCTAGCATTTCAGTTTTATCTGAGAAAATCCTAATAATATGTATATTGTACTCGTGTGGCTTTCCAATGTACCAAAACACACTTATACACTTAGATTTTGGTTTAAAAAAAACATAGACATGAAATAAAAAGTTAGCTCATGTTCTCAGAAATTAGTGTGCATGTGTTTGGTCAGGTTATAGAGGTAAATATAACCTCTATATTTAGATATTTGTGACTGGATAAGCAGGAGAAATGGATGAATAGAGGACGGTATCTCACAGCTGTGTACTTCTCAGCACCTATGACCTAGAAACTAAAGTCACAAATGGACATTGAGGCTGCCATGAGCAAAAAATGGTACCACTTTACAATAAGGCTCCCCTTATAGATGCTAATAAATAGTTTATAGCTATATTATTAATTAATTTGTAAATGCTTTATAAACCATTATTAATGGTTTATTATGCATTAGTTAAGGGTGAGAAAGAGGAAAAAAACTGACCGGTTTCTTGCCAAATAGTGAGCCAAATGTGTTCACCTATATATTTCATCTAGAGTTGCTATATTAAACATTTCAGACTAAGTTACTATCCTGTAAGCACAATCAGCATTTGTAAACATATTTTTTATCATATAAAATTGTACTTCAGAAATGCATTATAAATATCCACAACTATCAATCGGAGCTTTGTTGTAAAGTGTAAAGCATAAAACCATTTATCAATGAATAATAAATATTTATAAATGCCAAATGGGAGCCTTATTGTAAAGTGTGAAGCATGACACCATTTATTTATGACTAATAAACATTTATAAATGCCAAATGGGAGCCTTATTGTAAAGTGTAAAGCATAACACCATTTATTAATGACTACTAAACATTATAAATGACAAAAGAGAGTTTTGTTGTAAAGTTTAAAACATGTCAACATTTATTAAGGACTAATAAACATTTATAAATGCCAAATGGGAGCCTTATTGTAAAGTGTAAAGCATAACACCATTTATTAATCACTAATAAACATTTATAAATGACAAAAGATAGCTTTGTCGTAAAGTTTAAAACATGTCAACATTTATTAATCACTAATAAACATTTATAATTGCCAAAAGTGAGTCTTAAATGTATAATGTCACCATTTATAACACTTAGACCTAAATTACAATCAGTGCTTGAAATAACATTTAACTACTGTCAAAAATGGCAATGTATTGTAAGAGTAACACATGTAACATTAAATGTGTTTTTTAAAACACCAAACAGTCACCCACTCCAAAAAAAGTTCATGCCAGACTGGTTCAAACTGGAAATATTTTTTGTATGTCCTTAAATAAGCGTCCCAGTGGTCCATCAGGGTGTCGCGCTCCAGTTCCTCCTTAAGAAAAGTCAGTTTCTCTCGCTCCTTGTTAAGAAGGGCAGTTGCAGTAGGGGCAGGATTAGAAGAAGAATCTAAAGAACAAACAATTATTAAATTACAATACTAAAATAATTTATAATCTAAACTTGGGAAACTCAAATAAAATATTGATTAAAAACGGTTACAACTTGAATTTATAAAAAGCCACTTTGTAAAAATTATGTTATATACACATGTGGTGGTTCAGACATTTCTAAAACAAGGCAAATAATTCTTATGTGTACTGCTTTACCAGGGTGTTTAATATAAATTTAATGATGCACATAAACAAAACTAAAAATATACAACTAAGTGATATCAATCGTTTGGAATAACCAATAGAGCTATTCACATGTTATGTGATGTTAGTTAGCCACTGTAGCTAGCAGCCAAATGGCTCGGTAGCTAGCTAGCTAGCATTATACTCACCTTCATGTCTAACTGCTGACGTCGTTGGCTTAGTGCAATCTAGATCATCCAGTCTCTGCTTTTTGTATCTCTTCGAACGTGTGCTAACTGTGTAAGTCGCAGACGCACACAAATTTTTATCTTCTGCTCCATCCATGGCGCAGCAACTTGAACGAGCGCCTTCAGTGTGTCTGTTCGTGCCCCTTTGGCTTGACCTTCCAGAGCGCTCCACTGCCTGTCGCGCTCTGAGAGGAGGGGCTTTCCTTAATAAAGTTAACTGTGATTGGATGGTTGTATAAGCTCCTCTGCGTTTAAATTAAATTTGTTTTCCCTCCCTTTGGCAGCAGAACATATTTTTTTAGCATGAATCCAGCGGGTTAGATCTACATAACAAAGTCGGAGATACATTATAACAGGTGAGACAATCCTCTTTTTTGCGTGGGACTATTTTTGATTATAGGGCTTGTTTTATATAGCATGTGAAGTTCTTTAACTCTGAACCGATTTGCACTAGACTCCCATAGAGTATTTTACGGTGTTTCGAGGTGATAATAAAATAAATTACTCATTTTTTCCCACCAGAATGTCTTTGGGAATGAGATTGCGCGCCAGAATAGAAGGAAAACAAACTAAATATAAGGCACTAAGGCTCATTAAATGGCTGCAGAAGAAACACCTGCTAAAAAAGAAGCTTAGATGTCCTGTTTGTCACCATGAGATGAAAATGATTTCCGTGGTGAAGAAAGACCAATATATGTGGTATGTATAATGCATGATAATGTAGTGCATGTAGTAAATATAACAAAATATTTCGGTTATCAATGCAAGAGGGAGCATTAACCTCTTTTCATTATTATTTTCTTCATACTTAATTTTGTGATTATCTTTTCAATTAATGCTCTTGTTTAAGGGTCCATTTCTTTACTTAACTCATTGATATGTTCTCAGGTGTTGCAAAAGAGCAAGTCATAGGAGAGTTTCCAGAACAATTAGAACTGGCTCCCTCTTTGAGAAATCAAAAACATCTCTTTTCAGTTGGATGAAGTTCATTTACAGGTATATGTAGATGTAGACATTAATAGCAATGCACCTTTCATAATTGAACACCAATACGAGACTTGTGAAATAAAATTAGGGCCTCAGTAAGTAATAATTGCCTCAATTTCTATCACAGATTTTCACAAGGGCTCAGGCTCAGACAAGTAGATATGATCGATGATCAGAATCAGAATCAGAATACTTTATTGATCCCTGGGGGAAATTATTTTTTGTTACAGTGCTCAGATGAAGTGGCTGGCAGCTCCAGAACACTAAGTAGCATGGCAAGACACATTCGACATGTTTGTATACGTGCAATTAAAAGACACAGAATAAACAATGGACACCGTCTTGGTGGTGACAGAGAATTTGTGGTTATAGATGAAAGCTGTCTCCGTCATCAGCGAAAGGTTGGTAAACTCTCAGACAGGTTTGTTAGAATCAATGCAGATCTGACTGTGTCCTCTAAACATGGAAACCTTTACCATAAGTAAAAAAAATTAGTAGAAGCAACCATCTTTTTGAATGTTTCTTTGTAGATATTTAATTTTATTCTTTTTCAATTTAATTCTGTTTAATTTTATTCTTTTTGTTTTCAGTATGCACGTGGACGCTTTGGAAATGCATGGAAAAGGAAGAAATGGGTATTTGGAATGATGGGAATTAAAGACAAAAGGCGAAGGCTCGTGTTAAAACTTGTTGAAAAACGATCAAGGCGCCACCTTGTTCCTCTGATCAGACAGCATGTTAAGTTGGGTAGTGCCATTATCAGTGATGAGTGGAGAGCCTAGAAAAATGTTTTGACAAACATAGGGTACAGACATTACACTGTAAATCACAGCAGGTGGTTTGTAGATCCTCAATCTGGCAGTCATACACAGCATATCGAAAGGGCTTGGATGACCATCAAAGGACATGTCCGTAGACTAAGAGGAAATCGCACTGAGAAGTTGCTGGAGGAACACCTGATGGTTCTTGAGTGGTCATCTTGGCTTGGTTCGCGACACCCTGATGGACCACTGAGACGCTTATTTAAGGACATACAAAAAATATTTCCAGTTTGAACCAGTCTGGCATGAACTTTTTTTGGAGTGGGTGACTGTTTGGTGTTTTAAAAAACACATTTAATGTTACATGTGTTACTCTTACAATACATTGCCATTTTTGACAGTAGTTAAATGTTATTTCAAGCACTGATTGTAATTTAGGTCTAAGTGTTATAAATGGTGACATTATACATTTAAGACTCACTTTTGGCAATTATAAATGTTTATTAGTGATTAATAAATGTTGACATGTTTTAAACTTTACGACAAAGCTATCTTTTGTCATTTATAAATGTTTATTAGTGATTAATAAATGGTGTTATGCTTTACACTTTACAATAAGGCTCCCATTTGGCATTTATAAATGTTTATTAGTCCTTAATAAATGTTGACATGTTTTAAACTTTACAACAAAACTCTCTTTTGTCATTTATAATGTTTAGTAGTCATTAATAAATGGTGTTATGCTTTACACTTTACAATAAGGCTCCCATTTGGCATTTATAAATGTTTATTAGTCCTTAATAAATGTTGACATGTTTTAAACTTTACAACAAAACTCTCTTTTGTCATTTATGTTTAGTAGTCATTAATAAATGGTGTTATGCTTTACACTTTACAATAAGGCTCCCATTTGGCATTTATAAATGTTTATTAGTCATAAATAAATGGTGTCATGCTTTACACTTTACAATAAGGCTCCCATTTGGCATTTATAAATATTTATTATTCATTAATAAATGGTTTTATGCTTTACACTTTACAACAAAGCTCCGATTGATAGTTGTGGATATTTATAATGCATTTCTGAAGTACAATTTTATATGATAAAAAATATGTTTACAAATGCTGATTGTGCTTACAGGATAGTAACTTAGTCTGAAATGTTTAATATAGCAACTCTAGATGAAATATATAGGTGAACACATTTGGCTCACTATTTGGCAAGAAACCGGTCAGTTTTTTTCCTCTTTCTCACCCTTAACTAATGCATAATAAACCATTAATAATGGTTTATAAAGCATTTACAAATTAATTAATAATATAGCTATAAACTATTTATTAGCATCTATAAGGGGAGCCTTATTGTAAAGTGGTACCCAAAAAATAAGTTGACAGTGAATATTATATGTATAAAGTATTCTTTCTTTTTTAATTTTAGGCCTCTTTGGTTTTTTACTTTAACTATTTTTTCTTTTCTTTTTTTGTTCTTTTGGGGGTTTTTTGTTTTGCTTTTTTCTTTTAAACGGTAGGACTCCTTCACCTTGGTCGCTCCCCTCACCTCAGGTGTCCACCATTTGGTCCCGTGGTTACCACCACGACAGGCACCAACTACCTTGCGGCTGCAGCTCCGTGCAGCGGCTTCGGCAATGGAGGTGATGAACATGGTCCATTCGGACTCAATGTCTCCAGTCTCCCTTGGAATGCTGTTGAAGCTCTGCAGGAGGTGTGCTTTGAAGATCTTGCGGATCGGGACCTCTGCTAGACGTTCCCAGCACACCCTCACTGTACGTGAGCCAGGTCTGTCCAGTGTCCTCCCTCGCCACCTGATCCAACTCACCACCAGGTGGTGATCAGTTGACAGCTCAGCCCCTCTCTTTACCCGAGTGTCCAAAACATATGGCCTCAGGTCTGGTGATACGATTACAAAATCGATCACCGACCTATGGCCTAAAGTGTTCTGGTGCCACGTGCACTTATGGACACTCTTTTTTTTTTTTTTTTTTTTTTTTTTTTTTAAGTTAACATGTTCTTTATTTCTTTTTTTTCTTTTTTTCTTTTTTTTTTTTTTTTTGGCCTGTCCCGTTTGGCTCTTTTGCCATCAGAATTGTTGTCTAAAGGCAAAGAAAGATGCCCAACGGATTTACTTTACCAAATTGACCATCCCAGCCTTGCCGTAATGGTCCATTTGATTCACCTTTTATTGTTTATTTTATTTTCACTTACTGAATACGGGACAGACTTGACTGGGGGAAAGAAGGGGAGAAAGAAAGAGGGAAAGAGAAACAGCTGAGAAGAGGGACGGGGGAGAAGGGCAAAAGACAAAAACCAACAGAACGGGCAGAGAAAAAAAAATGCATATATCAATCACCTGGATCACCTGCTGAGAAAGAAAAAAGAAAGCAAGCAGAAGAGAACAAGAGTAATAGAATAAACAACATCACAATGATATATGGGAATATGACAGTAAATACTAAATGTTAAACATTATTGTGCAGCACATAAGATCAACAGAACACAGTGTGCTTTGAGGTAGGAGCCAAAAAGGGTGTAGTTTGTGGGTGTGATCACCCGTGTGTACACCTGTGAGCATGGACGCGCTTGTTTTTTGTTTTTTTAAAAGGTTCCTTCATGTAATAATCTGCTAGAGGGTGTGGGGGGGCCACAGCCCCGTCCTCCAGGGCGTGAAGCAGGTGTGGAGGAGATCAAAACTCCAGACATCCAGAGGCCCCCAGAACACAAGAGACCAAGGAAGACCAACAGAGGGGCAGCTGCGCCACTGTCCCGGAAAGAGCTGAGGAGAGTCCCAGATGAGGGCTCACTCAGCAGCCGCGGAGCAGAAGCCAGGGGGAGTTGCAGTGACGCGCCCGTGAGCTCCGCCGGCAGCCAGCTGCGCCTGAGTGACCGAGCCCCAGGCCGAGAGGCCGGGGGCACCCCACTTCCGAAGTGGCCCGAGCGAGCCCCAGGCTCCAGGCCCCGATAAGCGGCCGCCAAGGAGTGAGCCGGTGTGTACCTGGACGCCCATCCCCGGACACAAAGAACCACCAACGCACCGATGTCTGAGGGGGTCCGCCACTGGCAGGGGAAGTGGTGGTAGGGGGAGATAGGCCTCCAAACCTTGGAGGGCCTGAGATGTCCCCAGAGAGGTGGCGCCTGACACCCAACCTGACATATAGACACAGACATACAGGCACACACAGATACAAACATCCATTCCCACCCTCATGCTCTCATATGCACTTACTCCACACTCAACCAACGTGGAGACAGACATAAAGAGACGCTGTACACACGATCACACTCCCCAAGCGTACTCTACAAACCGGGTCTAGGTGCCCCCGCCCCTGGAGGGGGGAACTGCACCCAGACCCAGGTGGTGTTTCCCTTTTCCCTGCGGTGGGGGGAGGCAGATCGCCCCGACTCCGCAGCAGCAGGAAGGCTCCACACTCCAGACCGCAGTCGGACGGCCAACTCCTCCTCCTAGTCCTAGCCCCCCTGCTCCAGCAGGTCGCAGAGAACGGGGGTGAGAGAAGACTCCGAACCTCCCTCCACCCGCTCATTGTAATGTTGATGCATGTGTGTTCTAAGGTGCATTTAAAACCCAGGAGGGCATGGAGCTACCTGCCAGAGAGCAGCAGGTAAGCGCATGGTCCCTCCTGCTAGCCCTCAATGTCTACGTGTATTTAAAATTGAGAGGTGGGCAATGATGCCAGGGGTGGGGTGTACACCCTGATGGTACTTTGGACTCCGTGTATCGTGCCCACCCCCAAGATCCTATATGTATGTGTAATGAGAGTGTGAGTAATGTGAATGTCTAAGTTGTGGGATAAAATTGAGGCAGAGGCAGCCAGAAGGGGACAGAGGGGGGGGGGGGGGGGGGGGTAGCCTCCTCTGCACCCTGGTGACATACCCCTACTCCAAGGCCCTGCATGTGTGGGTGGTTGTGGTGGAGCGGGAAGAGGGAGGCAGCTGGAGATGGGGAGGGAAGGAAGGGAGGGGCAAGTGACCCCTCCCTGGGGCCAGCTCCCCCGCTGACCCCAGTAGGCACCCCCATACTCCGCGACCCGCCAGGGAAAGGGGGCCCAGGCCCATCCAGACCGGGCCCAGTGCAGCAGCGCCGCCCGGCCCCACAGAGCCCGGGACAGTCCACCCAACCCCACCACAGAGAAAACTGCACCCACCCCACCATCCACTCATCTTCCAGACTACATAAGACAATAAACACCCAGGCTGAGATCTTCCTCCACCTCTCCTGTATCTCCCCCTCCTGCAGAGGCAGCTCCTGAGGAGAGGAAAGCTCCTGCAAGATGTGACAATCTCCCCCACCAGTTGAAGAGCCCCCCAGGTGGCTCGACGCACCGGCGGCACCCTGCTCCAGGGCTGGGCCCCCATGCACCCACCCGCCCACAACCCCGGCAACACACCAACCAGGACCCAAGCCCCCGAGGCCCGGTCCGGGTCCCAGCCCAGAGACGGAGCGCCCCCAGAACCTCACGCCCATCCCGGACCCACCCAGGGGCAGACAGGCTACCAGGTCAGTAACCCACGTCCGTCAGCACAGACCCTCCCCTAGCCCTGCTGCACGCAGCCGTGAGGAAACAGTCACCGGAGAGCCAACAGAGCCCCTAACCGGACATGACCGCTACCCCGGGTTGAGCCCCCCAAGGAAGATGCCTCCGGGGAACCCCCCGACGCCCTAAGCCTGTCCCTACCCCCACACCAATCACAACAGTGAAGGCGGGACCAAACTATGACCCCCCACCCCCACTAGGTGATGGAGCTGATCAAAGGAGCCCAGAGCAATTGATCTGATGTGGTGGCAGAGGCTGTATCAAGACTAATGTAATCTAATAGATAATTTCTATATTGGTTAGAATTAAGATTATTTTTATTTTTCCAGTTCATGAGGACTGTTTTCTTGGCTATGCATAGGGCAGTGAAAACCATATGGGCGATATTCTTTTCTGAAGTGACATTATCTAAGCTGCCCAACAAACACACTAAGGGGGAAGTTGGTACTTATGGACACTCTTATGTTCGAACAAGGTGTTCGTTATGGCCAAACTGTGGTTTGCACAGAAGTCCAATAATAAGACACTGCTCGGGATCAGATCCGGGAGGCCGTTCCTCCCAATCACGCCCTTCCAGGTCTTGCTGTCATTACCCACATGAGCACTGAAGTCTCCCAGTAGGACAAAAGAGTCCCCAGGAGGCCCCACTCAGGGACTACAAGAAAGCTGGGTACTCTGAACTGCCGCTCGGCACACAAGCACAGACCACAGTCTGGACCCATTCCCTGACCCGAAGGCGAAGGGAACAAACCCTCTCGTCCACTGGGAGAAACCCCAATATACTAGCAGCAAGCCAAGGGGATAACAACATATCCACCCCAGCCCAACGCCTCTCACCAGGGGCAACTCCAGACTGAGACAGAGTCCAGCCCCTCTCCAGGAGACTGGTTCCAGAGCCCAGGCCATGCGTTGAGGTGAGCCCGACTATATCGAGCGGGTACCTCTCAACCTCACGCACTAGGTCAGGCTTCTTCCCCACCAGAGAGGTCACATCCCATGTCCCAATTGCCAGTCTTGGTAGGCGGGGATCGGTCCGCCAGGGCCTCCGCTCCTGGCCGCCGCCCGACTCACATTGTACCCAACCCCTACAGTGCCTCCTGCGGGTGGTGAGCCAGCAGGAAGATGGGCCCATGTCCCTCTTTCGAGCTGTGCCCGGCCAGGCCCCATGGACTAGGGCCCGGCCACCAGACGCTCGCCCTCAGACACCCTCCCCGGGGCTGGCCCCATGGCGGGGCCCCGGTAACCCTATCCCGGGCAGGGTGAACTGTTCCCTCGATGGCCTTTTCATAGGGGTCAAAAATTATGTTTGCAAACATAATTTAGTTTTTTTTAAAAGGTTCTTACTAAAATAATTCGTTATCATTTTAAAGATGAAAATATATCCTGAAAAAAAAATACATCAAAGTTATCTAGAAAACAGGCAGAATGACTATATATATTTCTTTTTGACTTATAATCATGTCGTGTACTGTGTGATGTCCAAATAAAGTACAGTGGAAACATTTTTTAAAAGCCAGAAATCACACATTCTGACACCATAGGGTTAGGGATTATATTGATTTATCCCTCACATGGATAATTACTTCAGCAGATAATAATTGAATTAATGCAGGGATACTTTTGCATAAAGTTTCTTAACCTAGCTTTGAAAAGGTGCTGTTTAGGTATTAGGAATATGTTTAATAGTAGGTTTACTGTTGTAAATAAGATGTTATTGTTATAAATTACTGTGCAGTGCTCGCTAGAATGTACATGCACTACAGCTGGTTTCTGTCTTAATTCTGAACTCTGGCCACGTGTAAAGTTACACAGTAAGAGTGACTGATGATGATGTCTTGCGACAGTGGTAACAGCAGTTCAGATGATTTATGTACAAAGTAACTGCCTTTCTCCTACTTCCTAAATTCCAGGATATGATTGTAAAATGTTTGTTTTACTATTTTAAATATCAAAAAAAAACAGTTTTGTAGGAAAACAGAAGGTAAAAAAAAATGGAAGTCAAGGTGAATAACTTTATTGATTTAGGTGGCTTCTGACTGCAAGTTGTTTAGAACTCGACAACAACAATGGAGTTAAAATGATAGAAGAATTGCAGCAGAGTCGGAAAGAAGTTGAAGGATCAGACTTAATAGCTGGCCATGGTTTGCTGAATCCAGTCATTGAAGATGCAGACCTGTGAATGGAAACAGATCAAGGTTTGTTATTAAAAAGAGGATGATGGGATGATGAACGTTCTACAATGAGAACTTAGTTTAAGAGAGCTGTTTACATTCATGAAACTTATTTAGCTTTACCTTGGTATAGACACCAGGGTGGTCCCTCTCAGCACATCCGTAGCCCCAGGACACAATACCCTGCAGCTCACCGTTGCACACAACAGGACCACCAGAGTCACCCTGAAAATAAAAGTAAAGAAAACAAAGATGGATGTCAAGAAATAATTATTTAAATCTAATTAAATATAAATTAAATGTGTTGTTGTCATTGTGGGATACATCCATGCTTGTGGCATTTTAAGAAAGCTTTACTATTCGAGAAGGGGACAGTTGCAGGTTTGACTTATTACATACCTGGCAAGAGTCCTTGCCTCCCTCCAGGTATCCAGCGCAGAACATGGAGTCAGTGATCATGCCAGGGTAGGAGTTATTACAGTCACTGTAGGACAGGATGGGGATGTTCAGGCACTGCAGCCTGTCCTGATCAGCAGCTGCAATGTTTGAAACAGAGTATGGATGAAAGAAGATTCATGCTGATGGAACCAAATGTCATGAAACATTTTTAACTTTAAACTGCTAACGTGCAGAAGTTACTCACTAGAGCTCATGGTGTTGCCCCATCCAGAGACTGTGCACATGGTGCCAGCGGGAGCACAGCTCCTGGGCAGAGCCACAGGCTGCACATAACTGTTGAGGGAGGCAGGCTGGCTCAGCTGGATCAGCATGATGTCATTGTCAATATTCCAGGAATCATACTGTGGATGGCGGATGACACGGGAGGAGTCGATGAACTGCTCAGTTCCCTCATTGACCGAAATGTCGTGCTCTCCCAGACGCACCTGGATACGACTGAAAACATTTGAAAAACAGGAGAATAGATTCAAACACTCAGAAACTACCAACAAATATTAATTGTGGATCACTCACTTAAATAAGATTTAAAATCTTACTTACGATTTGTAGCAGTGAGCAGCAGACACAATCCAGTTCTGATTGATCAGGGAGCCACCACAGAAGTGGTAGCCAGAGTTCAGAGACACCTGATGGGGCTCAGAGTAAGGTGTGCACTCAAACCCTCCGACGATCTTGTCGTCATCCAGGGCAACTGAAAACACAAGTGTAAACAAACTGTTTACTCCTACACTTTTACATCAGGAGGGAAACATCTATGCTGTTTGATTTCCAGTCAAATGCATAAATCAAACCTATTTGATTGGCCACAGAAACATATGAAATTTGAGATAATAAAGCTATGGTGAATAAAGGTGTGATCTGAGAAAAGCCTTAAAACTTCACACTCACAAGCAGCTCCAATGAGCAGAACAAAGACCAGAGACCTCATGATTGCTGAGTGATCCTTTAGATGAGAGGACTTCACCTGGAGCTCTCATTTATATCCACAGAGAGAGCTGCCCAGCTCTCTGGGCAATCCTATTGGTTAGCGAGGAGCCAATCTCTTTGGTGGGTCGTTGGGCTGGAGACCAGATTAACATAGGAATAGCTTTCTTTTTAAAATCTTGATATAAATCATGCACTTAAATAGAAAAAATCCTAATAATATGTATATTGTACTCATGTGGCTTTCCAATGTACCAAAACACACTTATACACTTAGATTTTGGTTTAAAAAAAAACATGAAATAAAAAGTTAGCTTGTGTTCTCAGAAATTTGTGTGCATGTGTTTGGTCAGGTTATAGAGGTAAATATAACCTCTATATTTAGATATTTGTGGCTGGATAAGCAGGAGAAATGGATGAATGGAACACGGTATCTCACAGCTGTGTACTTCTCAGCACCTATGACCTAGAAACTAAAGTCACAAATGGACATTGAGGCTGCCATGAGCAAAAAATAAGTTGATAGTTAATATTATATGTATAAATTATTCTTTGTGGGTGTGAAATACCTCACTTTAAAGTAAATAATGAAATACCACAGTGTGAAAAATATCCAGACAATCAGCAACTCCAGGTGAGCTGATAAAGAAATTGATACAGAAGTAGTGACTTGCTGTACAGTAGGTTTATATTTATATATATTTTTTTAAATTTTAACGAAAGAACATCATATTATTTTTAATTGTGTGCTGTTTTTTCTTGTTAGATTTATAGAACATCTTATGTTAACATCCAGACTTTAGGGACTTTTTTTTTTTTTTTATATTAGGCCTGTTTGGTTTTAGATTACTTTAATTACTTTTGTTTTGTTTTGATTTGATTTTTTGTTGGCTTTTGTTGTTTTTTTCTTTCAAAAATAAAAACGCCATGACAGCTTTCATTATACATTTTGTCTTTGTGACTTTTCTGGGAATGTGTTTTTTGCCCCATGAAAAAACTGAACTGAGGTTCTTTTATGAAGCTGACAGACTGTTTGCAAGTTTAATTTCGTTTTTTTAAAAGGTTCTTACTAAAATAATTCGTTATCATTTTAAAGATGAAAATATATCCTGAAAAGAAATCCATCAAAGTTATCTAGAAAACAGAGGCAGAATGACTATATATATTTCTTTTTGACTTATAATCATGTCGTGTACTGTGTGATGTCCAAAAAAAAAGTACAGTGGAAACATTTTTTAAAAGCCAGAAATCACACATTCTGACACCATAGGGTTAGGGATTATATTGATTTATCCCTCACATGGATAATTACTTCAGCAGATAATAATAATAATAATAATAATAATAATAATAATACATTTTATTTAAATAGCGCCTTTCAAAGCACCCAAGGACACTGTACAACAGATAAAAACTGGAAATATACACAATGATAAAAATAACAATTGAATTAATGCAGGGATACTTTTGCATAAAGTTTCTTAACCTAGCTTTGAAAAGGTGCTGTTTAGGTATTAGGAATATGTTTAATAGTAGGTTTACTGTTTTAAATAAGATGCTATTGTTATAAATTACTGTGCAGTGCTCGCTAGAATGTACATGCACTACAGCTGGTTTCTGTCTTAATTCTGAACTCTGGCCACGTGTAAAGTTACACCATAAGAGTGACTGATGATGATGTCTTGCGACAGTGGTAACAGGCTCTGCCAATCAATTGCCATTGCATGTTAGAAAGGAGTAAAAAGACCCTTAAAAGGAGCCCACCCTATATCCAGATGGCCTCAGATTCAGTCGTACTTATGTCCACAGAAAAGGTTTGAAGCAGATTACATGAACTTACCAAATAAAAAAACTCAGAGACAGTCACTGATCAAAATTAGCTCAAAATTCTATTTAAGGATACATAGACTGTTGTATAGCAAACAATATATAAATATGTAATTTGTTATTACCAGTCCCAGATTATTGGGCATGTATCAATCCCTTTCTAAACAGCAGCAGCAGTGGCAAATTGAAGTAGAGAGAAGATTTCAGCAGTTCAGATGATTTATGTACAAAGTAACTGCCTTTCTCCTACTTCCTAAATTCCAGGATATGATTGTAAAATGTTTGTTTTACTATTTTAAATATCAAAAAACAGTTTTGTAGGAAAACAGAAGGCAAAAAATGGAAGTCAAGGTGAATAACTTTATTGATTTAGGTGGCTTCTGACTGCAAGTTGTTTAGAACTCGACAACAACAATGGAGTTAAAATGATAGAAGAATTGCAGCAGAGTCGGAAAGAAGTTGAAGGATCAGACTTAATAGCTGGCCATGGTTTGCTGAATCCAGTCATTGAAGATGCAGACCTGTGAATGGAAACAGATCAAGGTTTGTTATTGAAAAGAGGATGATGGGATGATGAACGTTCTACAATGAGAACTTAGTTTAAGAGAGCTGTTTACATTCAAGAAATTATTTAGCTTTACCTTGGTATAGACACCGGGGTGGTCCCTCTCAGCACATCCATAGCCCCAGGACACAATACCCTGCAGCTCACCGTTGCACACAACAGGACCACCAGAGTCACCCTGAAAATAAAAGTAAAGAAAACAAAGATGGATGTCAAGAAATAATTATTTAAATCTAATTAAATATAAATTAAATGTGTTGTTGTCATTGTGGGATACGTCCACTCTTGTGGCATTTTAAGAAAGCTTTACTATTCGAGAAGGGGACAGTTGCAGGTTTGACTTATTACATACCTGGCAAGAGTCCTTGCCTCCCTCCAGGTATCCAGCGCAGAACATGGAGTCAGTGATCATGCCAGGGTAGGAGTTATTACAGTCACTGTAGGACAGGATGGGGATGTTCAGGCACTGCAGCCTGTCCCGATCAGCAGCTGCAATGTTTGAAACAGAGTATGGATGAACAACGATTCATGCTGATGGAACCAAATGTCATGAAACATTTTTAACTTTAAACTGCTAACGTGCAGAAGTTACTCACTAGAGCTCATGGTGTTGCCCCATCCAGAGACTGTGCACATGGTGCCAGCAGGAGCACAGCTCCTGGGCAGAGCCACAGGCTGCACATAACTGTTGAGGGAGGCAGGCTGGCTCAGCTGGATCAGCATGATGTCATTGTCAATATTCCAGGAATCATACTGTGGATGGCGGATGACACGGGAGGAGTCGATGAACTGCTCAGTTCCCTCATTGACCGAAATGTCGTGCTCTCCCAGACGCACCTGGATACGACTGAAAACATTTGAAAAACAGAAAGAATAGATTCAAACACTCAGAAACTACCAACAAATATTAATTGTGGATCACTCACTTAAATAAGATTTAAAATCTTACTGAAATATACTTACGACTCGTAGCAGTGAGCAGCAGACACAATCCAGTTCTGATTGATCAGGGAGCCACCACAGAAGTGATAGCCAGAGTTCAGAGACACCTGATGGGGTTCAGAGTAAGGTGTGCACTCAAACCCTCCGACGATCTTGTCGTCATCCAGGGCAACTGAAAACACAAGTGTAAACAAACTGTTTACTCCTACACTTTTACATCAGGAGTGAAACATCTATGCTGTTTGATTTCCAGCCCAAAGTACATTGTATTTGATTAGAATCATTGTGAAGCTGCAGCCATGAGCAGCTAAAGTTATGTTGGATGAAGTTTTAGTCTAATAAGAAAAACATCTGCCAGTCAGAGAGGAAGACAATCTGCTCAGATAAAACTTCACACTCACAAGCAGCTCCAATGAGCAGAACAAAGATCAGAGACCTCATGGTTGCTGAGTGATTCTGGAGATGAGAGGACTTCACCTGGAGCTCTCATTTATATCCACAGGAGAGCTGCCCAGCTCTCTGAGCACTCCTATTGGTCAGCAAAGAGCCAATCTCTTGTGTGGCTCGTTGGGGTTGGTGATTTGTTTGAATAGAGATGGCTTATTTTTTTAGAAATATCTTGATATAAATCATGCACATAAATAGATTACTCTTTTGTATCATTGTATTAATCTATATTTTAATTGCTAGTAACTTATTACAATTTTTTTTGTAATACTGGGAAAAGTTAATTTCAATCCTGCCAATATTTGATGACAGTAATGAGCAGAATAGTGAAAAGGGATGGCTTTCTTTTTAGCAAATGAGGAAAATTTCATAGGAATGTTTGAAAATAGGATTATTTTATTTCTTAAATAGTTTTTTGTGGTTGTTTCTGTAGCCTCGCAGACCTGAACTGTTTCACTTCAATAAGCACTTAAGGGTCACTTTTTCCCTATGCCCAGACTTTTATGCACTGACAGTGGAGCATGATATAATAACAAATCCTAGTGGTTTTAATATCTCCAACAGAACTCTTTCAAAGGATTCCTTTGTATATGCAACCATTTTCATGCATAAGCTCTCATAAAATACAAATTTAAATGTATATTTTCATAAAACAATAGACTAATAAGTCAGCCCCTATTGTTTGAAATTAGTGTGTCTCTGGTCAGACTTCGACAAAGGTAAATATAATCTCTATATTTAGATATCTGGAACACACTATCTCACATCTGTGTGTTTCACAGCACTTGAAAACTAAATTCACACTGGACATTGAAGTGCTGTGAGCAGCAAATTAAAAACCTTCTTACCTAAAGTAGGATTTCTTACAGTAAATCTGTGAAGGGGGCGATCGTGGCTCAAGAGTTGGCAGTTCGTCTTGTTATCAGAAGGTTGCTGGTTCGAGCCCCGGCTCCGACAGTCTCGGTCGCTGGGCAAGACACTTCACCCGTTGCCTGGTGGTGGTCAGAGGCCCCGGTGGCGCCAGTGTCCAGCAGCCTCCCCTCTGTCAGTGCGTCCCAGGGCAGCTGTGTAGCTTGCCATCACCTGTGTGTGTGGATGACTGAATGTAGTGTAAAGTGCTTTGGGGTCTATCGGGACTAAGTAAAGCGCTATACAAATACAGGCCATTTAGGAGTGGAGGAAGTGGTTGTCCTGTGGCGGTTTTCATTCTGATTTTGTATTCATCATATTTTTTTGTTGTTCTAGAGTTTTTCTGGCCCTCCTGTGTTTACATTTATGTGATATCTCTTGTGTTTTGTCAGTTTTGTCTTTTGCCTGTTACGTCGATGTGTCTCAGTGTCAGTCTCAGTCTTAGGTTCCTGTTTTATTTTGATAGTCTCTTGTCCTGTGTGTGTTGTGTTCAGTTTTGCGTCCCTCGTGCGCCTAAATTGATTCTGTTGACCCTGCTGCTTGTTTTCCCCACCTGTGTCTCTTTCCCTGATTGCCTCAAGTTGGTGGGTAACAGACGTCTCTGAAAACGTTGGAGCACTTTTGCAAATGTGTGATATCTTGATAAATCCCACAGATATTTGAAGTTTACACAGCTACATCCTCGCCTGATAATATCTTAAAAGTTTATAAGAGTAATAAGAGTAGTATTAAATCTAAGTTGCTGCTGCCATTGTTGAAAATTGGAATTAGCTGTGCCATGCTATGAATTCTGGGATAGGCTGAGCCACGAAGGATACACCCAATCCATCCTTCAAATCTGGGGAAATAAAGGACGCATTTGTCAGCTGCATTTGGAGGAGTCTTCGAATTTGGGCAGCCTTTGTCATGTCGCTGTGTGACGTAATCGGCCTCAGGAGGATGCAGCCTCTGAATTTGGACACAGCTTTTGCATTCCAAGCAAAGGGGAACTTTTGTTAATGCACAATTTCCTGGTATAGATTAAACTGCTGCTCACATCAGAGCAACAATCAGAAGAAAGCCTGTTGCTAGGACTGATCAAAGGCAAAGTTCATTTTGAAAGGACTACCTGACAGAAGCCTTGATAAAAGCGTGGGTTTGTGCAAACTGTGTAAAAAGGAGTTTGCATACCACCGAAGCACTTCAACCTTATGGTACCATCTAAATACAAAACAGCAAGGACCGAAACAGTTGGAGCTGTTAGCACTATGAGTCTCAGTCCGAGTACCAAAAAAGGTGTCGGCAGCCCAAACTTGATGAAATGACTGACTTCTGATCTCCAAAAGTTGATTCTTTTCATCTGGACGTAGCGTTTTGTGGGAGAAACGTTTCGTCACTCATCCGAGTGACTTCTTCCGTCTCAGCTGACTGCAGGTTTCCCCAATCTTATAAACACTACATTTGCATAATGACTGAAACCAGCCCACTGAGGGAACAATGAGCTGGGAGGTCAGTTCCTTCATCATAATTATGCAAATTCTCATGACCATTGGTCAACAACCACTGACCAAAACCCACTGATCAATGGCCATGAGTACCATTCACAGAGAGTTGGGGAATGGCTGCAATCACAGCATTGTAAGATGGCAATTTACTTTCCTGGATGATTGAGAATGCATCAAGACTGACTTCAGGGCAAAATTAGTAAGTCAACATCAGACAAACTTACTCTTGCAAAATGGATTGCTCTGGACTGTAGACCACTATTGGTAGTAGAAGATAGGGGGTTAGACAATGTGCTACAGTTAGTGTCAGGTGATCCAACTTTTCAACTGCTGTGCTGAACGACTATTTCAAGTAAAATTCAACAGCTTGAAAAGCAAGCAAAATTAGATGCATTACAGACAGCCCTGCTAATATGGAGGAACTGCACCAGCAGCAAACAAGACTGGGGCAACACAAAGAGCCACTCATACAGGATGTTTCCACATGATGGAATTCAACGCTGGATATGGTTTCTTGTCTACTAAAGAATCAAGAGGCTGTCTCGCTGCTTTAGACAAAAAAAAGCACAAGTTAGTCATTTTAACTCCATCAGAGCTGGTAAAACTCCAAAAGCTGGTGACTGTCCTTGCAGCCAAATAAAGCTATTTTTTAACTTTGTTAGTGTTTCTTCAAAAAGCTCTATAGTTGACAGTTACTGTGTAGATGAATAATTACTTTCTTGAACTGTCTACTACAGGTTTGTGACTGAGCTTCTTGGAGGTGAGACATATGTCTTAGGTTTAGTAGTTTTAACTGCTTTCTGCCATCTGCATCACACCATGGAGGCCTCTGATGATGACTCAAACTACTTGGTGAAATTTAAGACTGCCTTCACAAAGGACCTATCCCAACGTGTAACTACACTCAACCATCAGTGGCTCAAGATAGCTACTGTGCTTGACCCAGGCTTTAAGGATTTAAAGTGTCTTGCAAGGGGAGAGCGAGAAGAGGTTTGGACCAGCCTTGAGGTCCTGCTGCAGGAACAGTGTAAAGATGCCAGCACAAAGGAGCCAGCAAAGGCAAAGAGCCTCCACCTCTCTTCATTGTCTTCAGACTCTGGGGCAAATTTTCTTGAGCAATTAAATGCGATTCATCGAGACTAATAAATTAAAAAGCTTCTAAGTAATCAGATTAATTTTATTCTGATTACTTAGAAGTAATCAGATTAAAATACAACAAAACATACAAAATATGTTTGGGATCTTATGCCTGGCAGGTGTGTTCACCTGTCACAGAGTAAAGAGTTGTTATACAGCTTTACAGAGAACGGTAGGAATAATTTCCCAAAGTGTTCTTTATGGCAGTGAGGTTGAATCAGTCTGATGGAGAAGGAGATCTGCCACCTCAGAAGTGTGAAATGGAGTGAGTGGAATGGGTTTTCCATGATGGAGGCCAGTTTGTTCAGTGTCCGCCTGTCCCTCACTGACTCAAAGACCTCCAAATTCTGACCAATGATGCTTCCAGCCTTGCGGATTAGTTTGTTGATCCTGCTGGCATCTCTGGCACTGATTTATCTTCTTTTTTTTTTTGTCAAACAATTTGCAGATAATCAGGTAAAACTAATGAAGGTCAAGGTGTATAACGTTCTGTGTGTGCCTTACATTTATATGTACAATACTGTGAATGACTGTCTGCTACATCTTAAATAGCTGTTGGCTATCGTGTCTATGTTAGTTCTTTATTGATCAAATGTATATATTGTAAAACAAATGAAAAAACAGTACTCAGTTTGTGTGATTTTATTGATTTAGTTGACTGCATGTTATTCAGAACTCTACAGAAGAGCAGAGTTAAACTGGTTAAAAAAAATGCAGCCAAGCAGAGTGGTGATCGAAGGATCAGACTTAATAGCTGGCCATGGTTTGCTGAATCCAGTCGTTGAAGATGCAGACCTGTGAATGGAGACAGATTGAGATTTGTTAATGTAGACAGGATGATGAAGTTTAACTGAAGCCACACAATGTGAATTGAATATGACATAACTGTTTAAATTAAAGAAAGCATATAGTTTTACCTTGGTATAGACACCGGGGTGGTCCCTCTCAGCACATCCATAGCCCCAGGACACAATACCCTGCAGCTCACCGTTGCACACAACAGGACCACCAGAGTCACCCTGAAAATAAAAGTAAAGAAAACAAAGATGGATGTCAAGAAATTATTATTTAAATCTAATTAAATATAAATTAAATGTGTTGTTGTCATTGTGGGATACGTCCACTCTTGTGGCATTTTAAGAAAGCTTTACTATTCGAGAAGGGGACAGTTGCAGGTTTGACTTATTACATACCTGGCAAGAGTCCTTGCCTCCCTCCAGGTATCCAGCGCAGAACATGGAGTCAGTGATCATGCCAGGGTAGGAGTTATTACAGTCACTGTAGGACAGGATGGGGATGTTCAGGCACTGCAGCCTGTCCTGATCAGCAGCTGCAATGTTTGAAACAGCGTATGGATGAACAACGATTCATGCTGATGGAACCAAATGTCATGAAACATTTTTAACTTTAAACTGCTAACGTGCAGAAGCCATCTCTATGCAATTACATTTTAACAAATGATTGGTCTACTTGGCTGGTGTTATTTGTCTTTTCTCAGCCCTTTCAGGTGTATCTGTACTTCTGTCTTGACTCAGTGGTGAATGGGTCTAGTTCAGTCCAGCTAACCCTTTTAAAATCAGCCTGCAAACTCTTGGGTTAATAATGCTCTGATAGTTTATCAGGCACAACAATGCCTAAAAGTTATCTAGATATGAATAGTTTCGTAACATTCATCAGTTTACACAGTTTACATGCACACACGCAACAACAGTATAACAATGCTTTTTAACCAAGCAAACAAAAACATATAGAGAAGGTGTTTTTTTAAAAAGGACCCCAGTTGTAGGTGAGGTAGCGGCGGTGTTAAGCGGAACTATCTTCTCGCAATTTCGCAACCCAGTCGGACGTATTAGCCGACGTACCACCAATGTCAACTCTTGCACATATATCGTTGATATATGTGACCTCCGGAATATTTCTAACATTTAGGTAACCTGCTCTATTTTGTGTATAAACAGTGGTTTAGGTAGATTATATTCTAAACGTTTCTTTGCTTTTTGAGTTTTATTTTGTCTGACGCGGGCTCTCGTAGGCGAAGCTATCCGACAAAATGCGCCTCACGTTGCAAATGTTGATCTCCCACGGCCGGATGGCCCGGAGGATGGGTTTGGGCCCGCGGTCCAGGATCGACATGCTGCGCAACATTTTGACAGGACTGGTCCGACACGAGAGGATAGAAACCACGCTGGCCCGAGCAGATGAAGTCCGCTTCTACGCCGAAAAGGTGACCATGTGAGGAACCAGTATGCTTAGAAACGGTGAAATCTAACAGTATCTGAGTAGTTCTAACTAGCCAAATTCAATATGAGTAATTATTAATAACATTATTGTTTAATCTGCGGGGATGCCTTTCTAATAAGGCCAGTACAGTTATTAGGTAGAAACACGTGGACTCGCATCTTAAGAGGATTGTTACACCCACAGCAGCTCACTAATGTTACTAACATAACAATTAATATAAACAACGTTTTAATCAATCAGTTCATATTGGCCAGTGCAACACTCGGGTCACTCTCCGGTCAGCTGAAACAGACACGTTCTTCCAACCAATCAATGAATTGAACGCTTGCTGGTTTTCACAGCTCATTGTTTCCACTGCAGATTGTGAAAATACACATTCATTCATTCATAAGCCTGCACCGTCTGACTGAGATCTGAGCCGTATAGGCTGTATATAGACAATATTAAAGGAGTTTTATAAGTAATTTATATATTAAATAAGTGACCTTTTTTGTAAGCAAAAAAGTAATTTCTGTACTATTGTACCTACTATCAAAACAGTACTTCTTGGCTGCTTAAAATATTTATAATACCACTGCTATGTTATGTTTTGACTGCAATTTCTGCAGCTTTCTTGGCCATTTTGCCAAAACTGATTGTAGCTTTTACCTTTCCACTTCTTTCTGGCTCCAAATGTCTTGATATGATTTGTGAGAATACCCCACCCACCCCCCAGAATAACAAAAAGAGTATAAAAAATACTTCCACAGCAAGAGCAGGTAGCGGATCACTGGTGCTGTGGAATATTGACTAACAGGTGTATCCACTCCCAAAGGGACACATATTAGTGTTTCTGCACACGCCTGCCCTACAGCAGCATGGGATGAGGTGTGCACATGCCTCTCAAAACATCTGTTCCCCACTATGGTTAGGGTTAGGCTTTCTCATGTCGCACCTTCCACTGGATTAGAGAGATGTCTCTAACTGCCTTTTATCTTATAGGGATCCTTTATTTGCGTTGAACACGAATAGTGTTTAGTGAGTCCTGGTGTGTAGTTTAAATTGGGTTTAGGTGTGTGTGAAGCACACTCAAGTTTCATCATATTGCGGTGGAGAACCCCTGTGTGGGAAATTTGTGCATATAGTATGTCACTGAGCAGTTTGCGGCTTAAAAGTTTTTCATTATTCAGTTGATAGGAACTGGTTATGCATATTAATATGTGTGCATGTCTGCACTGTGTAGACTCCTACTGAGTGTTATTAGAAGGAAGTTGAAATAGTTTTGCTCATCCCTGTTTAGAAGTTGTCTTTCATATAAAAATAACCCTTTATTGCATTAAAATTGTTCTAACTCTAAAACTTTGCCTTATTCAGTATGCAGACATCTGTGAATATGTAAATTGGTCTTCGCCACACGCCTTGGCTCCGCACTCACAAAATTGCTCGCTACGTAAAACTGAGTGTTTTAGAGGATCCTGACAAAATATACAGAGCCTGTACCACACTGAGAATTAGCAAGTTTCAGCTATTAAAGTGAATCAACAAAACATGTTAATACAAATATAACAATTAAATAGATTAACACTTGTAAGAAAGGTTTGTTTTTTCCCCTCTCTCAGGGCAACATCACAAGTTGTCAAGTCAAATTAATCATCACTTCTTTGCTCTGTTTTCACGTGGATCAGTGTAAGACACGGATGAGATGACGAAACTCACGCAACTGTAAATGACAGAAAAAGCAGCAGATTCTCACACTTAACTGAAACAAAACGAGGACATGCAGATAACATGAGCCCTGCCCTAATATTCGGTATATGTGTGAAATCCTGACTGCCTGAATTTGTGATTTTCATTTTAATTAGCATGCTGCAATAGTAGCTGTTTTTGTTTTGTTTTTTTAAATTTGTTTTATTTGTTCATGACTTGTCTTCTAGCATATTAAAAAAACATGGTTCAAACTTCTTAACAAGGTTTGAAAGCCTTATATTTTTTGAAAGAGGTCTTTAATTCATTTTCTTTGACATGCGTCTGACTTTCGATGTTTTCTTTTATCTTTTCTTTTTTCCCTCTAGCTGGTAGACTATGCCAAAAAGGGAGACACTGATGAGAAGGCGATGAAAATGGCCAGTTTTTGGCTGACGGTATGTGTCTGCAGCTCTTCTTCACTTTGTAAAGATAATAACCGTGTAGCTCTGAATATAAAACAGTTGATGTGAAGCTTATTTTAAGTATGCTTCTTCTCTTCAGGAGAAGGATCTGGTCCCAAAGCTCTTCAAGGTCCTGGCTCCACGGTTTGAGAACCACTCAAACAGCTACACACGGCTGGCACGCATCCCCAACAGACAGAACCTGGACAGAGCTAAGATGGCTGTTCTGGAGTACAAAGGCAACCCTTTCCCACCCCTTTATCCTGCAAAAAAGGAAAATGAACTGACTCTTATCAACCAGCTCCTCAAAGGCTACAGAGAGGACAGGGCACAACAGTTAGACACAAAGCCGTAGTTGCCACCATGGAGATGGATCAAAGATTGCTGAAGGGTGATGGTGGGGTACTGAAATGCTCCTGAAGAGCCACTTGCATATTCTGCAGACTGTGGCTTAAAGACACTGATGCAGTTCTTTACCAAAAGAAGCCGCAGCTCTGTAAAGTATTTCTGATTGTGTATTAATAAATATTCTTTCTTAAGATAAGCAAGAAATGTTTGGTTTTCCTTTGATTGTTAATGAATCCAGATTCATGCTGTTGAGCATTCATAAATAGGTTCACAAATAAACTGCTTTTCCTGTGTGG
Organism: Rhamphochromis sp. 'chilingali'; assembly: GCF_963969265.1. Taxonomy (NCBI): domain Eukaryota; kingdom Metazoa; phylum Chordata; class Actinopteri; order Cichliformes; family Cichlidae; genus Rhamphochromis; species Rhamphochromis sp. 'chilingali'. Next base: position 26,508,121 of record NC_137938.1, on the reverse strand, counting down.
TGATTGTGGTTATAATTTTAAAAGAGTCAAAGTAATGATCAAAATTGTGCTACTCTACAACTGCATATTCCATATCTCCTGTTTATAACAGCATGACTCTTATAAATTTTTTTGTTTTCAAGCACAAGCAATGTTACTATTATTTTTGGACATGTCATCAATTTTCTGAAGGCGTTACAGGATGCATAGCGCTCCTTGTGACATATACACCAATCAACCACAACATTAAAACCTCCTGAATTACATTACACAGCTCTCCTCAAGCTGGCGAAATAGCTCTGACCTGCTGGGGCATGGGACCTCTGGGAGAGTTCTGTGGTGAATGGCAGTAGATGATTGTGAGTCCTGTGGGTTGCACAGTGGAGCCTCCGTGGAATGGGATTTGTAATGGCGCATTCCACGGATGTTCGATTGGACTGGGATCTGGGGAGTTTGGAGGCTGGGTCAACCCCTTGAACTCTTTGTCAAGTCCCCTGAGCTGTTGCACTTTTTGCGGTGTGCCAGAGCTCATTGTCCTGCTTGGTATGGGCACTGCAGCGTTAGGGTATGCTTGTCCTGCAGTACTGTTTAGGTGTGCGATGCATGTTAAAGTAACCCCATGAACAGCAGCAATCAGTTTACCAGTAGTACAGTGCACTGTAACCAGGTGAGTAATGTAATTTACATATGACTGGTTTTAACCCTGTAAAGCCTGAGCAATTAAATAATTGCCAGAAAATTCAGAGTGTTGACTGTTGAGTGTTAACAAAAAACAAATTAAAACTAGCAATTTACATATATGAGTTTTAATATATATACTTGTTGCTACATCTGTTATTTTTGCGCAGTTTATGTTTTTCAGGATAAGGATTGCAGTGATGATGTAAAAGTCTCTAAACTTCAAATATAATACACGTGGCAGGGTTATACAGGGTTGCTTTCATGTGCAAATTGGTGTAATTCCAGTTTAAAGGAGGACTTCTGGACAGTACGTTGTCTCTAAGTTCTCTTCACTAATCGTTTTCCAGTCTTGTAGTTAATGTCAGTATAGACAAGGTTGAAGTAGTGATTCAGCCACCTGAGTCACGTCTATTGACATGCAACAGCACAGACAATGGTAGACACGCCATAAATAAAATTAGTCAACAGCGGAACTAACACAAGGAATTATGGACATGTTCAAATTTCATTTATATAAAGCACAACTGTACAATCACTACCCATCTTGTTAGGTACACCTGTTCAGCGACTCACTGTTGCAAATATCTAATCAGATAATCTGTGGCAGAAGCTCAATTCATTCATGGCAGATGGGCTGGTCAGTATTTCAGAAACTGCTGATCTACTCTGATTTTCCTGGACCACCATGATCAGAACAACTCTGAATGCACAACATGTTGAACCTTGAAGCAGATGGACTATAGCAGCAGAAGTTCACACTAGGTGCACTGCTGTCAGAAACAGGAAGCCAAGGCTACAATTTGCACAGACTCACAAAAAAATGAGTAACAAAAGATTTCCTGGTCTTGATTTCTGTTGCAACATTTTGATGGGAACGTCAGAATTTGGCACAAACAGTGTAATTTACATGTCACAATCTGAGTATTGTTGCTCACCCTTTATGAGCACGATGTACCCGTCTGCTGGTGGATGCTTCCAGCAGGTTAGCATCACAGTGCATTTCCTCAAACTGGTTTCTTGAAAATAGAAATTAGTTCACTGCACTCAAATTGCCTGAACAGTCACCAGACCTCAATCCAACAGAGCATCTTTGGGTTCTTCAGGAACTCTGTGATATTATGTCAATAAGGACCAAATCTCTCAGGATTGTGTCAAGCACCTTGTTAGATCCATGTCACAATAAATTAATGGAGTTCTGAAGACAAAACAGGGTCCAAAATGATAACTAGTAAAATGTACCTAATAAAGTGGCAGCCAATCTCACATCTAAGACCTAAATTTACAAAATAATGGCCTACATCTTCCCTCCACCATCCTGTTATTAGTGCCTTTGCATATACACTACTTCATACTGACAAATCCCTAATACAATGTGTCACATGTCACTTTTTCTGGGAACAATAACAGCGGTGATTCATGTGCTCAAATTGTCAGTTTATTGCTTACTAGACTATAAAAGTGCACCTTTTGGTATACAGTGTTTATCATCTAGGGAGCAGTGAATGACTCAGTGTGGAAGCACACGTGTAACTAATAACATTAGCCATGGCTCCAGCAATAGCTGTGTATTTTTAAACTAAAGAAAAAAACAAATTCATCCATCCTCTTATCCAATTCAGGATCACAGCTGGGCTGGACAGGCTGCCAGTCTATTGCAGAGCTAACACATAGAGACAGATAACCACTCATTCTCGGTTTAGATTCACCGGTTACTCTAACATGCAAACTCCACAGAAAAAAGGCCCCAGCCTGGCTTTAAACCAGGCACCTTCTTGCTGGGAAGCAACATTGCTTTATATCACACTGCTCATTACCAAGCATTATATTTTTTCATTTTTTTCTCTGAAGACTGTTACATTAGTCATAATGAAAGCTTGTGTCTCTACCTGAAACTCAAACACTGGCATTTTGTTGTGGCTCTGTACTTCAGGGGTCACCAAACAGGATATTGGCAGTGACTGCGAAACAATTAGGCTAGCCTACATCAGATTGTGAGCAGGCTGGAGTCTGTCCCTGTGGTGTTTTACTTTAATGGACTTGTAATGAGAACAGATTCTAAATTTGATTTACAAATATTAGATTTACTCCTTTGGACACGTGCCCTTGTCCTAACTGGATCGTAACACAGGAGCCATATAACACAAAGCCAGGCAAAGCCTCTAATAAAACCAAAGATTTTTTTTATTATTTTGGCAAAAAGTGTATATGTACAGCTTCTTTAGAATTATTATTTGACACCATTAAAATGCATTTGACGGTGCTTTAATGATGTGCTCTTAACCAGATCACTCTGAGTAGCCTAAAAGCTGTGCTGTTTTCTGTCATGCATACACAATCTCTTTTCTTTGCGCTCTGTCCCCAGTTCTTTGTGTCATTTCTGTAATTAAAAGTCATTATAAACAAGGTTGAAGCAGGGATACACAATTCAGTAGGTATATTGAGTCACCCAGTTTCTAATCTGTCAAGTCATGGCAACCATAACAATGGTCAACAGATGACGAAATGGCAGACATGCCAAATACAAATCAGAAACATAATCAGAAATAACAGCTAATACTCCAATTCAAGTATCATTCAGCTGCACAGACTAAGTTACACCTCTGATTACATTACAAGGTACACACCACAGTCCTAACGTTGCCTAAACTCCATTACAGAAAGATTGCCAGTGACACATCTGTGGATAATTAGCAGAGCCACAGATTTTATAAGCCAGAAATGAATGAAAGGTCGAGATAAAAAAAAACACTGAATTTGTCAAGTGTACTCAGTCTCAATGACACCCTTACATAAATCTTACCAGCATGTGAGACTCAGTGTTGTGTTACACTGACTAAGCATGAAACGTTAACTTCAAACGTTTGGACAGTTGATGGCGTTTTTGGACTGTATTTACAGGTGTATGCATCTGGAATAGTACTCGATGTTGTAGGAATACAGGTTTCAAAGCAGTCTTATAAGGTGACATCATCACGAATAAACAGACTAAGACCAGGAACATTAAAGTGCTCCATGCAGGACAGACGAAATGTACACGGTATCTGTTTCACAGTTCATCTACAAGTTTTTTTTTGTTGTTTTTTCTTGTTATAGCTCAATATTAGGGGATACAAAACTAGTAATATTTGTTCAGCTTCTCACACTGGGTAAATTATTCAGGCGCGAGAACCCGACAAATATAATATTCGTGTTTCAGGATTGAGACAGAGGTGAGAATGAAGTTACTTGTATTCTATAAAAAAAGGCAGCCTCCAGCTTTTAAGTCATGGATGTGTCAGATGTAAGGAAGCCAAAGAGAGGCAAAAAGAAAAATTGACAAAAGGTATACTAGAGTAATTCCAGTAACTTGAAAATCACCCCTGTCCTTGTGCTGTATTGCATCAGTACATTCACCAACGTCTACATACACAGAAATGACTTTTTTTTTTAAACAGGCATATTCTGTACTCTAGTGAAAATTCAACCAAAGAAAAAAAAACAAAAAAACAATATAACATTTGTTTTATATTGTGTCTCAAACAGCGCAAGACGCTTTTGACTGGAGTAACAACAGAGTTTATCCAGTCGAAATATACTGAAGCTTATTGTATGCATTTACAAAATGAAAGAGTTCAATACACACAATATGCAAATATTGTGTGGTCATGTTGAGTACATATAATCAGACAGGAAATACAATACAAACATGCGTGTTTTTACAAGCACTGTACCTAGGAGTGCCCACAGTAAACGTGACATTTACAGTTACACATCAGCATATCAATCCAGTATAGCCAGCTGCAATGAAGGCATATAAGAATATAAATAAACCGAACAGATTTCGTATAGAGTAAATGTATCTAAGCTTTATCAAACAGTGTCAAAAATTAAAAAAAAAATCCTTTTTTAGATTAACCCAGAACATGTAATGGCATGATGTTTCTCTATGGTCACAGCACCAACTACAATTTAATGATGTGGAAAAAACAAAAATAAATCTTTCCTTCTTTAAAAAAAAATAAAAAATTATGTAGATTGGTAGCACTCACCGGGTTTAGCTATTTACAAACTCTTTCAGGCACACCATCAATGCCTCATGAATTTTTGAATGAAAACTATTTCAAGAATTTTGTTCATTTCCGCTTTGTGCACAGCTATCATTTTTTGCTCTGGCTACATCCACTTTGTCATCTTTCTCCCTGTGTGCCTTTTACTGGTCAACATCAAATATTTATTGCTTCTTTATTCTTTAACAAGCTCTGCACTTGTGCCTCAGCCATTTCTCCTCACTCCTCCATTCTGATCGTTTCCATTCAAAGGTGAAAAGCGACCGTTTAGGGATTCACTTTTCTGATGATCTCTTCTTCGTCCTTCCAAACATTTTCATTTCTTTTTTTTTTCGGCTGACCTTTTCTGTCATAAGTGTAATACTTTGAATTCCACTATATTTCTTAAGTTATTGTCACTATTTCTATTTTTATTGTCATTCTGTCCTTGCTTTCATGCTCCCCCCCGCCCTACTGCCCAACTTCCTCTGTCCTGCCTTTCTCTCCATCTCATGCCTTTGTTCCAAATCCTGCTCCTCCTCCACTCTGCATGGTGAAATACTCTGTAAAGGACGGAAGCCGGGGTGGGAGTGGGGGTGATCGTGTGGCCGGGCGCGGGGGTATTGGAGGCGGAGGTGAGGGCAATATCGACGTTAAGTCTGCAGCAGTGGTGACGATCTTCTGTTCGCTATTTCTCTGCACATCTGGCCCTTTACGGGCCACTGTCTCCTCCACCGTCTTTACCGGTTCCTGGAAAAAAGAAGAAGAGAGTTTCACATTTGTCATGGTCTGATCCTCTACATAGGCTGTCTTGACCATAAATTAGGACTTTGCAGACACCAATCAGTAAACCAACTATGGCAGCAAATGCCCGAGATACTTTGAGGGAAATTAAACATATACAGGTTTACCTGACTGGAACAGTGGCCTTTAATGACTACCAATAACAGAATGATAACACCAGAAGACACAGAAATATCTTTAGTCTTTAGTCTGACCTAGTATTTCTTCTTGAAGAAGAAAGAACACCAGTGGAAAACAAAAAGGTATAAAATGTGTTTTGGAAAGCGTGTGTAACACCTTGTGCTCTCTGAATATCTACCAGGTCTCTAGGCCTCTGATGGAAGTGTAATTGTTCACAGTAACTACAGCTATTGGGCTCTGGCTCACAGGCCAGTGCAGCCCACGGTGATGAATGCCCCAGATCTACCCAACCATCTTCCTGCTTAGTGGGCCTGACAGGTGCCTGAGGGGGCAGAATACCTCCTCAGTTACTCCAGAAAGCATGAATCCTAATAGAGGTGTCTGTAGTACACAGGTATGGAGATAAAACTGGAAAGCACAGGAGAAATAGTGGTCCAGTGGATGAAATGCAAGTGGGACCACACTCAAAATGTGTCTTGACTGCAATGCCAGATTATCTAGTTGGTTTAGATTGCTGGTGCTGAAGGAAAGAAAAGTCTCCATGCTCTAATTGAAGCTGAAACTTTCAGATACCATCCATCACAAGAAACCAGTGAAGGGCTTGAGAAGAGTCCCTTACAACAGCCTGAGTGACGCGGCATCGATCAAATATCAACCAAAGACTGGAAACTTGGCTGGTTTCCACTAACAAATCAGGCCTGCCAGAGAAGTCCAAGGTCTGGATATACCAACCTAGAGTTTGTTCATGGCACTCATCTATCAGGTCTCAACTTTCACAGTCAAGGGCTTCAAGAGGAGGAATTATTCTAAGAAAATTGCTACTCAACTTGAAACCTGAACACCACAACCTCGTAGGGGCAGAAAAACAAGTTTGTAGATATGTTGCACCACCTAAATGTCAGGGGCTTGATGTTTGTTTGTTTTTTTGGGAGGGGGGGGGGGGGGGGGGGGGGGGGGTTGTAAATGCATCTGACTAAAAAATACTTCTGGTCAAATCAGGTCAAAGTTCCTATTTAATTATTATTTCACTGTGCTAAAGTGTTTTAATATCAGTCTGTGTTCACTGCACTCGCCTGTCACATTTAGGAAGCTATGAAAGTTTCTGGGAAGAAGTAATCCCTGTAAACATTTTCCCTTAGTTACTTTATTATTAAGCTAATGGAATTTTTTAGGGTGAGGCAATGAGGTAATTTCACTTTTCACAGAAATGTGCACATTTGAAAAGGATTAGGAAACAACTGATCCAGTTATATTCTATATAGTATAAATTCAAATATACATAAACACTTGCAGTTTACACTTACTGATTGGATGGAGAAAAGTTCGGTGAAGTTGGGTTGCGAGTCTCCCAGGAAGGAGCTATTTCCATAGGCATGATGAGGAAAACTCTCCGCCCCCTCACCGCCTTTCGGACTGGACAGCAGAATCCCGATTTGGGATGTCCGTACATGATATGGGAAGTTCTTATTGGCAGCTGAAGGCCGTGTGATAACCTAAAAGGCAAACAGATTAGAAAATGACACAGATGTGCATATAAAATAAACACACATATACATATAGACGCAGTTTAAAATCAGGGTATATAATAGCTTTCACGCATCCAGATCCAAGCGAGAAGAGGAAAGTGCGAGGAATGTAGTGAGCAGGCATGCGAACGGAAATTTGCCTGAGCCGGGCTCATTACTAAATAATAACGTGTCGAAGGTGAGAAAAAGGAAGATAATGATGTGTGTAAAAGACAACCAGCATGAGGAAGTTAAGTAAGAAATAATGTATGACTGACAACGGAAAAAGTGACTTAAATAATATGAACTCGTCTGCATGCGAGTGGGCGATCGATACGAACAAGAAAGACGATGTGAGCGTAGAGATGGATCCCGAGCTGAATGCCGTTGACGATCTTCTCCCGAGCCCAACGAGGAATCCCAAAGTTGGCAATCAGAGCCATAACAGGGACAGCAAAAAACCTGAGGAGGAAAAGTGAACACATTTAGACATAAAGACCCCCAAAAAACTACAAGAATGTGGTCTGATGGTGGGAGAGATTAAAAGATTTAAAGCATATAGAGAGATAAAGATGGAAAGAGCAGAGATGTGGATAATGAGGCGGGGGATTGTGGTTGCAATGAGGGAGAAATACATAGATAATATTAGTCTTTGTAATCTACTCTTCATTTCAAGCCTCTGCTGTTATATATAAGTGGGTGACGGCTAGAGATACTAAGCAGTGTAATTTCAAGATTTTTTTTTCTCAGGATTGTGTAGAAGTATGTAGCTGATCCAGTACAAAGCACTGAATATCTGGCACACATATAAAGAAGCATAAATTATTCTAATAGAAGATATCTCACCAACTCAGAAAAACACACAGTATTGTTTAGCAATCATGCAGTCAGAAACAATGATACACTGCAACCGTGTGAGGTAAAAGTGTTTGGCCGCACACTACTGCAGAGAAGATGTGTAAACACCTTTTTATTCCCAGATAGCTCAAACATGAGCTTTCTCATGCACTTTTTTCCCACAGAACAGCATAAATTATTCAAATCGAGAGTCCTCAAGCAGAGAAATGTGTATTTTTTTTATACTTGTGCAATCAAAACCCCAGTACCATCTCTGGTGCTATTAAGCGCAGAGAGCAGTGCAGGTCTCACCATAGTGTGTATGTGGTGAAGAAAGGGACGTAGAAGGGCTGCTTCTCGGGGTAGTGCTTCAGGGAGACCAGCACGGCATAGCAGAACCACACATACGCAACCAGCTGCAGGCCCATGAGTCCGTATCCTGCAGGGCTGTCGTAGGCGTACAGCACTTCACCTGGGTCAAAGAACTGGCAGGAGGAAATGATGCCAAAATTACCACGCACACATTAAAACAAGTACAAAATATTTTACACAAAAGGAGGGAAGAAGCTTTATACTGAAGCTGGTGCTTTAATTACTAAGATGGATAGCTCATGGTTCAGCAGATCCACTGTGATGACAGAGGCAAAGCTCTGCTTGTAGCATTCAGTGTGAGTCTTTGACACCGATACTTCACAACTAGGTCACTGGTATTTGTGTGCACGGCTTTGTATGTGTGTATTTGGGGCATGTGCTTGAATCTGCTGATACTAGATTGCATTTCACAGTCCAGTGACAGGATAGCATGGGCCATCCAGGGTTACTCATACTGCATAATGCATAGATCTGAGTAGTTTGTGTGGACCTGCTTGAAACCTCCCCAGCACACCAGAGAGTCACAAAGTATTTTAATTCTGTATTGCAATATCTAAAAGGGTACACAATTTTTGTATAAATTTAAGAATGAGAAAAGAAGATGCAAAGATGTAGATTTGAACCTGCAGGGACACGTGTGGTTGTGCTGTGGATGAATTTTGTGAACAGGTTTTCCACAACAGCTTGAAGTTGTCTGTCTATGATTTAAGGGTGAAAAGGAAATTCAGGCAGAACTTAACTATGACAAAATCCCACTTTTACAGCCACGAGTTTGCTCTTAAAGCACAAATAAAATTTGAAGTACAAACACTTTTGATACTTCCTCCTGAATCGCCAGTAGGAATGATTAGAAATAATTCAACATTGTTTTCACTCATTCAGACACTTGGAAAGAGTCACACTAAATGCTTTCACACATTCAGATATGGTAATAGACAGCTATAACACTTAGAACACAGCCCTGCTTTGATTTCAGAGGGCCTGGCAGATTCCTGACTGCAACCCAAGAAACAGTGTACAAGTTTTCCTTTCAGTTCCAATTGTAACCTAGTTAAGCTTATTTTTAGCAGGAGCTCCCTGGAGTTTTGAGCTCTTTAATAGCAGCGACCATATAAGAGGGCAGGCACCAGAGAAATTATACTGCCTCAGATCCACATATTGTATTGTGAGAGTTATCAGTGAGCTTCCACTACACTGTGCCAAATGTATCACCACCGTGCTGTCCTCAAACACTGTAATCCACCGTCCCTGCATTTACCATGTTTACATGTCACGTTGCTGCAGGCTTTACAGTATGCAGAGATGTATGCAACGAGTCTGTTATTAATTCATAAGCTCATCGAAGCTGGAACCTAGAGAGGCATAAGAATTAATGAGTGGAGGCTGATTACAAAGTCTAACGTCCCTGTCAAGGAAAACTCTAAAGGTTCTTGATCATAAGGAACCATAAATGTTGTGGTTGCACTTGGGAACTGTCTGGTTGTTTCTGTCAAGATAGAAAATTTGTAACTCATCAATGAATTTCAGCATTTTGTTTTTACAATCAACTTGATGCATTTTCATAATTAGTAATGTATCAATGTAATGAATAACTTGACAGGAAAACCCATTACGCCCCACGCTGATCTATGGGCCCAACTCTTCTATGAATATTTATGAGATTATTAAAAAAGCCAAAGACAGCAATAACACAAGTGCAGATGCTGTGTCGAGTTTAGGTGTGTGAGAAATCTTGTACCCAATCATCCCGGATATAATTCAGACGCTATTTTCATGTCACACCTGAAGGGCAAAGGGATCGGAAAGTTTTCGTATTTGAACTGAAAGCTTTGATCGCCACCGTTCACAGGACTGGCACTAAAGGATATTTTCAGTCTTGATTATTCTTTCAGTTATTCCCCCATTGAAGCAATCAATCTTGCTTTAATTAATATATCCGTACAAAAGACAACTATTTCATTCTATCCACTGAAGACTTCAAAACCAAAGCATTATAAAAAGCATGAAATTCACACATTTGACAAGGTGAAACCAGAAAATGCTTGGTATTAAATCATTATTAGCATAATTATTAATTCATTTTGACTCTGGAGCTATAGTTGAATTAGCAAATTAATCAATATTCAATTAATTTAGAACAATTTTCTATCCATCCATACATTTTCCTTCAACTTTCTCCAATTCGGGGTCTCCCGGGGCCTGAAGTTTATCCCAGATGTCAGAGTGAGAGGCAAAGTACAGCCTCAACAGGTGCCCAGTCTATCACAGGGCCTGACCACAATTTTGATAATTAATATTTATCTATTCAGTCACCACATAGTAAACAGACTGTGCAAAAAAATGAATATAAGATCCCCACCTATATAACAAATCGTGACCGAACAGGCTCAGGCTTAAGTAAATAACATCAACAATATTCTCACACGTAGCCCTCAAATATGTATTTGTATAGCAATCTTTTGAAAACTAAAAATGAATCACACATGTTTATGGTCATACTGTATCAGCATCATTAACAATTAAGATTATTTTTTTCATTACTGAGCATTTTACAGCTTCACAGGGGTGAAGATGTGCTAATGTTTAGCAGGATTAAGATTTCGCTTACTATCTTAGTTAAATGTCCTAGTCTGCTCAAACTAATTGGCGATTAAAACAAGAACACAGCTGATGCTCCAGTACAGTTTCGCAGGCATTTTGTTACCAAAGAATTATTGGACAAATTAAAACAATAAGAACTTCAGAGTTATGCCAGTCGACTGCATGGCGTTCAAATTTTGCCAACAATCCACACTATAGCTGCCAAGCTACTTCCCTGCACACCTACTCACATTATCACAAGCCTGTCAATCTTACATAGTGGAAAAAGTCAGCATGATTATTTCTGGGCACAGTAACTGGCTCTAAAAGTATGATGCTATACTGCTGGCTAGAAATATATGTATAGATAAAATCGATATTAAAAATAAACTTCCAGTCCCTTCCAGCAGTGTTGGTGATTGTGTAAACAGTACCTCCGCCTCATAGATGAAGAGGATGACGTAGGTGATTGTGTAAACCGTCATGTAGATGCTCAGTTTCACAGACCCACTGTGACTGATCCTCGCCCTGTGATATGCAAGGATAAACACAGGGTCAGAGGTTGCACACAAGTTGGAGGAAGATAAGAAGAAAATACAATGACACACTTTAAGAGACACAAAGGAAAGCTAAGATACAAAACACACACACACACACACACAGACGCACGCACACACACACACACACACAGAAAGACACAAAATCCTGCATTTGCTTCTTTACACTCAAGCAGACAGCTTAATCAAAAAACAGCTATTCAGAACTACACAGCACAAAGATATGTGAGCATTAAACTCTCTGCTATTTATATATTTAAAACAGCTGCAGGCTTATGGATGGAGCAAAAACAGAAATTAATGCTTCTCTATTTGTAGCTGTCAACAAATAAGCATTTCAGCGTTAAGCCTTCATCAGCATTTCAAAGATCTTTTTGCACAGCTAATTCATCATTACGCTCAACCAAAAAAGAAAAGAAAAAAGAAATCAAAGTTGTTGAGTAGTTATCTGCAAATTGTCAACTAGTTAAACGCTGCAGATAAATAGCTCTGCCTCATGCTTAGCCGTGAAGCAGTTCGTTTTATTCACTGGGGTTTTAAGAGAGTTTAATACGTCTAGAAATCTTCTGAACCCAGAGGAGGATCTAATCCTAGAGTCAAAAAAGCCAGCTTAAAAATTTTGCAAGCTAAGTTTTTGCTGTGAGTTCTGTATGAAAAAAGAGATTTAGTTTGTGCCAAGCCAAAGCAAAACCAATCTTCAAACTTTGACACATGTTTAGATGATGACTTGCCAGAAAAATAAAATCAAGATTCTAAAAAATACCTTATAAACAGAGGTGATTTGTAAAAAAGCAAGATCGTATAGCTGCATGACTTTTTCTTCGCACATAAAGCTAACTCAGAAACTGATGTCAAATTAAAAACTGGCACGTTTCTCCCGTTTGATAACTGGAGTTTGAATCCAGCATTCGAAAACAGGCAAGACCAATGACAGTTGGATGAGCAGGGCATTTGTCCAGTCATGTGGAAGATGGATAAATGCTGACATTCCAGTGAAGAAAAGCACTCTTAAATAATCCATTGTGCTGTCTAACTGCCTGTCCCAAGCAAATGTCTGCTAACTCTTGCCAGAAACTAGTGAGCAAACAAAAAACCTGTCAGCCGGCTCTGCGAGCCAAAGGTAATGCTTCAGCATCAGAAAGTTCACACCATAACATCATTTATCCATGACATCCCTTCACACACATCAGGCGCTCGCCCACATTATTAGACGCAGCATCCTAACTGACTTTTTGACTCCTGTCACCCGGCATCATCAAGTCATCATGGTGACGGTAAGTGCTGACAGTGAGTGACATTCTCAGCATAAAAATACCTACAAAATGTGACAGGCTTGTATAAACAGACACACACGCGCACAACACTGCAGTGTAGTGAGATAATACATGTACACACAGACAAAGCGCCCACCTGGTGACAGTGAAACCTTTGCCCAACAATATGAGCATCAGAAGGAACACCAAGAAACTGACGGAGAACAGTAATTTCCCTGGAGATGGTCACAGAGGTGGAGGGAGAGACAGAAAATGAGAGAGAGGAGACAGAAGGGGTAATTAGGTTGTGGTTTCCGAATCTGAGATATCAGAGGGGAACGATAAAATCAGGTCACCGCACACAGTCACATACAATCACACCCAATCCAGCCCGTGCACGCTGAACCACCTATTACATTTCTTCAGCTGCACACGCACCCATCAGCATCCTATCATTCATTCTGCTCAGGCAGTGAGCGATTTTCCAGTGCAGAGTTAGTGTCAGTCATTGAGTCAGTGATCGATGCAGGAGAGGAACTCACCAAGTATTTTGAGGCTGCCATTGCCAACTCCTTCTCTAGCATACAGGCCCCAGTAGACACAATGGAACAGCAGGCTGAGCACTGCCAAGTGGAAAGGATGCAGGGAGGAGAGAAATTTAAAAAAAAAAAAAACACCAGAAGGAAGAAAAGAGGGAAAAGAGATGGGTGAGCAGGCGTTACAGAAGAGGAGAAAAGGCATTAAGAGGAAGAGATGTGGGAGTTAAGAAAATACACAGAACAAAGGTGACAGGCAGATGATAATGAGGGAGGAGAGAAGGGAAGCAAGACAGAAAAAAAGAAGGAATTTATAAAAGGAGCAAAATCCTTGAGAGAAGTGGGAGGAGTGGGTGAAAGCGAATTCAGGGGTGGCACGAGAATCGAGAAGGGATTTAGACAGAGGACAAGCAGGCAAGAAAGAAGAAAGTGAGATAAGGGGGTGAAGAAAAAGAAGAGGACAGGATGAGGAGAGCGGGGAGGGGGTTCATCAGTAACAGCATGCTCCACTAAACACTGTAACACAGGGCGACTGTTTGCAGTAGGTCCTATTCAGAGGCTAATAAGTGCGATAATATCTGTGCTCTTGAAGTGGGGATTAAGGTGTGAGATGCTGCAACCGTGCAAGAGGCTCAGTCATCTTGAGTGTGTGTGTTCTGTCAGTGTGCGTGTCTGTTCAGGACAGAAGCTCTCACCTTCCACACCTGCTGCCGTCATAAACATTTTGTAGGTTGTGTGAAGAAGCTGTCTTCCCTTCAGATTGTCTACAGGTAAAAAAATAAATAAATAAATAAAATAACAAGAGATAAAGGTGACAGAGGTGTGTGTGCTGGGGGAAAGATAAAAAGGATGAGGATACACTGACAGATGGCGAAGGAGAGCAGGAGAGGTACAGAGACTGGGAGGCAGAAGAAAAGAGCAAGAACAAGGGAACGGGCCAGATAAATGGGCGGGAGCGATCATTAGTATGCATCCATCTCATGATGCACATCTCCAGATGACGCCTTATACATCTTCTCTGTTCACGGCACATAATCCGAGAGGAAATATTCTTAATGCGTATTTAAGCAGCCTATTTTACTACCAAAACACTCCGGCAAACAGCAGTGGCCTAGGGGGAAAATTTATAGAGAGAAGAAGGGTCATAAACGATCACACTCTTTTAGCTCTCCTGTATTACAGCAGGCTTAGCCAGCCAAGTGTTGCTGAATCCTCCTGGGAATTTTGCGGGTGCTCTAATGATATTTTTTAAAGAGACAAAAACTTCCAAAAAATTTCATATTCATTTACAGCCCTTTGAAGCTTTTGCAAACACTGTTGTTGCGCTTTCCCCCCCTCTCTGCGAGTGCGCGTCTCTCGAGTTTTCTGTTCCTGTTTTTTAAAACAGAGACACGTTGCTGTAGTATGTATAGAATGTGGTGATAATAAAGCAAGGCCTCCCCTAAAGAACAAAGCCTTAATCTCAATGACAGGACATGCTGCTCCAAAATCTCCATGTGTGGTTCAGTATTAATGCTGCATACAGATGTGCAAGTTACCCATCCCACGTTTCCTTTTTACCCTCATCGTCTTTTGGACTGTGTGCTGTTAACAAGTGCCCTCTCCTCTGTACTCTAACGGACAAAGCGTCCATGAATTCTAAAAAGATATTACATTTTTGATTATTCAGACTTGAGAACAGTTTCCATTTCTCCTCAGTCAGCCTTTAATGAGCTGAGCCCAGAGAAGCTAAGGCATTTCTGGATCTTGTTTACAAGTGCTTTTTTCCTGCGTAGTAGTATTGCAACTTGCATTTTATGGATGCAGCAACAAACAGTGCTCAGAAGTGTTTCTGAGAGCATGCAGTGATTTCCACTAGAGACTCAAGTGGAGCAGGGGGATTAATCCAAAGAGAACTGAAACCGACAGTCAGAACCTCTAATCGACGTAATCTTGCCCACGTTGGTTATTTCTGAGTTTGTTTCGTTTTTCTTGTTGCTTTTTTCGAACTCTGTTAATACTCCAGCCGGTATTTACAGTCCCCTTTAAAACAGTACTCAGAGCGTTGTCACGTGAGCCCGCCCCGTCCAGCCTGCGCCATGGTAACATCATGGAGGAAAAACTCAAACACCGAGCCCACTGTGCAACTCGAGCAGCTTGTGCCAAATAAAAAAATCTACATCTGTTGTTTGGACACATTTTTGGCTTTAGTAAAGGCAACATCAAAAGAGGAAGAAAAAAAACTGCAGGAAAAATAGTTTCAGCGACCAAAGGTAAAACAGCCAATCTGTTACAACAGTGTGTGTATGTGTAGATTCGACTAAGGTTTTTTTTTTAAGACATTACACAACTTTTCGAAGTATTTTTTACCCTGTTTCAATTTTTTGAAGTTTATTTCTGTCAACAAATTTCAGATAGGACTACATACTTAAAAACACACATATTTACCCATTTCAAAATTTGAGATCTTTTCTTTTTCTTGTTCTTTTTTGTTGTCATTTTTAGTCAAATAAAGGGTGAAATCCTTGCGTTCTGTTTGGTTATATGGCTTTTCTTCTATGTTCATAAGGACAATGACACAATTTTGTGTCTCTATACTAAAAATTACATATAGAATTGACTGCAATTGCTAAACAGTTAATGCATTACTTTTGTTAAAATCCTTGTATTAAAGCTAAAAGTCAATTCAGCCACATCTTGACTGTTTAATTTAAAATCCTCTGAAGATTTTCAGAATGAAGTCAATCTCAAGACCCAGCGTCAGTAAGGACCCCAATAAAGATGTCAGAAAAAGCATTCACATGGGAAAAACCAAACAAAACACATGCATCAGTTTGTTCACAGCTGGACAAAAAGTGAGAGTTAACAGCGCTAACAGAAAAATCTCACCAGAACTTAATTTAGTAGGCAGACTTAAAAATATAAATCTGACTCTCAGTGCTGTGAAAGATTGTGCGATTCAACCTTCCATTCTTAATCTGAAGCGTGCCTCATTGGGTCCAAAGATCATTAAATGGATGCTTAATTGTGATCGTCTAGAGAAGCAAACTACAGATTAGGTGCAATACAAGTGATTCTGCCCCCTTGCCAGTTTATAAAAAGGAAGATATGCATATGATAGCACAGAAACGCCCGACGTGAAGAAAGCAGGGGATTTTGCCAGGAGCTGTTGTTCTCAGTTGCTTCAGGGTTATTTCAGCTTTGACCTTTACGTGACAAACTCGCTTCAGTAACCTTAAGGCTGCAGCTACCTTCTCCACTCAACCGTTCACCTTTACTTGAAAACCAAGGCTCGCTATCACCGTCTCCTCTTTCCTGCTTCCCTGATGCTCGTGTTCAGTCTCAGCCCAAAATGAAAACGGCACAGGCTCCACCTTTACTTATCTGAACAAACACGAGAACTTACTCCCATCCCATCAAGAAACCATGTAGATTTTATAATAGATCTGACACAAAAATTGCATTTCTGGGGGGCTTTGAATTCCTATTACATTAAAAGAGTGAAATAAAAGGCAGTACTTACAAGCAAAGTAGCAGGAGAGAAGGAACACCATGGAGAAGATGATCAGGAACGTGATGTCTGTTTCCAAGATGCCTGTGAAAGGAGGAAGAAAAATTCAAGAAAACTTGTGATAAAAGGAGAACATTTGAGGAGAAAGAACGAAATAGAAATATGAAAGAAGGCAAATGTACAAGATACACAGTGGGTTTAGATACAAAGGAAGAAGGAGTAAATAAGGTGTACAAAGTGTTCAGATCAATAAAAGAAAGTAGAACGTATGAGGGAAAGACAGATAATTTACAAGGGACAATAAATCCAAAGAGCAGGGTGCTTGATCCATATCAAGCACCCTGCTCTTTGGATTCTCATTTGATCCTATAGCCATATATTGGATTAAATGAGAAAAAGTGAGAGGCAGTTACAGTAGAGCAAGAGTGTGAGAGATTGGAGGAAACATTAGTGATGTAGGAATAATTAATTTAGATGCTACGTTGGCCCTCTTTTATTCTTTTCATCCCTTCCTCTCAGTTTATCTAGCATCATTAATTCATTCAGCCATCCCTTCATTATTGTCATTTGTGTAATTTGTTCAGTTGAAGGTGCTTTATTGGCCGTGCTAAGTGGCGTAGGCTTGTGCCATCAGCGATTCATTCCATAATCTCTCACTTTCAGTCTAATCACACTTACCAAACTCGTCAGCAGAGAAATGCTGCGTCCAGAAAGACTGGCCATTGGTCAGTTTCATCTCATACTCCAGCTGCAGGCCATCTCCCTGCAAGACATAAGAGAGCAGCAGAAGTGGACAGTGGATGGTTAGCAGATTTGTACAAAATATTAATGCACTATGTTTATCTATGATCTTCATAAAAATGAATTTGGGTGATATTTTTGCTTTTACAAATGGTCACTCAAGGCTGGCTCAAAAAAAGCAAATCCACTCCCACAGACCAAATTACTTTAGAGGGGAAGTAAACATGTTTACAGCTAGTTCCGAAAAATGATTTTGGTCTCTATAGCTATTTTTTACCCTGTATGCAACCATACAGGGTGGGTGAATTTTTCATAACTTACCCATTTAAAGTTATGCATTATTAGGGGCATGGGCATTTCGAGTGACATTAGCCGGCTGTTAGACATCCATTTGGCTAATTCAACTCCTTGACCGTTTTTGTGTACTTGGGCCCTTGTGAAGCATTTTTAATGACAAATTATTTAGCTTTCTTTGCAGCTAATTGTATCAAGAACTTGCCCAAGAAGTTTAGGTGAGTCATATTGTGGCCTTTTATTTGTATGCATTGTTTGTTACTGAACCTAGCTAACCAACTTGCTAACATTAGCTGGAAGCTTTCTCCTCCAAATATGGCTCCAAAGAATAATAATGTTAGGCTAATGAGTGATATCATTATAACTACCAAATACAGTTAATGGTTGCATTGTTGTAAATTATAGATTAGGAGCAGCTCCCTTTCTTGTATGCGCACCACATACACTGTCGCAGTCAAATATTTATCCACAAGCTCACGGGGTTAAGCAGGTGATCCATATGCTTCAAGGCTATTACAGAGGCCTTAGTTCGGTTCCACCGTGTGCCATTTGCTATTTACTTTGCCCCGCTCTCCCACCTTTCCTGTTTACTCTCAAATGTCTGTCATAATTAAAGTCTTAGAAACCCGAAATATATATATTTAAATACATGCATATTTAGAGCCACATGCTGGTGTGCCATTACCATGGAGGCTTTTCACTGTGAAGATAAAAACAAAGTATGTGAAAGTAAATAATGCGGGACCACCACGAAAAGGTTCATGAACACAAACTTATTCCAGCACTTAAATCAACATTGGTTTTTTGAAAGAGGTTACAAAGGAAAACTGGACAAAGCCATCCAGAGCTCAGGAGCCAGCCACAAGCCTGCAGCCTCAGTGTGAACAAAGAATCAAAGCAGATACTAGGAAAATTATAGAGATGAGCGAAAAAAGGGTCAACATCCTGGTGAAGTTACGCATATATTGGAAAGTGTTGTTAAGTACCTGACAGTTGTTTTGTTATATAAATATGTTGCTTGGACTAAATGAAGAAATGGATAGGCTCAACACAACAGGAACTCAGCGTAATTGGCAGTCCACAAATATAATCAAACAGTATATGAACGACTTTGGTCTTTGCGATGCATGGCGCTCTCTTCACCCCACCAGTAAGGAATATACTTTTTTCTCGCATGTTCATCACTCTTACTCTCGTCTGGATTATTTTTTGGTCAGCAGCTCACTGCTGTGTGACATTTCAGACACTGAGATTCATCCTATAGCTGTCAGCGATCATGCTCCTGTATCTTTAACACTAATGCACAAGAATAATACTACGCCAAGTAAAAACTGGAGATTTAATATATCACTACTTAAAGATGAAGACTTTATTAAATACTTTAAAAAGGAATGGACTTCATATTTAGACTTTAATGACACTCCCGGAATATCTGCTTCTGTTCTATGGGAAGCAGGGAAAGCTGTGATGAGAGGTAAAATAATTTCTTTCTCATCACACAAAAAGAAAGAAGAAAACAAAAATATTCAGGAATTAGAAAAAAACATCAAATCACTAGAAGAAGCCTACGCGTCCCACCAAGATCAGGAAACATTGAACAAAATATGCAAAACAAAACTAGAATTAAATGAAACTATTAATAAAAAAACACAATTCCTTATACAAAGACTTCGCTTGCAGAATTTTGAACACAGTAACAAATCAGGTCGATTTCTAGCTAACCAGCTAAAAATAAATAAAGAAAAAATAACTATATGTGCTGCTAAAGATTTATCGGGGAACACAATATATGATCCTGGAAGAATAAACAACATTTTTAGGGATTTCTATGAAACTTTATACTCACCACAAATAAACCCATCTAAAAATGAAATTGATCTGTTTCTTGACAACGTAACTCTTCCAAAATTACTAGACAGTCAAGCAATGGAACTGGATTCGCCACTGACGCCAAGTGAACTCCAGGAAGCCCTGATAAGTATGCCCAATAATAAGGCTCCAGGTCCAGACGGCTTCCCTGCAGAATTCTACAAAGAATTCTGGACAATTTTGGCACCAGTATTCCACAGCATGTTGCAGGAAATCGAGGAAAAGGGCAGACTACCACCAAATATGAATTCTGCCAACATTAGTCTCCTGCTAAAACCAGGCAAAGACCCTTTATTTCCCTCAAGCTATCGTCCAATTTCTCTTTTAAATGTAGACCTTAAAATAATCTGCAAAGCTCTCTCAAAGAGGTTAGAGAAAATGACCCCCCTCTTAATTCATCCTGACCAATCTGGTTTCATAAAAGGTCGGCACTCCTCAACAAACACTCGTAGATTACTTAATTTAATAGACTACTCATACGATAAAAACATCGAAACCATAATATTATCTCTAGATGCAGAAAAAGCATTTGACAGAGTTAATTGGAAATTTTTATTCGCAACTTTACACAAATTTGGTTTTGGAAACTCTTTCATAAACTGGATAAGAATATTATACAATTCCCCAACGGCTCGTATCAGAACAAATGACCAGACATCCTCCAGCTTCTGTCTCCTGAGGGGCACCAGACAGGGATGCCCACTCTCCCCTTCACTTTTTGCAATTTTTATCGAACCTCTAGCAGCAGCATTTAGACAGGCTACAACAATTAAGGGCATAACATGTAAGAACATAGAACATAAAATCAGTCTCTATGCGGATGATGTGTTGCTTTTTCTGCAAAACACACAAACCAACCTCTCTGAGGTAATTACTTTAATAAACTGGTTTTCAAGAGTTTCAGATTATTCAATTAACTGGCCAAAATCTACAGTTCTCCCCATTAACTGCTCCTTCCATAATTCTTCCTCTGCCCCACTGCAATCCGGAAATATTAAATATTTAGGTATTAATGTCTCTCCTAAGCTTTCAGACTTA
This sequence comes from Rhamphochromis sp. 'chilingali', assembly GCF_963969265.1. Lineage (NCBI taxonomy): Eukaryota > Metazoa > Chordata > Actinopteri > Cichliformes > Cichlidae > Rhamphochromis > Rhamphochromis sp. 'chilingali'. The sequence goes on along the minus strand of NC_137938.1, from coordinate 26,487,440 downwards.
ACTAAACTAAACCACATCCCACTTCTAAAGAAAGTAGAAGGCGATCTGACTAGATGGAAATCTTTACCCATATCACTCATGGGAAGGGTCGCCACTATAAAAATGATGATCTTGCCAAAAATAAATTACTTATTTTTGATGATCCCTAACAAACCATCACAAGATTGGTTCAGATCTCTGGATTCATATATTTCCAAATTCCTTTGGAAAGATAAACCCCCGCGTATTAGCTTAAAAACGCTACAAAGAACCAAGGATAGAGGAGGATTAGATCTGCCTAATTTTCACCAATACTTCTTAGCCAACAGGCTTCAGTTCATCTCAGAATGGTTAAAACATACCTTCTTAGTTGAGCCCTGGCTAGATGTTGAACAGGCACTATGCAAGGATCTAGAGATTTCAGACCTACCATTTATTAGCTCAAACATCAAAAGACATGAATGCTTTAAAAGTATCAACATCAGCTTTTCTCTAACAGCATGGTGGGAGTTTCTAAAAATAACGGAGTCTTCATTAATCCCATGCAAACGTACACCTATCTGGAATAACCCTGACATATTACAAAACAATAATATGATTAATTTCCCAGAATGGAGTTGTAAAGGAATTAAATACTTAGAACATATATTAGAGGGAACAGAATTTATTCCATTTGACAGACTAGTTGAACAATATGGGATCAACAAGACAAGGTTTTTAGAATATCAACAAATTAAATCCATAGTAAAAAAGAAATTTAACCTCAGTCAAGTTGAATTACAAACACCACTAAGTGTGGCACATTTTTTTACTCTTAAATCCCCCAAATTATTATCTAAAATATACAGAACACTTTCTAAATTAGATGAATCAATATCCCTTCCTACTGCAAAGTGGGAAGCAGATTTATCAGTCAACCTAGACCAAAACTTCTGGTCTCAGATTTGCTTAAAAACTTTCAAATTAATTAAAAATCCCAGTCTGCAATTAATACAATACAAAATACTTCATAGAGTGCACTATACAGGTCATCGGATGTTCAAGATGGGCTTTACATTTTCCAACAACTGCTCACACTGTCAAGGCAATACACCAGACAATTACATCCACGCTCTTTGGTTCTGTCCACCAGTGCAAAAGTTTTGGCGCGAGATATGTGAAGACTTATCAAAGTGTCTGAAATGTAACATTCCAACTTCCCCCTTAGTGTGTTTGTTGGGCAGCTTAGATAATGTCACTTCAGAAAAGAATATAGCCCATATGATTTTCACTGCCCTATGCATAGCCAAGAAAACAGTCCTCATGAACTGGAAAAATAAAAATAATCTTAATTCTAACCAATATAGAAATTATCTATTAGATTACATTAGTCTTGACACAGCCTCTGCCACCACATTAGATCAATTGCTCTGGGCCCCTTTTATCAGCTCCATCACCTAGTGGGGGTGGGGGGTCATAGTTTGGTCCCGCCTTCACTGTTGTGATTGGTGAGGGGGTAGGGACAGGCTTAGGGCGTCGGGGGGTTCCCCGGAGGCATCTTCCTTGGGGGGCTCAACCCGGGGTAGCGGTCACGTCCGGTTGGGGGCTCTGTTGGCTCTCAGGTGACTGTTTCCTCGCGGCTGCGTGCAGCGGGGCTAGGGGAGGGTCTGTGCTGACGGACGTGGGTTACTGACCTGGCAACCTGGCTGCCCCTGGGTGGGTCCGGGATGGGCGTGAGGTTCTGGGGGCGCTCCGTCTCTGGGCTGGGGCCCGGGCCGGGCCTCGGGGGCTTGGGTCCTGGTTGGTGTGTTGCCGGGGTTGTGGGCGGGTGGGTGCATGGGGGCCCGGCCCTGGAGCAGGGTGCCGCCGGTGCGTCGAGCCGCCTGGGGGGCTCTTCATCTGGTGGGGGGGATGGTCACATCTTGCAGGAGCTTTCTTCTCTTCAGGAACTCTCTGCGGGAGGGGGAGATACAGGAGAGGTGGAGGAAGATCTCAGCCTGGGCGTTTACCGTCTTATGTAGTCTGGAAGATGTGTGGATGGTGGGGTGGGTGCAGTTTTCTCTGTGGTGGGGTTGGGTGGACTGTCCAGGGCTCTGTGGAGCCGGAGGGCGCTACTGCACTGGGCCCCGGTCTGATGGGCCTGGGCCCCCCTTCCCTGGCGGGTCGCGGAGGGTGGGAGTGCCTACTGGGGTCAGCGGGGGAGCTGGCCCCAGGGAGGGGTTACCTGCCCCTCCCTTCCTTCCCTCCCCATCTCCAGCTGCCTCCCTCTTCCCGCTCCTCCACAACCACCCACACATGCAGGGCCTTGGAGTGGGGGTATGTCACCAGGGTGCAGAGGAGGCTACCCCCCCCCGTCCCCTTCTGGCTGCCTCTGCCTCAATTTTATCCCACAACTTAGACATTCACATTATTCACACTCTCATTACACATACATATAGGATCTTGGGGGTGGGCACAATCACGGAGTCCAATTTACCATCAGGGTGTATACCTCACCCCTGACGTCGTTGCCCACCTCTCAATTTTAAATACACTTAGTCATTGAGGGCTAGCAGGAGGGACTATGCGCTTACCTGCTGCTCCATGGCAGGTAGCTCCATGCCCTCCTGGGTTTTAATTGCACCTTAGAACACATATGCATCAACACTACAATGAGCGGGTGGAGGGAGGTTTGGAGTCTTCTCCCACCCCCATTCTCTGCGGCCTGCTGGAGCGGGAGGGCTAGTAGGAGGAGTTGGCCGTCCGACTGCGGTCTGGGGTGTGGGGCCTCCCTGCTGCTGCGGAGTCGGGGTGGTCTGCCTCTCCCCACCGCAGGGAAAAGGGTAACACCACCTGGGTCTGGGTGCAATTCCCCCCTCCAGGGACAAGGGTACCTAGACCCGGTTTGTAGAGTACGCTTGGGGAGTGTGATTGTGTGTACAGCGTCTCTTTATGTCTGTCTCCACGTTGGTTGAGTGTGGAGTGAGTGCATATGAGAGCATGAGGGTGGGAATGGATGTTTGTGTCTGTGTGTGCCTGTATGTCTGTGTCTATATGTCAGGTTGGGTATCAGACGCCACCTCTCTGGGGACACCTCAGGCCCTCCAAGGTTTGGAGGCCTATCTCCACCCACCACCACTTCCCCTGCCAGTGGCGGACTCCCTCAGGTGTCGGTGTGTTGGTGGTTCTTTGTGTCTGGGGGTGGGCGTCCGGGTACACACCGGCTCACTCCTTGGCGGTCGCTTGTCGGGGCCTGGGGCTCGCTCGGGCCCCTTTGGAGGTGGGGTGCCCCCGGCCTCTCGGCCTGGGGCTCGGTCACTCAGGCGCAGCTGGGGGCCGGCGGAGCTCACGGGCGCGTCACTGCAACTCCCCCTGACTTCTGCTCCGCGGCTGCTGGGCGAGCCCTCATCTGGGACTCTCCTCAGCTCTTACTGGAACAGTGGCGCGGCTGCCCCTCTGTTGGTCTTCCATGGTCTCTTGTGTTCTGGGGGCCTCTGGATGTCTGGAGTTTTGATCTCCTCCATACCCGCTTCACACCCTGGAGGACGGGGCTGTGGCCCCCCCACACTCCCTAGCAGATCATTACATGGAGAAACCTTTGGAATGCAAGCATGCTGATCCACACAGGTATGCACACATGGGTATTCACAGACGCGGACTAAAGCTTTCTTGGCTGCTACCTCAAAGCACACTGTGCGCTGTCTATCTTGCGTGCTGCACAATATCGTTTATTATTTAGTAAATATTGATATCTATGGCTAGCTAGTTTATTGTGATGGTGCTTTGTTTTCTCTATTATTATGTTGCTCTTTGTTGTTTGCTGTCTCCTCTGTTTGTTTGTTTTTTTTCTCCATACAGGTGACCCAGGAGTTCTTTTTTTTTTTTTTTTTTTTTTTTTCTCTCTCTTCCCCCCCCTTCTCACCGTCTCTTCTCCCCTTTGGTTTTCTTTCTTTCTCTCCCCTTCTTTCTCTCATTCATTCCCCCTGTCCTATTTATTAAAAAAAAAAAAAAAAAAAAAAAAAATGACAAAGGATGAACTGAAGCTCTGCCATCACGTAATGTCGCATACTGCTGTTTCTGATGTCATTTAAGGGGAAAAAAATAAATAAATAAATAAATAAATAAATAAATAAATAAATATGTTGCACCTGCTTTTGTTTGGTAAGGTGAAAAATATGTCAGGTAAAGGTGGGTGTCCAGTAATTCGTTTTCAGTTAATTATCTGTGCCTCGTTCCAGTAGCAGAGCGATTTATTTTCAGTTGATTAAGTGACGTTTCTGTAACCTTCTCCAGTTTGGGGAAAATTGTGAATTTTAATTATTTCTTTTATTATGAAAATTATATTTTGTATTTATTTATTTATTTTTTGGTTGCATATACTGCAAGTCATTGTTCCCAGAAAGAAAATCGGAGTTCTGCAAAAAATCGACAGAGGAATTGGACTCGACTAAGAAAATGGCAATTGGTGCATATCTGGTAATTTACTATGAGGAGACAGGTATGGTATACCTGATTACAACTGAATGCATTGAATGCAACTGTGTCATTTAGTCATTCTTCGAGCTGGCCTCGGCGCACCTCAGGATCCTCCAGGTGTACGGAAAAAGTTGATGGGTAAAGAAAAGGGAATCTGGGCTGTTCTGCCGACACTGTGCTGCAAATCCAGAGATGCTCAAATTACAGGAAAGATGAAAAGATCATAGCCATAGCAACAGCTTTCTCTTGCTTAAGTCTGAGTATTCTTGGTCTCAATTATTAATACTGTGATTTTAATTATTTGTTAAGCTCAATATCTTCAAATGTTGATCTGATATAACTGCCTGACAGTGCGGTGGTATGAAAGCTATCACAAAGAGAGAATATTTATTTTTATTTAAGTCAGGAGAAACATCACAAAGAAAACTAGCATGCCCCTGTGGCAAGCCAATATTGGATTAATGTGAATGTTTACTTGTCAGTTCTCAACACAAAAAGCATCAAATTGAAATGAATTTGGGAGGTGAGAAAAAAGACGTATGGGGAGCAAGAACAAGAGAAAGTGCACAAAGATGGGTTGACAATCAGAGCACAGAGAGCTCATTTCACAGACGTAAGTTCAAAGCCGATGGAGTTCGCGCTTGTTGCTTGAGCGAGGGACCAGAGAGGGAGGGGGAGGGAAAAGACTTTGATTTCATTTGGCAGCCTGAGACTCCATCTCACTCCCTCTATCAAAAAAGGGCGAGAAGCGTGGAGCGTGCACTGCCACAAAATCAATACAGACACAAAGAGCAAGGAGACAGAGATAAGGAGAGTGATAGATGTGGAGAGAGAAAGTTTAAAATACAGGTAGAGAGAAAGAGAGGTTGAGGAAACAAGAAAATGCAAAAAGGGAGAGAGAGAAATAGATGCACGGGAAAGAGGGGAGATGAGGGAAGAAGTGGCACTTCACTGCAGGACTTCTCTCCACAGGGTTCACAGATGAGTTTAGGGTTGCTGGGTGGTTTCTGGTGTAAAAGGCACCCACTTTCGACGTACCGCACTGATGTATCGCACACTGAAGGTGTTCTCACCCAACATCAAAACAGTCTGATACAACTTTTGATCCCTTAAGCTGCAGATAACAATATTTTCAAAGGATGTCTGAGTCTTTTGAGAGAGTGTGCCTCTGGAACGTAAATGTTCGGGTAGCGTTTGAGTGCAACAAACCCTTTTTTCTCCAAAAATTGTGTTTGCACAGTCAGTTTTATGTGTGAGTATAAATATGTATCCTTTTCAAAAATGTCTCCAAGGTTCTTCAAAGTAATACCGGAGGCCAAGGTAATGCCATCCAGAATGGGTTTTTAAAAATACAGTAACTTCAGTTTAGTGTGAATTTAGAATTAGAACATTTCAAGTCATCTAGGCTTTAATTTAATTGGGACTTGATAGTAGTTAATCTGCAATGCAGATTTAAATATTACTTGCAGAGCAGTGGAAATGTATGCAACATTTTCAATGAATGTTACTTGAGCAAGGCATGGATGATGTCATACACACTGGCCCAAGAATAGAACCCTGTAAAACTCTAAGACTATCTTTTGTGTGTCATTTACGTGAATAAAACAATTCATCATCAGATAATCATGACTCCAACCAGCACTGCTGTTTTTCCTCTGATGTAAAATGTTGGTAATGCTGGATGCTGCACTCAGACAAGCACAGACACAAGTTCATGGTCCAGATCATTAGTAGCATTCACTAAACTCTTTTTGTGGTATGATGATCTCAATATCATGACCTATACTCTCAAAAAACCTCACTTTTCAAATGAGAGTTGACTTATTTCTTACAAGAAATAAAGGGAAGGTGGGATAAGACCCCTTAGCCTGGTAATATTGAAGTTAATTAACAGAAAGACTTTTTTGAACATTTGTCCATGTCCAACATACAATCAGTCAAGATCAGATGGTTTCTAAAGCTGCTTTATTTGATGATCGATCCGTGACATCTTTGGGGAGAAATCCCGATTTGTAGTCCCCGTTTGCCTCCAATAAACCCAAACCACTGTAGCAATATTATAGCATCTACTTGGGTAATTCCCTGACTAAAGTCAGCTTAGCCCTGATGACTATGATTATTTAAGCATCATTTGCTTCTCTAAAGCTACAGAGGCCATTAAACATCTGCTTTCACAAGCTTGTAGCACTGAGCATGACCAGTAAATTCAAGTGGTTATTAAAATTTAGGTGAAATCTCCCATAATGCTGAAATTGCAGCCATTCTTCTAGGAAGGCCTGCCACAGGATTTTATAACCAGGGGATTTTCTCACAGCCAGGTACTGAAGTATCAGTGAGGTCAGGCATGGATGTCGGGAGATAAGACCTGACTCGCAGTTGGTGCTACAACTCATACTGAAATTGCCAGACGGTCAGAGAAATGCTTCAACAACAAACTCAGATTAACAGATTAAGATTTCCTTTTATAGATCTAAGGAGCAGAGCCCAGACCATGATAAGCACCTTCAGGCCAAAAGTACACTCCTGTATCAGTGTAGGACAAAACACAGAAATATACTGTATCATGGCTGCAAAATCCTTTACGCTTTTAAAATAGAAAAACATGCAAACCCTTTAAAAAGTTCCCTGCCAGAGTCACTGCTCCATGACCCTTTGTGGTGGCGATTTATCATATGAATGAAATTTTTAAATTGCAGTGAAGAAGAAGGTGACAGATGGGTAAAATAGCAGACGAGATTTTTTGTTAGGTTTCTTCAGCGAGGGATCCTGTCCACATATTTTTTAATCTATACAATGTAAAATAACATAATGTAATTTATATTTAGGTGTTGGCATCACCTTGCACTTTCAGGAATTGTGATGACCGTGAGCTGATAGTTGATGAAAAAAGTAATTAGCACCTAATCGTTCAGGTAAATGTTAGTTGCAGCTCACACACAGATGGTGCATACACTGTGTACTGTAGGAACATGTTACTAGAATCACAGTTTTAACTGTTGCACTCTGTGTTCACACCAGAACTACTACTACATTCTACAAATCACAAAGTCTGATTTTTTTTTATATGGGTAAATATATCTCCCAGAAGACTCATAACACTGTCAGCTAATCCTGTTATTTTTTTGTTGTTGTTATTTATTACACTGAACAAGCGCAATGTTTCATGTTCAAACTGGCTCCCCGTCTAGAACAGGAGAACCTGGACAAAATACAGTAGCTGTGATTTGTCGCTCGGCCAAGCTGACAGCTGCAAAGTTCTGGCCGTTTCTTTAACCCCTGCCTCTTTACAGCCAAGCTAATTTCAGTTCTTTCTTGGTTCCCTGCTGAAGTAATTTTGCTTCATTAGCAGTAGTTCTGCTTGGAATAATAAAGAAAAAGTTGATTACAGCAATTCAAAGCCTTCTACATCTTCACTTGTGTTTGAAAGTACACAATAATGCTCCGACAACAGTTGCTCGTACAAATGCAAGTAATTATTCTGCATTTGCTCTGTTTTCTCTTCACTTTCTATTGATGGTACCCAATTAGTTACATGACAAGTTTTATTAATATACCAACTTTTCAAAACAGTCTAATGACAACAGTATAATAACAACGATTTTTTTTGTAAAGCTTTGTAAAAGTTTTGATGTTATGAATCATCATGTGAAATTCTGGGATGACTTCAAGTTTATTTATTAATGTCTTTTTTTTTTTTCCTCCCCTGATGAAATAATAATTATTTGCAGCCTTGAGGTTTCCTGCTATAATTAATCAAGTGAAATTTCTTGGAAATGTTAAATAAAGACCAGCCTCACATTTTACCAGTTTATGCTGGCAAGGGAATTGAGAACAGACGTCCTCTTGTTTTAAGGACTTAGGAGCTGATTTGGATTTAGACCCACTTCCACAGGTAAAGAGTGAGATGGAAAGTACACGAAACAAAAAAAGAGCCGGATAAGAGAGAAACAGGAACAAAGTGGGAAACAGGGAGTAGCAGATAAAAGTGAGGGTGCTGGGGAAAATGCATTAAATGAGCGAGAGGCAAAAAAAGAAATGAGACCAGTGAGATTGCAAGATGGAGAGGAGAAACACAATTAGGCACAGGCTGACAGAGAGGAACAGGAGATGCAGGAGTAAATAGATATGAAATGGCGTGGAGTGCGTCACAGCTTGGTGACAGAGTTGAAAGAGAGACACAGCTAAAGATTGTGAGCGACAGAGGTAAGAAAGATGAAGAGGTGTGGAAGCAAAACGGAAGCGAGAACGCAAGCCGTGAGAGACGAGGGGTGGAAATTGGCTGCGGGACGTAGCATGCATATTTCCCCAGGAGTGGAGGCGAGCCTTTATTCTCAAGTCCAACAGCATTAGGCAGCGTGTCTTTCAGCGGATGCTGGCGTGACACTAAACCATACTCTCCAGGAAGCATCCATTCTAATCATATCCCTCTTCAGCTAGGGCTCTCAAGTGGCAGCACAAAAACAACCCTACGTACCCCTCCCCCAAAAAATATAAGGCCAGGAATGCTCACACACAATTACACACAGAATCGGAGCATGACATGCTCGCGTACAGGTGAGTGTGCCATTGATAGGCAGGCATGCTGGGGTACACCTTCAGCAGATATTTAACACTTTCTCTTACCTGCATTCTAAAAAATAAAAAGAAAGAAAGAAACAACAACAACAACAAAAAACACAGCTATCACTGGGATTTGTCCTTGACTGAAGGAGGATATACGGTATCATCACTGAGCTATCATCAGCCAGGCTCACAATTTTTGGACAGGGTGCCCCAGCCTAGACTCGTATCAACAAACAACACACCACAGCTAGCACTTTGGTCATTTTCTCCCGGCACACCATTACCACAACACCAATCCCATTATAAAGCAACACAATGCATCAATGTCCCCAAAGCGAGCCAGTCAGCTACAGCGGAGGCCTCACAAGGCATGTTTAACTCAGTTGAAGCAGACGGCTGCATACTCAGAGTCTCTGTGCTTTGATGCAGAAAGTGTAGCAGTATGAAGGGAGAGATAAGACACTTCAGAGTGTCAGGCGGAAATCCAGAGACAGATACACAGATAAAGGATCGGTTGTAACATCTGAGGAGATGAATTTAGGGGTGTCTGTGTGGCATTTTACACACAAATCTTTAACGTAACATGTGGCATAATCCTTATCTGAAGACCAGTTTCTAAATGTTTGTAAGAGTATCTGTCTAACTGGGTTAGGAGCTTGAATAAGTACTCTAAATCACTGGATTATAATTCTTTTTTCCCCTATTTAGATATTTTTACTTCCACTATTTAAAGTCTAGCCTGGTGCAAAATGCCCAAATGGGTAAGCATACACTGGGACAGAAATTATGCTCACATTGATTTAAAATTTATTGGGAAGCAGCACAAAAAAGTAGCCTTAAAATATCCAATATTTCACAGAGCCCTCCTCGGGGTGTGCTGGATGTATTTTTGCCTGAGCTTTCCTATTTTAATATCTGATTCAGCTGTTTGCACCAGAAATGTATGAGCTTTCTGCCGGAATGCGCAAAAAAAAAAAAAAGCATTTAAATCAATTTATTGGTATCTAAGACAAGAATATAACTCCCTGCTTCCTCAGTGTCTAGAGGGGGGGGCTAGAGCAGACGATGACGTGGAGGGTGATGGCAGTAATGACGCGCGTTTGTCTTAGAATACAAACAGAATCACACAGTGACCACAGGAGTGGGTTTGTGAGCTCTCTCTGTGTTTTTCCATTTAAAAAGGTGTTGCGTCATCACGGCATTGTCTGGTGGTGAACCTGCTCTTTCTAAAGAAAACCAGGGCAGCAGGGTCAGGGAAGGCTGCGGAGGGTCAGAGGTCAGTGCTTACCCCGCACTTGCTGAGAGCGATATACCACCATCGCTCCCTCACCGAGCGGAAGCTGCGGCCACCCACGCAGCTCAGGACCTCCTCGTTTCCATCCCCTTCCACCTGGGAGGGGAAAAAATGCACGTATTATTATCCAGAAATGCAGCACATTTTGCCTCACAGAGACACTGAGCTGTCATAGTAGATTTTGGAGCCTGAAATATCAAGATACAAACATATTTCACACCCCAGCGTAGCCTGAAATGTGGCAACAAGATCCAGTAACCGCAACAACAACAGAGTCATGCTGTTAGTCACACATTCTAAAGTAATACACCACTTTGTGTTGCTTAGTTAAAAAAAAAAAAAAAAGTGTGAAGAAAGATCTTTGGGAACCTTTCTGTTTGATTGAGATGCATCATTACCAGAGGAAAAATGTAAATAAGTAAAACGTTATGCAAACACATTACTCGCCTTTAGCTCTCACTCCCTCTCGGTTTACTGATTTGCTCTCTTACTTTACAGAAGAGTATACAATAGGAACGAAAATAATATGCTCAACTGTCGGATGATAAAAGGAGAAAACATCATACTCTGTAAAGGACACACATGCTGTTCAAGACAGCAAGCTCAGTGGTCAACTTCAAATACAGAAAAGCATCCCTGCACTGGATTTCCAAAGATTTGCTTTGTTTCTCGCTTAGGGACAAGATGCTGTAGAGTGCAACTGTGCGTGTATATATAAATCTGTGTTTGTGTGATGCTCTTACCACACAGCCTGACCAGGTGTAGCGTGTGGTGAGGTTGATGACCTGGTTGTTTTCAGGCCTCAGCACGGCTTCCTTCTGGTAGCAGTTCTGACATCAGCGGACACAGAAATATCAAAACAAGTTTTTAAAGCCTCCACGAAGTGCTTTTCAGTAAACCTCAGGACAAGATGTACCCACAGTTGTTGGGCTCCCAGAGAGATATTTCTCCGTGCACAGAATTCATGGTGATTTTAGTTGAAATCTGATTGAAAACGTGCTTCTGATCTGTTTGAATGCTGCAAATAAAACTGATGTTTTCTGACTCTTCTGCAGTGGATTTCTGTTCCCTGTCTGACTGTTTGACATTAATGTTAAAAGCTGTGTGACGTATAAGAGCCGCAGTGTTTGATTTAGAGAATCTGACACGAGAAACTGACTGAAAGCTGAGAAATGATGTGCTGTTTGTAAGTGCACTGAAAATATCTCAACATGATGTCTGTGTGTCACAAGATGTCAGGGAGAAGAAGAATACACCACCAACCAAATTACTTTAGTGCACCAGCCAAGAAATGCACTGTATTTGGGTCATTTTTTATTTTTTTTTTGGCTGTTCTAAACCATTTTAGCACGGATTTTTCCAATATGCCGCAAAACACTTCATAACCTAAATAACTGTTACATTTCCAACTCTGAAATTCGCCCTGGTTTAAAAAACACTAGAAACTTATAAAAAAACAGAAGGTTAATTTCCACACATGCTGCTGGACCACAAGGCTTTTACAGAAGACAGATGTAAAATTATATACTGACAGAGGGTAAATCAAAGGTCAAAAAGTACTTTAAACTGACCACTTTTCATCATCAAAGCGACAAACACATTTCCTACAGTAGATATACCTTCACTCTCGTCACACAGCTTAACTTACGAAGAAAATTACAGCAGCATTTAATAGGATCATTAAAAAAAACAGTTTAATAGCGAACAACACTAGAGGCCAACTCCAAGCCCATAGCACAAGTTACCATCAAGTGCGGGATCTACCAAGGAGATGCTCTGTCCCCACTGCTGTTCTGCATAGGCCTGAACCCCCTCAGTGAGATCATTAACAAGACTGGCTACGGATACCGACTACGGAACGGAGCAGTTGTCAGCCACCTCCTGTACATGGATGACATCAAGCTGTATGCCAAGAGTGAACGAGACATCGATTCACTGATCCACACTACCAGGCTATACAGCAATGACATTGGAATGTCGTTCGGACTGGAGAAGTGTAGTCGGATGGTAACAAAGAGAGGGAAGGTAGTCAGAACTGAGGGGATTGAACTACCAGAAGGCAACATTGCAGACATAGAGGACAGTTACAAGTACCTGGGGATCCCGCAGGCAAATGGGAACCATGAAGAGGCCGCTAGAAAGGCTGCAACCACCAAGTACCTGCAGAGGGTCAGGCAAGTCCTGAGGAGTCAGCTGAATGGTAAGAACAAGATCCGGGCCATCAACACATACGCCCTGCCCGTGATCAGGTACCCTGCTGGGGTAATAGGCTGGCCAAAGGAGGAGATAGAAGCCACTGACATAAAGACAAGAAAGCTCCTGACCATGCATGGAGGGTTTCACCCCAAGTCCAGCACCCTGAGGCTGTACGCTAAGCGGAAGGAAGGGGGCCGGGGACTGGTGAGTGTCAGCACCACAGTCCAGGATGAGACAAGGAACATCCAAGAATACATTGGGAAGATGGCCCCAACTGACCGAGTGCTCAGTGAATACCTCAGGCAGCAGAAACCCAAGAAAGAGGAGGGAGACGAGGAACCATCATGGAAGGACAGGCCCCTGCACGGTATGTACCACCGGCAGATAGAGGAGGTGGCTGATATCCAGAAATCCTACCAGTGGCTGGACAAAGCTGGACTGAAAGACAGCACAGAGGCACTAATCATGGCAGCACAAGAACAAGCTCTGAGTACAAGATCCATAGAGGCTGGGGTCTATCACACCAGGCAAGACCCCAGGTGCAGGCTGTGTAAAGATGCCCCAGAGACAATCCAGCACATAACAGCAGGGTGCAAGATGCTAGCAGGCAAGGCATACATGGAACGCCATAACCAAGTGGCCGGCATAGTGTACAGGAACATCTGTGCCGAGTATAACCTAGAAGTCCCGAGGTCAAAATGGGAGATGCCCCCAAGGGTGGTGGAGAATGACCGAGCTAAGATCCTGTGGGACTTCCAGATACAGACGGACAAAATGGTGGTGGCTAACCAACCGGACATAGTGGTGGTAGACAAACAGAAGAAGACGGCCGTAGTGATCGATGTAGCGGTTCCGAATGACAGCAATATCAGGAAGAAGGAACACGAGAAGCTGGAGAAATACCAAGGGCTCAGAGAAGAGCTCGAGAGGATGTGGAGGGTGAAGGTAACGGTGGTCCCCGTGGTAATCGGAGCACTAGGTGCGGTGACTCCCAAGCTAGGCGAGTGGCTCCAGCAGATCCCGGGAACAACATCGGAGATCTCTGTCCAGAAGAGCGCAGTCCTGGGAACAGCTAAGATACTGCGCAGGACCCTCAAGCTCCCAGGCCTCTGGTAGAGGACCCGAGCTTGAAGGATAAACCGCCCGCAGGGGCGTGCTGGGTGTTTTTTTATATATATATATATATATATATATATATATATATATATATATATATATATATATATATATATATATCTATAGATAGATAGATATATAGATATATATATATATATATATATATATATATATATATATATATATATATATCTATCTATCTATATAGATATATAATCTATATATCTAGATATATCTATCTATATAGATATATAATCTATATATCTAGATATATCTATCTATATCGATATATATATATCTAGATATATATCTATATCGATATATATATATATCTAGATATATATCTATATCGATATATATATATATCTAGATATATATCTATATCGATATATATATATCTAGATATATATCTATATCGATATATATATATCTAGATATATATCTATATCGATATATATATATATCTATCTAGATATATATCTATATCGATATATATATATATCTATCTATATATATATCTAGATATATATCTATATATATATATATCTATCTATATATATATCTAGATATATATCTATCTATATATATATCTATCTATATATATATATATATAGATATATATCTATATCGATATATATATATCTATATATCTAGATATCTAGATAGATAGATAGATAGATAGATATGAGTTTTACTAAATGTGGGTTGATATGTGCACATACATAAATTGTTCTATTGTTTTGCCTTTTCTCTCAAGTATATTGGATTAAACAAACTGCATTAATACACTAATGAAGTGCAGGCTGTTTGCTTTGAGGGTATTTGAAGCTAAAAGTCTATTCAGTCAGTGCAAAGGATTTACAGACCATTTAAAGATAGAGCCCGAGCCTTTGATCAGTTTCCTCGTATAAAGACAAGGTTATGTTGCTCACCAAAACTGATATAAATGTGATCAAATTAAGCTCATGAGTATGCACTGTAATCCAATATGTTAGGGAAAAGCATGGGAACAACAAAAAATGTTCTTGAACCAGCCTTTAATTTTGTGTTACCGTATTACTTTTAGAAAGTAGACATTTATATGAAGGAAGCTTATTCTGTCATTTCGGTTCACACGGGGCTCCCTAGTGTCTTGCTTTGTGTTCACTGCAAATATCATCAATAATACACAATTGCCTGATAGTAAATAGTAAAAAGATAGTAAAAAAAACCTTAAAAAAAAAAAACAACCTCCTTTTCCCCCCAGACTGTCAGCTTTTAAGGACAACTTTTCTTTATTCGGAGCAGAGCGAGAAACGTGTGATCCAAAGGTTTAAATGTGAAAATTAGCACCAGCGATGACATGTGAATAAGCAAATGGAGCAGCACTTTCCTTTGATAATAGCTTGTCAGGGACATGATGCTGAGGGTGTCGATGTCTCACCTTTTCAGGCCTCTTGTACACAGCTGGCCACTGAGAACTGTCATCAAAGTAGAGCAATATGTTCTGACAGCAACGAGACTGCAAAGAGGAGACAGAGAGAGAAAAGGAGAATGAGAAAGAGATTGCGCTGGTTTGTGGATATCAGAGAGGAGGCAGTGAGACAATATGAGATTTATTTGACAAAATTGTTTCCAAAGTCTGCGGGCAAAAGCAGTAAAGCAACGCAAGGGAAAGAAAGGATGGAGTGGATGTACAAAACACTCTAAAGGGAAAAAAGGACTCCTCCTTTTTCTTTTTTTTAGGGCATTAACAAAAGGGATGAAGCAGATAGAGCAGGAACAGCCAGAGGAAGGAGGAGAGAAGGAAAAGAGCAGTGGTATCAGTTTTTATTAGGTGAGAAAAAAGACAGAATTAGCCGAGAGGAAAACACTAAACAATTAAAAAAAAATTGTGAAGACAGAGCAGATGATGAACGCAAAAGTAATGTGTAACAGACACACATTAAACTTAACATGAGGCATCCTACCTTTGGGTAGCGAAATCGGAAATCCAACCGCCCAAACTCGGTAAGAAAGCAGAAGCGTGTAAGGAAAACCCAGTCCTGTAATCAAGAAAAGAAAGAAGCTAAAATGTAAAATAAATTAAAAAATTGATATAATCAAGGTAAAATGAAACTTTTACCAGCATGCTACTATTCATTTTTTCAGCCATCACAGCAGTTCTCTAAGCATTTGCCTCACGCTGCTGTCAATATCAGACTGTATTGAAGTTTTGTAGTTAAAAGACCACTAACCATGCAATCTTAGATTGTCCACTATTTTGGATTTGTGACACTATAGGATCAAGTTAATAAGCCTCAAGTCACACACATGGGCCAAGACACCAGTCTGCAACCATCTGGCAACCAACGTTTGTGAGGAAATAAATGTGTTTTCCCCAACCGGTTGGTAAAAACCTCATTCGTAGTTTGCATGGAGCACGCAACCTCATCCATAAGAACTGTCCAACTACAATCGCAGCAGTGAAGAAAGTTTGATAAGTGTAACACAAACCAGAAAAGGAGACCGTTTGCTTTCAAAATAAAAGCTGCACCTTAGAAAAGTGTTGGCTGCAGTGATGAGGCCATTTTGGAGGCTTCCAGGTCTAAAGATTGAAGCCTGTGGAAGTGCCTTAAACTTGTCAGAGAAACATTTTGAGCTATGACCTCAGTTAACATTTTTCCGTGGAGTTCATAAATTCAATCAGTAGTTTCAACTGTTTCACAATACAACATGGAGCTTGTCTAGCAAATTATGGTCCCCATCATATTATCTTTATATGCCAGCTATAAGCTAATTAGCACTAAATACTAAGGCTTATTTCAAAAGTATTAGATAAATTAAAATTCTTACTTGTTCATTAGATTAATCTAAAGCAAGTTATGAAAATTCAAAAAGGTGAGGAAAAAGCCTTTTCTCTCTAAAAAGAAAAAAAAATGCAGAGACTAAAGTGGAGATGCACAGCGCCACAGCATATCAGCACAAACACCTCATACTAACTGTCAAACACAGTGGTGGAGGTGATGATTTAGGCTTACTGTGCAGCCACAGGACCTGGGCACCTTGCAGTCACTGAGTCATCCATGAAATACCAAAGTATTCTAGAGTCAAATGTCAGGCCATCTGTCTGATAGCTAAAATTTGGCTGAAAGTGGGTTATGAAATAGGACAATGAGCCCAAGCACAGCAACAAATCCACAGCAGGATGTCTGAGAAAGAAAAGAATCAAGGTGTTGCAATGACCCAGTTAAAGTCCAGACCTAAACTGCATAAAACTGCTGCGGCATGACCTTAGAGAGATGTGCATAAATGAATCCCCACAACCCACAAAATTCCTCCACAAGGACTGATAAAGTCAACTCCAATGGTTGAGTTTTTTCTTTAGGTAAAGTTGGAGAATAGATTAGACATTTAGATGTTACACAAGTTAAAAAACAAAAAACTTTTAATTGCGTACATTCTCTGGGTAATGCTGATATTGCATCCAAAATGTATTTAAAAGCTTATCCAATAATTACTTGGATATATCAGTAAACAGACCAACCAGCAGCCAGACATTAACTTGCCTGAAAGCTACAGCACCAGCTCGGCTAAAGAACAGAGAGACTGCGGGGAAGGAGACATATGGAAGTTAAAGATATAAAAGGAAGGGGAGCCGGAGGGAAGAGAAGAAAGAAAATAAGAGATGGTGAGGACATAAATGGAGCTATAAAAACAAGTAAGAGCAAACACCGGGAAAGCGAGTTATAACAGCAGGGAAGAGTTAAGAAGCATTAAAAGAAAAAAAAGAAAGCAGAAAAGCAGTGAAAAACCAAGAAGTTGACAGAATAAGAACAAAAAGAAAAGTATAAATGAAAGAGCTAGTGCCAAGAGCATAAACTTCTAGAAAGGGTAAGCAGAAAGGGCATTAGGGGGCTGCTGAGCACATTAATAAGAAAGAGGTGGAGAGGAAGAAAAAAGTATTTCTTCTTAATATTATTCATCCATAAACTTAGCAGCATGAGACCAGATAACAGTGCTGATGGTGTACTTCACTGAGCTTACATAAGGTACTTGCAGCAGCGTGAGGATGGTGGATCAGTCACTGGTGATCTCTCTATAAATTGTTCTATACAGCTGTAGGTAGACACACACTGTAGATATGGATCATAGTGCTGAACACAGCACTAACACCACATCACTTATATGTTGTTTACACACGCTTCTCCGTCTGGATGACTACCCAGTGCGAGTAGGCCCTACTGAGGCAGCCAGAATGAATGAACTGCTTTAAAACTAAAATGAGACATCAAATCCTTAAGAAGTTGTAACAGCTAATCTTGTAAAATTAATACACCAAATGGTAGAAGTCTCATTTGTACAAATGGCATTAGGGGAAAGACTGAGGCTGGATTTATATTTGAAATACTGCAGGTTTGTGGTAAAAGCCTCACAGTCACTAGGGTGTCGCCTGTGATTAACAATATCTTAAGTGCTTGGCTAGCAAAATGACAGACAATGGCCTCTGCAGTTTACAAAAGTAGCTGATTAAATTTAGGGTACAGGCTGGGCGTTTCTGACAAAGTCAAAGTATTTCTGGCTTACATCTAGTGCTGGATGTCATTTTTAAAGGTTTGCACACTGCTGGTATTAGATTCATTTTGATACTTACACAATACAAAGCTGTTTAAACAATGCATTTGAAATGTAAATAAATAAATCATTGAGGCAAGAAACATTGTGAATTTTGATTTATACGTAGCAGTTAACAAATTCAACTTGCACACTAGGACCCCTGGCTCGAGACCAGCAGGAGACTTAACCCCTGTCCCGAGTCCAGATAAAGAGGAGGCTTGAATCAGGAAAAGCATCCAGTATAAAAATGGGAAATCAAACATACAGATCCATCTAACAGAGTAACCCCATGAGAAATAATGAGCAGCCAAAAGCAGCTCCTCATTTTCTTTTTACAATTTTCATTTTTGAAATCAAACTACATACAATACAACACATTTTTGTTACAAGCACTGAGCTGTACTTACCTACAATTACAGTATTTACTTCCAGCACTAAAACAATTTCCAGTTTAGCTTCTGTTGTATTTGTGACAAAAAAAACAATACGAAAAAGCTTTAATGCTGATCCACAGATGACGTCAAATGAAGCAAGACTGTTATCTTAAAGATTAGAACAATTTACATGCTGCAATTTACAAGGAGCAGCCAGGCGCTGCTAATCAAATGCACTTAATTAACTGATCATCAGTAAGTGTGACCACCTCTATAAATGCAGATGTTTTGGTCTGGAGTATTCAAGCGTGTGTTAACAAAATGCTAAAGAGGAAAGTCATTAGCAGTCTTAAAGAAGTAATTGTTGCCGCACATAAATCTAAGAAGCGTTATAAGGTCATTTCCAAACAATCTGAATTCCACCTACAGTGAGAATGATGATTCATTAGTGGAAAACATCATTCTTCCCAGGAGTGGATGTCCCAGCAAACCCACCCAAAGATCAGACGATGCAATGCTTAAGGAAACTGCAAAAAACCCAAGTTCTACATCTCAGATTCTACAGGCCTCAGAAGACTGAACAAGAATGGCCTGTTTTGCCTGCAGAAGTCATCTTCTCTCTAAAAAAGTACCTTGCAGCACAGCTTAAGTGTGTGAAGTTGCATCTGAACAAAGCATGAGACTTATGGAACAATGTCTTTGGTGAGATGAGACCAAAGTGGAGATGTTTGCTCATATTGCACCTCACACCAACTGTCAAGCACAATGGTGGAGAGGTTATGTATGAGCTTACTGTGCAGCCACAGACCCTGGGTTCCTTGCAGTCATTGAGTTAAACATGAACTCTTCTGTGTGCTTAAGTATTCTAGAGCCAAGCTGGAGCTTGACCACAATTAGGTCATGCAAGAGGACATTGGCCCCAAACACAGCAGCAAATCTGCTGAAAAACAAAATAATTAAAAAGGTGTTTTCTAGACAAAGTTCAGATTTTCATGATGAGGGGGACCTTAAGAGAGCTGTGCATAAACAAATGCCCAAAAATCAATGAACTCAATAAACAACCTTATAAAGAAGAGTGAGCCATAATTCCTCAACAATGATGGGAGACTTATCAAGTCATACAGAAAATGGTTGCTTTAAAATATTCCTGTTAAAAGTGGTTCTACAAGCTATATAAGATGCATATGGTAACCTTGACAGCAGGTGTTGCATTATAAATGTCACAATCCCAGATATTCTCTGAGGTTGTCACCTAAGGAGAGATGCTGCTGGTCTATTTAATTGACAAGAAACATATAAAAGAAATACACTGTCACATATGTCGAAGAAACGAGGCTCCAAAAGCCTTTCGCAAACTCCCACAAAACTTTATCATGAGATACCAATACGCACATAAGCACATGCTGATCATCACATCCTAAAAGCTGCACTAAAGGTTTACAGTAAGTTACAATGAAGAAATCTGCACTTTAATTTGTTCTAAAAAAATGTAACCATTCAAGAATTTTGCTATAAAATTACAATTTGTTCTGATTTCCTAATTAAGACTTGAACTGATGATAAACTTGAAAACTCATTTTATTTGGCTTTTACCAAACAAAAATTTCAGTCAAGAAGCCCTACCAACCTTTTTACAACTATTCATTATTATTGCAAGATGCAACTGCACAAAAGGTATGAATTAATCATTAGTCTACTGTATCAGTGGTTTGTACACATTCATTTCTCCTAAAAATACATCTTTAAACTGTCAAAAGGAACTCCAGTCCCTTCGTGCAGCTGCCAGATGGTGGAAATCATGACAGCGTGACACAATGAATGTTTGATTGAAAGCGAGAAGGATAGTAAATCCCGTGAGGGGAAAAAATATAAATAAATCACTCGCACGTAGAGCAATTGCAACTAACCACCAGTGCAGATGTCCACCACCTAAACAAAAGAGAAAAAAAAGGTGCGACTTAACAGCAGAAGCTATCTATCTTTTGCTTTCACTGGTCTGTGAACAGGTCTCAGCCCGAGTGTGTAATCTGTCAACAGAAGCTGGCTAATATTAGCCGATTCACGTCAGCAAGACAGTTCACCGAATTGTACAAAATTCACTGATAAGACAATACAGAGTAGGTAAATGCTACTGAAGTAGAAACACTACTAAAAAATTGCAGGTATCATGCTGCGTCCATATGCTGCATATGGTCTATCAAAAGTGCTTTTCTTTGACAATACTATCTGACAACAAATCAGAGGACGTAGAGGCTATTTTACTCTATTCTGTCTTCGAAATTTTGGTTCGGCTTGACTTGGTGTGGCCACATATGAGGCTTTTAAGTTATTTACTAACCTAAGATTGCTGATTACTATTGAGGCTATGACAATGGAACAGGCACATGCATATAACATATAAGATGATAACTGAATTAACTAATTTAGCTTCACTGGTAAAAGCTCATTTAAACTATAACATGCTGTGCAGAAAATCAGATATAGCCCCTGAAATGTGGATAAAATATTTTATTATTGTGCAGTACCAGCACCTATACGAGTCGGTTAGTGTGTCCAAACTTCACGCTGATCTCAGAGTTGTGCTTAATATTTACTATCCTTAAAATCAATTGTGCTCCTCAAATGTTAAAAACACACTGATCCAAAACATGAGCACATTTTCTTGCACAGTGTGCGTATCATCCTGTTGCACGTTTCAACCTCTCCAAAGACCACAGTTTGCCTCTTTCTTATTAAAACAAGCCTTGAGGTTAGTTGTTATGAACTCTTGATCTCCAACCAACCAAGAAAACTCCCCATGCACCATTATACTGTAATTACCTCTGCCCTGCCTTCTCCCTACATAAACAAGCACGGTGATTTCTGTGCTGAGAAATAAAGTGCATCCAGAGCAGCGTAGCATGGCTAGCGCCGCCGCCTCCATATATCACAGCAAAACAAAACTGCAGCCATATTTCAGCTACTGCCAGCCAGCTTCAGCCCCTGGAGCCTCTGGGTTATAATTCATGGCAAACTCCAAAAGTCAGTGAAGCCCGGGACTCAAGTCCACCTCCGTGCGTCGTCCTGGGTGACGCTTAAGGCAGTAACCACGACAACCAGGGCAGGAGAGGAAAACACTGACCCAGAGATGAATCCCTGGAGAGAGGAGAGAGGGGTGGTCCAGTTGGGTTATTGAGATAGTGGGGGGTGTAATTTAACTCACCACAGGCCAGGACTGTGAAAGACCCTTTTGTTACACGAACACACACAGAATTGCTCGAATGCATCCATCACACACTTTACAGCATGCCATGGCCAACGTGACACATGCCTACCCTTCGATAAAGATCACTTAATGCACACACAAACCTCTCTCCTCCCCCATTAGTGCCATAGCAACCACAGCATACCTTCATTTGCAGCTGCCATAGAAACATTAAGCAACACACAATCCTTGTTTTGTGTTTTTGCTGTGTACTTGTCCTTCAATTTCCTGCACAGGTACCCGGGAGTAGAATACAAGTCCAAACAATGAGGTTCAATGCGGATTTAAGTTCAACTTACTTGCCAACTCTATAAGCTTCTCACACTGAAGAGGACAGTCAGGAATTTCACACACTAATTTCTGGATCAAGTTCAAATAAGTGAATTACTGATTAATGAAGTGACAAAAAAATGAATCTAAAAGACTCGAGAATAAAAACAGAGTTGATGAATTTCCAGTTATCAAGATCCTACTGAAAATTTCTCATCTCAAATTTAAGCATTGCATCAACTAAACCATCAATGAGTGACCCAGTATCTACTGGTCATGCATACTGCCATTAAATGCTTAATAGACTTAAAAGACTTCAGTGTTTGCCACATAATTAGACTGCAGTGGGTGCACACTAATGTCCAAGACCCCTGAACAGACTCAAATTCCACTGTCTTGAACCCCAGGTACTGATGGCAGTCCTTGTTCTGCTCTGCAGCTTCGTTGAGCCTCAGCTCTCCACCTGCTACACGTTCTGGTGAGAGTCACCCTTCAGCTTACAGCAAATCTCCAGTGCGAAACGGGACCACAGTTACCAGCTGCATTCCAAGAAGGTAACGTAGGAGTAGGAGTGTATGATCGAGAGACAAGCAAGCTGAGCGACTTGAAGGACTGCCGTAACAGCAACCTGAAACAGGAGACAGGACTAGCTGATTTCCTGCAACTGAACTTTCACAGTAAGAGCAAATGAGCTTGATTATGTTATTATTTTGGATAGATAAAAGAAAAAAGGCTAATTTGCCTTCATTGGGCAACTGTTAATAGACCTGGATGGTTCCCCCAAGTCTATGTGTGGGAAACAACAAAGTAGTGGAGCCAAACACAAAATAAAACACAGTACATAGTCAAAATTATGTGAACTGCTGAACAAAGCCCGTTGACATCCAGTCATCACATCTATATGTGTTTGAGAACAAATATTCCTAAGCCATAGACATAAGAATATCACTATAAAAGTCAATATTATTGTAGAAAGTCTTTACTCAAGTTTTCTGAACCTGGCTGCAGGGATTTGGTTCTTTTCTGCCGCAGTAGCATTACTGAGGTCAGGCACTGATGTCAGCGATAAGGCCCGGCTTGCAATTGGCAATCCACTTCATCCCGAAAGGTGTTTGATGGGTCTGAGCATTCTGTGCACACCAGTCAAGTATTTCCTCAACACACTCAGAGAGCCCTTTCTATGGACCTGCCCTTGTGTATATGATATCATCACGCTGAAGCAGAAAATGTGGCTCCAGCATTGAACGCAAAAGAATAAATATTATTGGTATAGCAGGTAATTATTCTAATTACTGGAGTAGCTTTGGTCACTTTTCAGGCTAAAACACCAAACAGTGATTTCAGACTGGTGACTGTATATAATTACAACCTTCAACCTTGTTGATCAAGTGATCAGTCAATGATTTGATGAGCAGGATTAATAAATGAAGAAAAATATATTTTGCTGCTGCTACAGAGTTAAACAGCATGTGATACAATGAATGTAGTTAAACCAGTTTAACTACATTTTTCAGTAGCTTGCTAGCAGATCAACTACCCATGTGTGCTTTTAGATTTCAGTAGTTAAGTTACATGCAAATTGTCATTTCTGTGTCGTTTACTAATAAAACTATAAATCTGGGGGATTATTACTATACATTACTGAACCCCTGCTGACCACCCATATTTAAAACAAACTAGATGTGCTATCAACAAAAATATTACATTGCTTGTAATTTGTTCTTATGAAAAGCCCACAGTGCTGAGGTGATGTGTTTTAGGGACAGATTTAGGTCTCAGGATGATTCTGGGAAGTTGGACAGTAAGCTCACCGGTAACTAGCACATATTAGGTTCCAGTTGTACTCATTATTAGTACTGATTCATTACATCTATTAAAACATTACCAGTGAAGTTGCCTGACTTATTAATCATGTTATGTCCAATACCCCAAAGTTTCTAGAAGGCAGGGGTCTGACTGACATGCAGAGTCAAGGATGACATTTTTCTGTGAATAGTGCAGTATTCATTTATTTACTTAGCAATTTATTAATAATTTTTTAAATGCAGCTATGTTTCCTACTTAACTTTCCCAGCACTGCAATTCCACAGTGGATGCTTTAAATCAAGCAGCTAACAGAGTCTAACTGAGTCATGACAACATCAGCAAGCTTGTATACTGTTGGTTGGATGCAAAGATAGTTCAACACAGGTGTTGAGCAATTCCACAAACGTTAACAACTACGTTCCCACTAGTGTGTGTGTGTGTTTGTGTGTGTGTATGTGTGTGTGTGAGTGAAGTCCAGAAAAGACAATGAGCCTGGGAGAACAGCAACAGTGGATGAGGTGTCTACCTTAATCCCCTTTTAGTCTTCCTATTTCCCCAAGGCCGCTGCATTGTGATGCAGAGTCACTCAACCACCTTCCAGAGTGTGTGTGCATTGTTGCACTTGTACATGTGTGTATGTACGCCCATTAATCAAGTGCGATGCCTTGATGCAGTATCTGGTCAATTCAGCCTCTCGCAGTCTTATTCTTTCCTCCTTTCTTTCCCCCTCCCTCACACTTTGTCCTTTCATCTCAGTAGCTTTCTATCTTTTTTCTCTTTCTCACCAAAAACCCTGTTTGCTTGCTAAGCCTCATTAACAATTAATTACCAATCAGCTAGTCAAGTCACCCCTGGCCCGCTGGGCTTCTCAATGATTCATTAGTCAGGGTTACACAATGCTGCAATGCATTAAACACACTCACGCACAGGCACACATGCAAACACACTCAGCTCTCTTTTTTGTCTTTTGGGGGGGGGGGGGGGGGGGGGGGTTCAGTGAGCACACGCTGGGTTTGCAGACATAAAAATACACATACATGTCAAACCCAGCTTATGAGCACATGAAACGCCCACTCGCCACACCTACTTACACACATACGGCACCTGTATCTGATCACAATGTCCTCATTAAAAAGAGATAAAGGAAAACTGATTGAGTTGTGGACTAGATAAAACTATCCACACAGGGTTCCCAAAACTTACTTCAAAGTCAAGCTAAAGGACTTTTAAGTGACTCTTAAAAGTCTTGCTGGGTGAATTTCAAGAGTTCAAAACTGGCATGTTTTAAGATAAGACACGGCATTAATTAAAGTAAGACATCACATATGAGGCTTCTTCATGATCCTATTAAACCAAGAACTCCTGGCAAAATCCCTCATTTCAGATCTGCTGCTTTTATCAACCCAGACATATGTCAGTGTTATGTGATGTGAGGTGCTGATTTTTAGGACGGGGAAAGGCCCGGTGGGCAGCAGTATGCTGCTGAACGTGGTGTTAGATTTTTCATTTAGAAACAGAAGTTTCAAGGCCATTTGTTGATTTTTAAAAGGCAACCGTTTGAAGACCTTTCTTTATAAAACCACAAATTTTAATTAACTGTGAAGAACACAAACATTTAAACCTGCTCATGGACATTTTTATTTAATATCTGTATTCAGCACTGAATCCTCAAGCCCACCTCCCTTTTAATGCCCAATAGTTGGCAGAAAACTAGGACTAAATGATTAATTTACTGATTTATCAATACCAAAACTGTAATTTGAAAGAGTCCACTGCTTTTAAATTGCAGTTAAATACTCAAAAAGTTTCTAATCAAGCAAGTTTGACCCAGAAACTGCTCCATTTCTTTTCCTTCAATAACAACACTTCTCTACAAATCAATTTACAGTGTTTTTTAGCTACTTAACAACTGCTGTAGACAAATTTACTTTGATTAACTGCAATTAAATGACCCTTAATAAACTGAAATCTATAATTATCTGTTCTGTCTGTAAGTCAAACAATGAAAAGTTCCAGCTGTTTTAAAAGTCTGCATAATGGTGCTAAACAATTGGAAACATTAGCAACGATATTTATCAGCACACCTCTGCTCAATGGGCTTCCCCGCCCCATTCTAAAACCAACTCCCAGCATCCTGGGGAAAAATACAAAGAAGTCATTTTTACAGCTCACTAACCAAGTTTATTCACTTTTTCTAACTGGATTGCAATATTTGCTTGGATGGTGTCAGTAACAGACGTTTCATTCATGGCAGGACAAAATACAAGATTTCTGAGCGTTTAACGTTTCTCAGCTTTAGTACTTAAAACACCAAAGCTAAAGGCGGGCACTTAAACTTTCACGGTTCAACGGCAGGTGTGTGCCGCTAAAATGTAACCGAGATACAGCTCAGCTGTATATAGCTTGGTTGAATAAAGTCTTTGCTTCAGCTGATTTTTAATATCAGTATGCTACAAACTCATACGCTTCTATGGACATTAACACAAGAGACCCAGACTGAAGCATAGGGTGGATTTACTGCCTTACTCAGAGGTCCTGTGCCATTGTGTGCTAAAGAAGGGCAAACTTTTTCTCCCTCTCAAAATTTCCCAACTGGTTTTAAAAATGGCGTCCTTCTCCTGTCCTTTAATCTAACAGCACCACCACCCCTCTGTAGGGACATTTTATCAGTGCGTCCACACACTATGAGCCACTTAGACTAATTGTACACATCGACCAGCCCCAA
The DNA here is from genome assembly GCF_963969265.1 of Rhamphochromis sp. 'chilingali'. Taxonomy (NCBI): domain Eukaryota; kingdom Metazoa; phylum Chordata; class Actinopteri; order Cichliformes; family Cichlidae; genus Rhamphochromis; species Rhamphochromis sp. 'chilingali'. Next base: position 26,460,864 of record NC_137938.1, on the reverse strand, counting down.
GAAAGCTGTTGACAAGTCCGCACCACTGCCTTTGGACAACTAGGCGTGTGCCTCTCCATATATTTCTCCAGCTGTCCAGCACTTTTCAACAGCTCATCCCTCTCCCAGTGAGGTAAATTTCATTTATCAATTTGCAGCTCTGCACAAACTCAGCCTTCACCTCTGCAGGCATTGACACAGCTACTGCATCAAGGGACCGAAGCAGAGTTTATTCAATGAGTGAGCATGTGAGCGCGACAGACTGATAGGAGTGTGAAGTCAACATGATTGTGTGCATGGGAGTGTGTGTGTGTCTGTATCTAAGAGAGGCAGGATATTGAGTAAAGTTAGTGGATGACCTTGGGGCAGGAATGCGCAAGCAAGACTGATGAGGAGTGAACCACAGAGACACACGCACACACGCAATATCAATATGTCAAGCCCAGTGTTGCAGGATGTCATTCAAAGTGCTCTGTTTTCTTTAGGCACTCAACTAATATCTGACCAGCTACAGAACGAAACCAAAAAAAAAAAGTGCACCACAACTTTTTAGGAGACACCAAGCGTTCGTTTTTTTCCTTTTATTCATTTATTTATTCTCATAATATTTCTTCTTCTTTTTTCTTCTGCAATAAAACCAAAAAAGGTACATGCTGATAAATTAACAAGTAACCCAATAGCAACAATTTCAGCAATTATTTTAATAATTTTTAAGCAAGAAAAAGAAAAGAAATTCACTGGCATCGCCCTTTTTGGTGAAATTTTGTCCACTTCTGATTGATGAAATAATTAACTGTGAGAACAAAAAAAATCAGCCTACAGTGGTTCATGAAATTATGAGATTTACTTTTCATGAATAATATTTTATTACCAGCCTGCCACAACAAGGCCAGCAATAAAGAAAAACTAAATCTTTTTTCACTGTGGTTTTCTAGAAGAGTAGATGGCTGTCCTTCTGCTCAGCAGCTGGACAGTCACACACATGCACACAAACAGTTGGAAGTTGCCCAGTGCAGCCTATATTGCTGGCCACTGTGCAGCTCCACTGGAGCAGGTGCACATTCAGCCTGTGTTCAAGGGCATCTCTCCAGCCGTGATGGATGGATGAGTGCCTCCTGTTCAATTTATCTATTCTGATCTCCATCGTCATCCTGCAGATTTAAAAATGGTGACTTCAATGTCACCGTTTGGCTCAACTCCTCTTAAACTGCAGTCAAGAGCACACAAGCCAGCAGTGCATGTCAGCAGGTAAGAGGAATCATCAAAGCTTATTATGTCTGGTGTTTCTGTTTAAATCTTCTTTTTGGGACGAGTGAGGTAAAACTGTACAATGACGTGAGCAAAATATCTGACCAAACACCACCACCGCCTTTTTCAAAGAGATATCTGAGCCACACAGTGGAACAATGGACCCTACCTCCCTGCTTCTGGTCACTGAGTGACTCCACTGTGGCAACAGGAGGCTTTAAGAGCTGAGAGCGCCCCTGTTAAGCTGAAACTATTATTTTATCAAGTAAAAACAAACCCGCGATGAAAAAGAAACTACTTCGGCAGCATATGCATTTTGACTTCATAATCTCAATGTTGTGTGTATGTTACACACTAACAGCTGATTCCACATTGTCTCCTTCGCTTTTTACCAGATATTCTAAGTATCCCGATCACGTTCAAAACAGCCATTAATAACTTTGTCGGAGGTGGTTGCTTCTTTCTTCTGATTGAGCTATTGCTTCACTCACAACAAAATGGTAGACCCAACTCTACTGCTCATTTATGTAAAAGTTGATCCCAACAAACTCGCGTGGATGCCTGCAGAGATGTGACACAGGAGGTGGTAAATTCCAAGCAGCGCAGAGATACCTGCTCCAGCTGCAGAGTCAACATTTGAACTCGCAGATCTCGTCAGGACAACAGTGATCCCGATGCTGACAGCTTCCCCCCAAACCCTTAACAGGCGGTACTAAGCCCAGGTTCAACAAACAGCAAACCACCGCCGCGTGCCACGGGCCATATGACTCACACCTGTGACAGGTCCTCCGATCATAAACAGAAAAGCCGCTGCTAATTTACATCCAAGCATGGCAACAAAACCCCGGACACACGGATGGGACTTAAAGAAGAGTAACCACTTCCTAGGATTTATTTCCAGCTCTGAACTGGCGTGATGCCGCTTTAGAGGCAGCAATAATACAGAAGACTATCGTGATGAGGGTAAAACATACGCCACGCATGATACGCACGTAGATGGCGCGGGATTTTAGGGCAGAATAGAGGTGAGTGTGTTTCACACGCTGACACTAGAGCCGTGCACATATGCGAGGCAACTTGATCCGTGAATCGGCTGTTGGCCCCTCGTCTAACGGAACAGTCCACCAAAGAGACACCTGCGAACGGATTCGCAGTCAAGTCGGTTTCGCTTCTGTCAGCGAGCGGTGGGGTCATTGTCGCAAGGCAACAAATTAAAGATAGAGGGGGGGGGGGAAACAAACGCTCACCTCTTTTGTGTTGACGACGCCTCTCACGTATTTCCCGAGGACTGAATCCATGCAGAGGACGCTGGACAGCACGGCCAGGCACAGGAGTCTCTCCCCGACCCTCACCTCCATCTTTCTCTCTCCTCAGCTGCCGCTCGTCTGCTCTCCGAGCTCCCAGAAGCCAGTCTCCGCGCGAGAGCGCGCGTTGACGGAGAGAGAGAGAGGAATCAGGCGCGCTCGCGCCGGCTGCCTCAATGCATGTGCCCCCCCCTCCGGCAGGTGAAGCTGGATGGCGGTTGTTTAGGAGGGAGGGGGTGGCGGCTGCCGAGCGCGCGCACGGTTCCGCTCGTGCTTCGTCAATGCGACATGTCCACACGCTCAAAATGCCATGGCTGATTACAATCATGTTTCCATTAGAGGTCACGCACTTCTAATGAAGTTGCGCTGAGACAGATGCTGGTTGGTCTCCTGGCCCCAAATATGATATTACTAACCAGAAGAATCAGCGGCAACGTGACTCAATGGGCCGAGTTACTTGGAAAATTACCCATGAGAAAAAGATTGGGGGGGGGGGGTTCCATCATTTAGGTATAGGGCATTTTTAGGATGTAAAATGCTGTTACAATAAAATTACTATATGCAAACTTAAGTATTACTTTGTTACAGTTCCAATTGAAGTGGATGAAATAGAGCCAATTTACATATTTACTTGCGGTTGTGTTGTTCGAGTCACACAATCACCTTTATGACCACGTTGATCTGTAAAATAATTGTAGCAATCAGAAGTTCAGCAGTTTGTGAGCTTGCAGGTCTTTGCATGTGCAATGTGGAGAGAAGTGGCATCACATGAAAACACTCATGCAAATGGCAAGCGCCTCAAAACTACTTAAGAGTACTTTTTCATTTCGCACCTCTCTGCAGAGAGCCGTCTGTGCTGTGTACTTTTGGTTTTAGATGACACTTTTTAGCTAAAGGTCACACTTCTTATTGACCTTTTCCAAAGTCTAAGCTGAATCAAAATGTTAGAAAAGTTAATTTAAGCAATTTCGTTGTCCAAAAATGTAATCCCGAATCCTAATTCAATTTGTATAAAAAGTCATATCTGATTGAATTATAACCAGTATGTCATAGTCTGTGACTTTTAGTTAACCTTTTGTGAGATCAATGATAAACAAAGGTTAATTCAAAAAATTTAAATACAAAAACAGCAGGGTTCATGTCAGAATTTTATTTGGATAAAAATCAACAAAGGAAGTAACTAGCCTGGCGCAGCAGACACATCACCCTAACGTGGAACCTGCAAAGAAATGCAGTCAAAAATCAATCTACAACCAATCTGATTAACAAATTTAAGTAAAAATATCTACATAAATCATAATATTTAATATACATTCTTTTTATTCATGGGTTTGCACTTACGGTGTTTTTAAAGAACAGCAACAAAACAAACTTAAAAACATCTCACTTTTATAGTCTATGGCTTGTCATGTATACAAGCTTTTTTTTTTAAAGGCTAATCATATTCTACATCAGAACTGATGCAGTGCAATTTGCATATGGAGTGCAGGCAGACTATGACACTGACTAGCACCTGCATTTTCAATGAGAACAGTGAACATTAAGCAGTAATGTCAGCACATCTCTGTTACAAGACTCTGGCTTCAGTCTTTGGTTCAACTTGAAACTTTATCCATAAATGAATGACATGTAACATTTCTGCAAAGTGCTTAAAGTCAGTTTAACACAGAGGTGTTTGTAAAGGAAGCAAGCTTCAAGGAACCTACATATGAGCTGTGAAGTGAGTCAAACATATTGCACCAAAAAAAAAAAAAAAAAAAAAAAAAAAAAAAAGTGATGGAGGAAGAAATGTGATGGAGGAAGCAGGGAATGAAAAGAAAAAAATATTGTGCTGGTGTGTAACTACACAGGTTTGCTGCAAATGTTGCTCCAATGGCTCATGTTGTAGCAGTATTGCACTTAGCATTGCATTTCACTGGAAACAGCCTGAGGCAAAGAAAATCTCTAGTGAATAGAGTCAAACTGTAGAGGTATACTGCACGACTTGAGACTGAATTAATAATAATAATAATAATAATAATAATAATAATAACAACAACAACAACAACACAGCTATATTAAACAACTACCACAGCAGCTGCTCATTAAACAAAATAATCAACACACGAGACAACATCAACCGAGCTTTAAATGAATCAATACTGAACAAAATATTTCAGCTAATAGTTGTAGGCAGCATTAAAGCACCAAACGGTTCAACAAAAGAAGCAAAAATGAGAATCAGCAAGCCTGTCTGATCAGAACACCACAAGGACTCCCTGGTCCACCGCCTGCACTCAGGTTAGCCTGATGCTCGAGGGTCATCAAGGATATGAGGCATAGGAAGGCCTATAAGAATTTGACACAATTTAAACAAAATCAAAATAAAGCAAGTTAACTCAAATTCCTTATAGAAGAAACTGCTAATGGCCCGTCACCTTTGTTGTTCATCCTGTGCGGTGTTGACTTCAGTATGGATGAGGTTGTGTACATTATATCAGATAAAAACTGTTGTCTCACAGAGGCTTGACTACATTAGAGACATCTCTCAACAACAGCTAATTAATACTATGAATAGTTTAGAGTGTGAAGTGCCATTCCTGTCTGATATGAACACAACACAAAGAGGTCGTGTTTCTCAACACGTAGCAGACAACTGTGATTATGTGTGCAGCCATTCTCCATTTCAGCCACAGACAGAGGCACAGAGAGGGGAGGGAGGTGACATGTTCAAGCTTTGCTTAAATTAAACTTGTACTGAGCGACAGTGCAACTACTGCAAAAGTGCACAGTGAGCATAAACAGCGGCTAGTAAAGCAAACACTTGCTTCAGCCCAGCATCTCGGAAAGAGCGACTGTATAACTTTCTTCCTCTTCTCGGTCCTTGTTCTCTCCATCAATCTGACTAAAAATACTGCAGTAAGTACTTGAAGCTGACAACTGAGTATGGTATAATCCTGTAGCATGACTTTCCTACTGAAAATCCTGCTCTTCAACAGGGGGAGGATTTTGCTCTCTGAGCATCAGCTAAATCCAATTCATCACACAGCATCCCTCTCTACAGACCTGACAACCCCAGCCCTCTTACCAGGCAAGGGCAGGACAGTGCCAGCATTGTTGGCATCTATATTTACTTAGACGTGATAGAGGGACTGACCCTACAAAGGACATTTTTGCATACTTAAAAGTGTTTTGATAGCAACATGCAAAAGGGAGTGTCCTCAGGTTATCGTAAACAAAGAAACGCCCAAATCTGACAGTGGGGAGCTAAAAAATATATATATGATGGACCAGACACATTTAGTTGGTCAAAAATGTCTTACAAAAGTCTTAATGGCTTTTACAGCGCACCTCTGCAATCCCTTTCCTTTGCTTAAGTTTTTCCTAAAAGCCTCCAATTTGTAATTAAAAAAAAGAAAGAAAGAAAGAAAGAAAGAAAGAAAGAAAGAAAAAGAGTTGTCAGGCAGGAAATCCCACAGCTACAGAGAAGTGGCACTTTGACACAGTCCCTACTGTGCAGAGAAGTAGTGAACAGTAGCACACAGTCAGTGACCAGGGCAACTTGAGAGGAAATCACTGTAGTGAAATTTTAAATGTGTATTGATAGCTGAGAGCTGGACTTTTTGCTGCTGTAACAAAAAAAGGAAAAAAAAAAGAAAAAAAGAAAAAACATTTTAAAATATCAAAGCAATGATTGTCACTGAAAGACCTACAAGATGTATCCTAAGTGTACTTTTCTACAAACTAATGCAGTCCAGTCTTTGTACTAGCATTATTATATCACTACAAAAATGCACAAGGCAGGGCACTCTGTGCCTGTGTAATGTTCTACATTTACTCTGATCATTGTATATTGCTGAGGGTAGAACAGAAGCTTAATTGGAAAGGCCAGCGATGTCAGAACAGCTGCTGCTACACACACACACACACACAAAAGCAGAGGTAAATATTCAGCACACTGAAAAACATGGGGGGAAAGAAATGAAAAGAGTTCATTATATAATATAGAACAGAAAAGAACATTTAAGCCTGGCATAACTGCAATAAAAACTGATATAAATAACAAAACTAATACTACTGCATAGAATTCATAAAATGATTTAAAACTGCAACAAATATGAGAAAAGAAGTGAATCAATTATCCAGTTTCAAGTGTTTCACGCTGTTGTTCTAGCTTTGTAATTCTATTTTGGAGAGAGTCTACACAGTTACCATCCACAAAGTGAGCTGTATTGACTGCTAAACTGGCATAATTGAGAACACAATGTGGAGCTATTAAGTGTTATTTAGAGTCGCTCCCTAACGGACAAATGGCCATTCTGATAGAGGTGACTCCACACTGAAGCATATAGTGTCCCTACTACTATCTGATTAGGGCCTTGAATCACTGCCTCGGCCTATATGAATCACCCATTCAGGCCTCGTCTCGAGAATAGTCTGTGCCTCTTTATGTCCGAGCCTTTGCTGCCTCACAGCAACTCTGTTAAGTACAACTGCTGTGTGTGTGTGGGTGAGTGCTGGTCTTTGATCTAAGTAGCTGCTAAATAATTTTATTCTAAAACATGACTGTCTCTTGTGGGTGCATTCACTTTGTCTGCCAGATTTGCGTTGGTGTATAATGGTGCACAGACAAGTGGCAGGAATTGTAAAGCAGAGGAAGTTATATTTCAGTGCTCCTCCTCTGCTGTTTTTTTGTCTCTCAAACACTGGGCGATATGCTAGACTGCATTTCCCACCCCCTGTCTGTTTTCAGGATGCTTTGCCTTGCATATAGGCACTACGCTGCCTAAATTTGTCCGACTTTCATTTACTCCTTCTCTCTTCGCTCCTCGAGTGAAATGCAGTCCCCCTTTTTTATTATATACCCTTATTTAAGCCCCAATGCCACCAGCATCAGTGTTATTCTGGGCTGCCACAGCAACTGCGCCCTCCCCATCAGCAATTTTAGCCCCTCTCCCGACAGCTAGCTCTCCTCCCTCAGTGGGGCCAACAAAGAGAGAACTGGTTTCCCCTGAAGATGCTGACACACCCCCGTCGGTCCGTTCCAACTTGCGGTGCTTCCGTGGCTCTGGGGGTGTGTCCTGTGTGAAGACGGCGCGAATTCGCTCCACGCAGACATTGGCAGCCTCCCTCGTCTCCCTTGAGAGTTGAGATAGGCTGAGAAAGCCATGGGGTAAGTCGTCCACCACACAGAGAGTGACGGGCTGGTTTATGTTCCTCAAACGCTTGGCAAACATTACAGAGTCGTCCAGCATGGGGTCTAGTGCACAAGCCTGAGGGTGGGGAGAGAGAGGAAAAGAAGGGTTAGAAATGGTGAGAAGCAAATCTGGATTCCCTTCAGACATGTCATGAATCTTAATTAGTGGATGAAGAAAACGAAGCCAAGCATCCTCAGTCTCTTTTGTCCCCAATTTCTTTACATTCTCACTGACTCACTCCAGCGAATTAAAAAAAAAAAACAAAACAAAACAAAAACCCAACAACAACAAAAATAAGAAAAGAGAAAAGGAAAAACATAACTTTAACCTACCCTCTCTCTCCCATCACACTGTTTCACTTCAATATCTGTAAACCACGTACATCTTTTGGTATGCTGTCAGTTAACACTTTAATGCCTCTGCAGCACCATGTATAGTATATAATGCATCGAAAGGGATTGTGTAATACAATCAAAAGCTCCAATTCCAGCCAGTGATGACACCATTGCCCCCCAAGTCTCAACTTTTAAGTGAACAATAAGTCTTCAGAAAGTGCTCAGAAGACTAGACAGTAAATATGTACAGTTATGTGACACACAGTTAAACTCCATCTACTGAGGGAGGCTGCGCTTCCACAGAAAACTCCATAGCCACTACCATGGGAGCATGTGCTTTTGCCAGTCTACCTTTATAATGCTCAACTTATACTTGAAGTTGAATCTCACACACGTTCTCACAGAAAACACTTTGCTATAAAATATAGACTACTGTTAGCACACAATGAGTAACGCAAACAATAGATTTGTACAAGTAACCTGCGAACCAGTAATTTCAGTAATTAACCGTTTACGTCCTCTTACCACTATGTGTACAGGTGGCAGCCCTTTCAGCATGCTGTCAGGGGCTAGCAGAGGTGAGCAGAAAGGATCCTTGACCACTGGAGAGCTCTCCACCTTCATCTCTGCTAGTTGCTCTGAGCGCAGTGGCTCAAACCCAAGAGGAAATTCCCTGGGGTGCTCCTGCTGTGAGCCCTCCTCTCCAGCAGGGGGTGGTATGGCCACTGAAGACAGGTCAGTGATCACTGAGGGATCTTCATCTTTGGCAAAGAAGAAACTGACATCTTCTGGCTACATAAAGGATGAGAAAATATTAGGTTAGTTCAAAGGATATCTTTATATCAATAAAAAATAAGAAAGGCTAAAACATTTTTACAAGAAAAGTTGGTTTTATAAGTCCTATAAAGTTTATTCTATCCATCTGGATTCAGTTTTCAATGGGAGAACTGCTTCATCACTCGTCCAAATGACTTCTTCAATCTAAGCTGACTGCAGGTTTCCCCAAACTTACTAAACATTACAGTTGCATAATGACTGAAACTTGCACCACTGCCTAGCGATGAGCCATGAGCCACAGTTATGTAAACACACACGCCACTTTGTCCTTGGAAAAATCTTGGCTCAGTGCCTGACTCTTGGCTGAGCGATTCCCATTTCAGAAGGAAAAGCATATTTAATATCTTACGTCACCTCTGCTTGCTAATTTTGCTTGCGCCAGCCACTAATCCAGTGTGCCTGCGAGAAAATATGAGGATAATCTGCAACACCTTGCCAGTACTCGCACAACCAAAACCTTTTGATATCCTGTCAGCATTTCAAAGCCAAATCTGTTTGTGAGGGATGGGTGACACAATCTCGGATGAGTTCATCAAAGTGACACATGCACATCACTACAGGGTAGACAGCATTGTTTGATCAACGGCCAAAATATTTCAATGCCCCAAAAATGTTCGACCTCTTAAAAAGGCTACAACTGCGTGCCAAATCCTTTTAAAGCAAGCTGAAAGCAGAGATATCCTGATCAAAGACAAGAGGCTAGTAGGATTTCACTTCACTAAAGTGGTGCTACAATCATCATTAAATTACCCATTGTCAAATAACGACAGGTTTAATTCTCACAATGATTCCCACTAACAGCCAGGTGTTATTAAAGAAACAGATCTTGGCCATTTAATACTGTTAGGTTCTTCTGCATAAGAGCATCAGCTGAAAGCAAGCTGTTCAAGCATGACCTACAGCACGCTCAGAGAGCAGCGGTGCACTGCTGGGAATGGGATTGCTGTGGGATCCCAAGTTCTGGCACGTCTGGCTCTTCACTGATAATTTCCTGTTGGGGAACTCCGAAAGATCCGTGGGGACAGGTGGGTCTGTATGAGGAGAAGAGATGTTCGCCTCCGAAATGCTCTTCCTCACTGCATCTAGGAAGCAAGGACAGAAGGAACCATATTGATGAATGCACAACTGAAATTAAGAATGCCAATGAGAAACAAACATATAGTACAATTAAGTTTCAGAAACGACACAGGATTGACAGATCAGAGCATATTAAGAATGAAGAGGGCATTTAGTTCATTTGGACTAACCACAGTTGAAGGACACATGAAAAATAACACTGGTGACACACAATCACTTTCACTTCATCTACTGTTTCCACTTATCATATGTCCTCTGGTTGACAGCCAATAGTTAAAAGCCTAGAATGCAAATTGAGCTATATCTGGAAGAGATGAGAAGTAGGTGGAGGAAATTCAAAAAGTGCTGTCACACGATGATAGCATCTGCCCGCCCTGAACTGTCAAAACACAGCAGTTAGTAGCTGGTCTCACAAAGCTCTACCGATCTCCTATCTCTTTAATAATGAACCATCTCAGCACCACGATGGCCTTTTACTAATGTACACCCACCAATGATACTCTCATTAGACTGGGCTTGCAGCTGTGGGGGTGTCACCAAGGTAAGGGGCACACCATGAAAATTACAATTCGCCACCAGATTTACGGTGGCTACAATTAACAATTACTGTCAATGCTTTGCTATCCCAAAGATGAGAACTGATATGAATATGGACACAGGAGTACTACACAAATGGTTTGGCTAAAGCAATAATTAGTTAGATGCTGCATAAGAAGTTCTCATATCACTGACCTCTTTCATGAGAGGTGTAAATGAACTTGGGGAACACTTATATTAATTGGCTCAATGAAAACACAGAATGTGGGAGATATACACCCACACATATCTGAGCAGGGGCAGATGACCAAGACATGGACAGACTGCAACTGCCTATCAAATACATTCAAGCCACACCTAATGTTCCAACCTGACAACTAACAACTATAACAGTTACTTGTATACCTGTGGCTTCTGTTGGTGCCTCTGGTGCTGTGCTGGTGGAGGCTGGAGCTCTGCTAGAATCGATCAGAGAGTGGATCCAGTTGGAGGCTCCCTGTCGGAAATCTCGCAGCAGAAGTGCAGTGTCTCTCCTCACCAGGCTCAGCGTGCTCACCTTCTCCACCTGCTTCTCGGTCTGTGGCCCACTGCCTGGAGAAGAAGACATAAAAGAAGGAAGTAAATGTACAAAATGGATAAAAGTGTTTGTTATTCTTCAGTAAGCACAAATGAATAACAACAGAGAAGACAGGAAAGCAATAATAAGAGGTATAATAGTCCAGTAAACGCTGACAGAGTGCGTTCAATACTGCCATACAATTATTTGCAAAGCCAACAATACACAATGTGGACAGCAGGAAGGAACAGAAAAATGAGTGTTTTAGTTCAGTTATTGAAAGGAGAGTCAGCATAGCCAATCTCTTTGTCACAAATTGTTAGCCAATTCCTGCAGTCATTCATTGTCCTCAGTTCTCCTGCCTTGTGAAACTAAAATTTATCTCACACACACACACACACACACACACACACACACACGGGGATGGTTGGTGATATTAAAGTCCTGTTTGTGGCACATTAGTATATGTGAGGGGGCAAACTCCTCAAGATGGGTGGTGACCATGGTGGCCATTTAGAAGTCGGCCATCTTGGATACAACTTTTGTTTTTTTCAATAGGAAGAGGGCCATGTAACACATCAAACTTATTGGTAATGTCACAAGAAAAAACAATGGTGTGCTTGGTTTCAACGTACCAATCAATTATGTTCTAGAATCGATTCTCACATTAAAATATCGATATTTTAGTAATTTAGGGTAAATTTGTAGTTTATCATTAACAGGAACACAGTGGAAAGAAACTATAACATTCGGATTGTCTACATTCAAAGGAACTACTTCCTCTTCTGCCTTTCATAGTTATGTGCGAAATACAGCTGTATTAATGTCTCGCAACCGCTGGCGTGCGCACTCACAACAATGGCTGAGCGTAATTGGAGTCATGTGCGGATTTATTTTATCTCCACAAACAGCTGAGACGTAGTTTGCGATACATGTGGCAAAAAAGTGCTCCAAGAGTGAGGTGTTGTGGCCATACTTGCAAACCTTGAGAACTCAGAATTAGAGAGATATTCAAAAGGGCTGTTGGGGTGGGGGGGGTGATAAATACATTTTACAGTGTTTATTTATCGGATAAAATACATTAAATGTCACCATTATTATTGACCGGCCTGGAAACAGCGGGGGTGTCCAAATTCAGAGGCTGCTTCCACCTGAGGACCCGGCCTTCGCGGCCTAAAGAAAACCGGGTAGCACGTCACGAGCTCCCTCCGTGGAGTGAAACTCGGCCGTCTGCTCCTTGCTATCTAAAATATAACCGGGCGCTGACGTAAACTCTCGACCGTTTCACGCTTCTCTTTAATCGTTTTCTGTTTGACGTTTATTCAGCTGTGTGAAAACCCCAGAGGAACCCACCCGATGGATTAATAAAGTTACATTTAATTTAATCTAATCGAATAACTTTAATCTCAGCCAAACCGATTTACCCACGAACAAATAAAACACTGAAAAAGCCAAACAATAACATTTTTAAGTTATCAAAGTGACTTATATATCATGTTTAACCCGAGTAGCGCAAGACCACGGGGGTTTGAAAACGATGTGTCGGTTGGCTCAGATATTTGAAGTTTACACAGCTACATTCTCACCTGAAAATATGTTAAACGTTTTTTTTTGCGACCCAGAAAGAGAAATAAGAGTAATATTAAAACTAAGTAGCTGTCGTCATTGTTGGAGACTGGAATTGGCTGGGCCGCGCTATGAATTCTGCAATATGGTTTTTCAATTTTGTTGTCCAGGTGGAAAATTCAGAGAAATTTGGGAGAATGGTGGCGCCGGGAGATTTTCGGGAGGGGCACTGAAATTCCGGATTCTCCCGGAAAAATCGGGAGGGTTGGCATGTATGGTTGTGGCAACATCACTAACCTTGTCAAACACCTCAGAGTAAATCATATCACAGAATATGACGAGCGTATGTTGAGACGAACTGAAGAGGAGGACAGGGACAGGTGCTGCTAGGGCGAGACAGACGTCTCTCACGGAGTCCTTTAGTGCTGCAGGCAGGCAAGGTGTTCAAATAGCCACAACTTCAGTTTTTTATTTCTATATGATAAACCCTGCATTAAGCGATAAGAACAAGTAATCTGATGTCCTATAATCATTATTATGCTATAATTTGAGATACAATAAATAAAATAAGTTTTTGTACAAAGTACCGGTATCGGATCAGTATCGTCGATACCACCCTGAATATTACTTGGTATCGGATATCACTACTCAACAGTGCAGGTTTCTTCCTTCTAGCTGCAGATTTAATCTGCCAAGATGCAGATTTAAGAACTCATTTCTCCCTGCCGTTGTTGGCCTCCTGAATATAGTGATGTAACTCTAGGTTTTTTTTGTGTGAGTTGTTTGTGTGTTGAGCTGAAAACTTGACCTTTTATCTTTTAATGTTTGTTACCCACCTGACAACTTATTTCAATAAAAATTTATCATACATCCAGTAGAGTAAAGCTGTCACCTGGTGGTTGACCAATATGTTTATGTAATGTATAACAAGGAGTAGACAGATGTGCTCGACAGAAATGAAAAATAGGATTCAACTTAAATCTCAACTTCAGGTAAAAATCAGAAATACACACATGCACACAAACCTACCTGCGTAGGCACTGAGACACCTAGAGAGCACACTGAGTGGCAGCAGGGGATCCATGAGTGTTAGCAGACGGGAAGGGGATGCGTAGGCTGTCAGCAGGGTAGCTGGATAGGCTGCCACGATGCCATCTGGCATTCGCACACCAAAAGCAGCAGCTCGCATCGATGTCGTCACACATAAATTGCCTCCTGCACTGTCACCAGCCAGACACACCTTCTCTCCAGTCCACCCTGTAAGGAAAAATAAATAAAAATTATAGACTTCTGGTACAAGGACGGATAGAAAGAAAAGTAATTCACAGGGAAAACTTTGAAAAATGAGATAACATGAAGGGGACAAGAACTTCTTTTTTTATACATCTTTTCTAAAGGGAAAAAAAACAAAAAAAACTATGACATTACTGAGATGAAAGAAGAAAAAAAAAAGGCAGTGTAACAGCAACACTCTCTTTTCTGTTCACCATTGTGGTAATAGGCAGCTCTTGTAACTAGGGTTTCCCTATCTACTTCATAGCCATGATATTGAGGACTTGTACTACAGCAGTAGCATATTGCACTGCAATCTCTGTTAATTTGACACAGTGTGCTTCAGCGGACGAGCGTACCCCAAACCGACCAGATGGCTTCTTTTTTTCTGTCGAAATACTGAGCATCACAACTGGTGTGATAGCACTGAACAGCAAGTAAAGTGCAAGAAGCATACAGCATGATCACTTTCAAAGTGATAAATGAATCCTCTCAGGAGGTACAAGCAATTGGTGAACGCAGCGGAGGATTTAGAGAAGCACTCCACAGAAACCTTCACGCTGAAATAGGTGGGTGTTATCCCTTCAACGTGCCTGCTCAGTAATTCTAATAACGTTCTTCTCTTTCATCTGCCTAAGGGACATACTGTTACTTCTGCATACAAAGATGTAGAATACACACACACACACACACACACACACACACACACACACACACACACACACACACAGAGAGAGACAGCTTTACTTTTAACACAAAATTGTTTAGATTTTTTTCTTCTCTTTTTTTTTTTTTTAAAAACCAGAAATCAAAAACTCAAATCTCCTTTAAAACCATTTAACGTATTCAGACATGAAATCAGTAGCTTGTAGAAGATCCCTGGCAGCTTATACAAGCTCGATTTGGGCAGTTTATCTACTCTTCCTTGCGGATCCTCTCAACCTCCAACAGACTGGATTGCAAGAAAATGAACTTGTATCTTGAGGTATCTCCACTCTCCGGGGTTTAACTGTGGGCTTTAGGACATACTTTGATCCTTGAGTGGTCCAGAATATGCCTTTCCATGCTTGAAATCATTGCTGCGTTTCGTCAGTTCTGACAAGTTATTGCTTATTCTGTCACAGAGTTCCTCCATAACCCCATGCTGCTACCACCATGCCTCACCATAGGCTAGTATTAGCAAGTAATGAGCAGTGCCTGGTGTTTGAAAGGTATAAGGCTCAGAGTTTTGCCCAAAGACCAATATGTCTATCAAATCACACTGAAGGTCTATGTCACTACAAAGTTAATACTAGGAACATTCCTGGTAGTTAATTTCTTTCATTTCACAGTTATTGAGGACACCGGACTCCTGGGAACACTCAGATTTAAAAGTTGCTTTGTACCCCTCACTTTGATTTATGCCTCAAGTCTTACTGCATATATCTACAGAAAGCTCCCAGCTGACTCCATGGCTTTGTTTATCCATTTTAAATTAAATCTTTAGTACAATAAAGTGAACAAAATATGAGAGGGTTTGAGTACTTTGTGAATCTGCTGTATACTATTCCCATGACTTTAAAGAAGAAACAGAAAATATACAAGAGAGATACACAGCCATACTCAAGTATAAACAATGCTGTGTGATGCATATACCTAATAGGTGGTGGTTTCTCAAAGCCCAGCAGTAGGCATAGAAACATTCCTCTAGGGCGCGTGGGAAGGGTGCCTCAGGGGCCAGAGAGTAGTCCACTGACAGTATGGGAACACCAAGGTCCTGGGACCAACTCTTTAGATAGGGCTGTTTCAAACAGAAGATAATGATACAAAGACATGACTTTATAAAAGGAAAAACAATGCTTTTTTTATGTTGGTAAATTTATGACACACAACAGCAGCCATAATAAAACACAGAGGCAGGGAGAGAGAAATAAAAAAGAGAAGTGATTGAGGAAAAGCCTGCTGTGTGGAACATTTGAAAAGAAGGACAAAAAGTTATGAAAATTATGCTTTCTTCTGATGTCATCTGTCTGCTTTCTGGCTTACTGTCTAGACAAAGGGAGAATGAGCGCTGCCCTCACAGTCAAATCCATTTTCCTTCTTTTTGCACTGCAATAACAAATGTGCCCACATGTCCTATTTGGTGAAGTATGAAGAGAGAGGACAAAGAGAAGGAGGTGGTGTGGATATACAAAGAAAATCCATAGATACAGACTTGCTGTCAGAATACTGATCGTTTTTTTATATTGTTACAGTCAGGTTAAGTGTTTACTCTGCTTAGGCAGTGACCTTGAAATGTGAGAAAGGCACGATGAGTTCTGACAATATTACTTTTCCTCTTCTGTCTTTATCAAATTCCAACACCTATACGTTTGCTGTGATAGGTGTTGGTAAAAGCAACAGATCACCATTCACAATGGCAGGAAGAGCACAGTGTGTACATGTTTATGTGCTGTCTCATCCCTCATTGATTTACCGTAGTATGACAAAAAGAAAAGTAGCAGCTCCAGCAGTCAGCTGTGATGTCTTAAAACTCTACCTGTCACGATAAATCTCGGTGTGAGGACACAGATAAGTGTGTGCATGCAGTCCGAGCACTGAGCAGGAAAGGCAATGTGAGTTTGTGCAAATCAGTAAAGCTGCTCCCAAGGTGTATATGCGTTCTACTTAGTGAGAACAACAGCCATTACTGGTAGTCTACAACAAGTCAATATGAGAAGAGGTGTGTGCAAGAGTTTTAATGGGTGGGAACCAGGCTGTATAAATTTAAATGACTCAGGAAACTCTTCTCACACACATAATTTTAAAGGGTCCCAAATCTATCCTCTAAGCTGGAATTAAGAGGAGCTGCTGTCCTACTGATTCTTAGACAGAAATAGCAGTTAATCTGCAAATACCTCAACATTTACTGAATGTGGGTTTGTGCCCAAGTTACTAAATACATAGACTCTAAGTACATTTATTCCTGTGATATCAGCATCATTATGCACTGAGACCACCACAGGCTTCTTCATCTGAGGTTGAACTGTTCATCTCACCCATATGATGGGAGATACAGGATCCAGAAGAGGTTAAATGAGCTACTGAAGGCAAAAATGCTCATCTCCACTCCATCATAAAATCTTTCATTTTTGTATTCCTCATTTCTGGGTCTTGGTAGAGGGATCCAAAAAGGCAAAAGGGGGAAAGAAAGTAAAGTGATGTCCAAATACAACTAAACTGAGATGTAGAAAAAGGACACAAAGTGAACAAAAATGATTTTGTGATATCAAAAAGATTGAGAAGGAGGATGTAATAAGAAAAGAAAAAGAAACGAGCGCCTAGAAAAAAGAGAGAGAAGGATAGTCTGACAAGTCTTCCATTAGTGCCCTGGGTAATCTTTCTCTGCGGGGTTGTACAGTTCTCTGTTAATTCAACATGACAGCCCCACACATCCCTTCTCTGATTGCTCCCTCTCATCCTTTGGTTGCTATGCAGCTGCAGATCAAGGATGCCAATGTCCTTTGCAATTTCACAGAGCCCTGTCTTAAAGCAGCTATAAGTAGCTTCATGCCACATAATGACCACACAAGCACAGGATAAAGTACAGGGGTACAAACTATATTTTTAAAAAAAATCTTCCTATTTATAAATCAACAAACCACACTAATATGCAGTCTTCCTGTTAAAATTTATTTACTGCCACCAATTTAAACTTATGATCAAAAGGGTAAAAAAAAAGACTTTAAGGGTTTTTTACATAGTAATAATATACAAGGCTAGTGTCTGTGTGCTTCTTTTTTCTAGCACAGTGATCCAGAAATTAAATCTAGGATACAAGTTCCTCCTTTATGAGAACAAAAAGGAGTGAGGATGAATTAGATGACAGAAAGCAATGACAGACAAGGGTCAGCTCTGCAAGCACCTTACCAGTAAGTAAGCCACAGAGTAAGGTCAGAGAGTCTCTGTTAAGTTTTCAGGGGATAATTATAAAAATAATTAGTCTAAATTCTCAATCCATGTCACACTATTGACAGGGGAAGAGACTCAGACTGGTAACCCCTCTTCTCCTCTGCTGTCAACTAGTGTCTGTCTCATCAACACTTTAATTAGTTGGGTTTTCATTACAATTAGTCTGAGAAAACATGATTGAAGGGATGAGAGGATGAAATTAGCTGGATGACAGCTTTGGTGATAGAGGCTCAAAACCTGAACTTGGCATCTAATGCTAGAGGTGTATTGTTGTTAGTGCTTTGACAGGTAAGTGCCACGTTTTCTTGGTCTGTGTTCTATTATAAAATCTTACAAACACATCAATACTGTCCTATACAAACCTCCATTAAATACAAGGAAAAGCAGTCCATTGAATCTAACCAGCTTTATCATGCAAGACAGAGGTAATCATAATGAATCTCTAGTCAAAATAAAACACTTCTGAAACTGAGCTAACTTCAGTAGAACAGTAGTTTCTCACCTCATGAGACTTTGAGGTCTGTGCCACAAAGCCTCCACCATGGAAATGGATCAGGAGACATGGAGAAGAGGGGAGGCGCTTGGTCTTCAGCCCCAGGGAAAGAGAGATAGCACCCCCCTCGGAGCGGGACAGAGACAGCAGTGTTTCACTGTCCTGAGAGAGTGAGATTATATATATATTTAAAAAAAAAAAAAAAAAACAAAACATTATTAGGAGAACGAATAACTTAGAAGATGAACAGAAAGACAAACAATCAAGATCTCCTATTTGGGTCTAGTATTCACAGTGTCTGTGGTTCCAAACAGTGTCTTATTGCTGATAAATTTTCTAATGTTAGCAACAGGGTTCCTTTGAGAAGTGGATTAACCAGTTGTTCTGCAGCAGCTTGCTGACAACCTTGCTTGGCTGCAGGAACACATACTAATTCCCATTAATTAACAGAAACAAGGACGGAGGCTAAGAAAGTGTTTCGACTGATGCAGGCTTGTGTTTTGTGACATAAAAAGGACTGTTGTTTGTTGGATGATCAATGTGAGAAATTGTATGTCTGGTTAACTGCCAGGCTACAAGAGCAGCTCGGATAAAGGGGGAGTCTCCCAAGAGAAAAAGGGAGGCAAAGGGAAAAGAAAAAGAAAGAAAGAAAGAAAGTAATGACATTTTGTGTGTGTGTGTGTGTGTGTGTGTGTGTGTGTGTGTGTGTGTGTGTGTGTGTGTGTGTGTGTGTGTGAGAATTAAGCAGAATAAGATGATGATTTCAAGCTGCTGTTTAAACAAGAAACAAGGAAAATGCCACATATGCCAACAAATATTGTTGAGTTGTTCACTGAAAGATTTTTTTTTTTTTAAATGTCTGATATATGCAAGGTCAGCAAAAACATATGGAGGAAAACTAACCTATTTCAGTACACTTTCCTAACCACCAGAATTGGCTACTTAAATATGCATCACACACACAGATAATACCAAGAAAGATGCAGGTGTCATCTGGTTGACACAAACAACCTGTGGACTGGCCTAGCACCCAGCACTGGCGGTCTACTTATCTTCTTGTCTAAGTGCTCAGGTTGTATTTGTTGTCACTGGTTGTCAAAGATTGACAAAGAATTGGTGCAGCTCCTACAGTGATGCAGACACTGCACTGAAGTGATCAAGAGAACTGAGTGCAAAGGCAAAGCTGGCTACATAGCCTACAGCTACAAGCTGTGGGTAATTACAGAAAGAATAAAATTGTGCCTACAAGTGGTGGGGAGCCTGAGCTTAGCCTTAGAGACACAGTGGGAAGCTTAAGGCATTCAAGAGGGGCTCAGAGAAGAGCAGATACTGCTTGGCATTAAAAGAAGCTAGATAAAGTGGTCTGGACATCAGTCTATGATGCTTCCCAGTTGCCTTCTGGGTCAGCTGCTGGATAGATTATGTTGGGCCTGTGAAGGTTTCAGTGGTGATTCCAAAGCAGTTGAAGCCAGTGGCTGGGGAGAAGGGGTCTGAGCATCTCTGCTATGGCTGCTCCCCGTGATCTGGACAAGCAGCAGAAAATGGATGGATAAATGGCTGTCAGTGCTTTACTGCGTATGCCAGTTGTCTTGTAACCTGCAAGTCTTAGCTACCTTTTAGCCCAGAGTGAGCATAGACAAGAGTTCATTTCCACAAACGGCTTTGTATAAATATCAATTAACAGGAGTTTCAGTAGTTCACTTCCTCAAGGGGCACACTTTGCAAACCACGCTGCACCTCCAATCATTGTACAGGTAGATTACTGCTTCACGCCGTTGTATCTTTTGCTTTTTTAAATTCTGACTACTAGTTTTGTTGTACTGTTCTTTGTTATTGTGACTATGTTGAACTATAGCAAAGAATCTGTCCGTCTTCTCCAGCTAATAACTAACCACTTCTCTGACATTTAACCTCTACCATGGAGACATATGTGGATTGTGGGCAACACAAGGACAATACCATACCACCTTTATTTATAAAGCACTTTAACATAAAACCAGAGTTCACAAAGTGCTGTACATGCTAAAAGCAATTTAACAATTTAAATTTGTAGCTGCACTTTTCTATATTCTTTTGCCTTGGTGGTGTCCTTGTGAGTTAGGAAGGTTCCCCTTATATGTTTTTCTTTAACAGACTTCACAAATGCTAGCCAGACCAAGGCTGTGTGCAGGCCCACCAAGGTTTAGATCAAACACCAGCGACTGATGCCTCCCTTGCTTCCAGATGAAGCCCTTAAGTCAGATGCTAACTGGCAGTGCCTGCAGTGTATCCTTAGCAGTTTCAGACCTGTTACAACCCTACTTAAAATCTTTTTGAGAATAATCAGATCAGTGCCAGGGTCTTTCATCAGGTTGTTTATGTCATTCAGATCACAAGTTTGACTTTGTTGTTATGTCTCAACCTACTACGCAGGCATGAAAAGCACATTACCGTATTAACGTATTACAATCCCATCTCTGGCAGTCATCCAGAATGAGATTAGAACTCAACATAACAATGACATAGAGACAAGTGTACAGCAAGTGCCAGCATTAGTCTTTAAAAGCTCCATAAACTTTTGCAGAGAGTTTGAGATTATAAAGATTTTATTGAATTTTCAAGTATGCCACTATAGTATGGACTGAATAAAGATTCAAGTACCTGTCCTTCACGCAGATCATAAGAAATGAGTCTCATCTGAACAGGAGCAGTGCCGATGTGCGCTGATGGTGGAGCTATAGTTACTGATGCTCTGTGGTTGGCCGCCAAGGGAAGGTCAAAGGTCGCAGGAGGCACAGAAAGAGCTCGGTTTACCTTGACTTGAGTGGATGTCATACTGGCGAGACTCTGTGGTAAAAGAGACAGACAGAAAGAAAAAGAAAAAAAACAAAACAAAAAAAACAAACCCCAGACATTTAGTGAGAAAACAAGTCAAAGAAAGATGAGGGAAAAAAAAAAAGTCCAAGTTTCAGAGTGAGGCAGGCCACTGGAGGGAAAGAGAAACTGAATGAATAAATCATGAACCCCATTGAATAAATTGAATTCCACTCTATTATTACTAACAGCCTGTAGGTGAAATGCATAATGATAGAAAGGTACCATTACCAGAGGAAAGCAAAGTATCCCTGATACTGCGTCGAAATTAAAAACAGCACTGTGCAGATCCTGGTACATGAGTTAGCAAAGATAACTCTTCTCAATTACAGATGTCCAAGAGCGGGTGTCTCTGTGTGTTTGTCAACAGACAGACACAAAAACCATTAACAGTCTACTCACAGACAGGACTTCAGTTTCAGTGATGTTCCAGAATGTCTTCCAGAAATGGACATCCAGGTTCTGGGTGATGCGGTCAAATTCAGTCCCCCTCAACTCGGGGTCAATGGCATACTTTCCTGAGGTAAAGAAAGAGCTGGCTGCTACCCCTGAAAAAAGTAGGGAGAAGCATATATGATGAGGAGGAGACCGAGATAAGGCGATGGAAAAAAAAAAAAAAAAAAGAAAAAAAAAAGAAATGCATATTATGATAATGATGGGTTAAAAATGGAACAGAAACTAAATAGCAAGGACAAAAGATTTAAAAAAAATAACAGGTAAGGGAGCCACATTTAACACACAGACAAAGAGCAGGAACAAGTGGAGGAGGGAATGAACATTAAAGTTTCAAGTGTCTGGTCCCTAGCAGGGGAGAAAAAAAAACAAAAAAAAACAGAAGGGTGAAATTGGCTTTTACATAGTCAAAACACTATAGTCATTTTTGCCACAGGGATTTTTAAGTCTACTGTACTGGGCTCATGGTAAGCCACACAAGGACTCAATTGTATTATCAATCTTCTCTTGCTTTCAGCGGTTTATTTACTGCCCACGATTATGGGTCAAGGATGGGCAGTAAGGAAAGGCCTTTTATCATGATGATATACAGGCACAGGAATGCTAATGTAGCTTACAGTGCTAAATGCAGAACAATTTGGCAGAGTAAGAGCTTTAGAATAAAATAAGTTTCTTCACACAGTTATACAGACCACTACAGAGGAATATTATAAAAGGGGTGGTGGTCTAGCACACTCACCATATGGTGCAATACCTCCTGCTTCCACTGTGGTGCAGCAGAGAGCACAAGAAACCATGAGAAATGGATAATTCTTTACTGAATGTTAAATAGTTTTCTGTCTGTGTACACACATGCACAATACATGTGTGTCTATGACAGTGCATGTTCTTCTCTTGCTGCCTCTGTACATGACTATGTGCATGTTCAAAACATTCTGAAATA
Organism: Rhamphochromis sp. 'chilingali'; assembly: GCF_963969265.1. Classification (NCBI taxonomy): domain Eukaryota; kingdom Metazoa; phylum Chordata; class Actinopteri; order Cichliformes; family Cichlidae; genus Rhamphochromis; species Rhamphochromis sp. 'chilingali'. The sequence continues at coordinate 26,438,304 of NC_137938.1, read as the reverse complement.
TAAAAGAAGCACAGCAGCAAGCCCTCAAGATTCCAAGGGATGAAAGAGCATCTACAATCCAAACACAACATCAAAAGTTACACAGTCAGGGGCAAGGGAGCAATGTAGAAGAGGTGTGGGGCTGGATGAGTACGATCTATGAATGAAAACGATCTGGCTGGATGATGAGAGGGTGCAGATGCAGACAAGATGTTGCTGACCTATTCCTGACTGATGCCGCTTGTAGTTTTCTCCAAAGGCCACAAGGCCGATAGCGATGGTCTGAAGAAAGGGGCGAATGGCTGGAGTGAACTAGAGGGGAGAAGGCATGTACAAAAACAGAGAAAATAATTTCAATTCCAGTCCACTATCCACACATTTAAACATAAGAAATAGAACACAAATGTGACTAGAATCACTACAAAAGAAAGTGAAAAAAAGAATGAGAAGATCTCATAATATCAGAATTGTAAGAGATTACAAATTGATAGAAAATAGACTCAAAGGGAGCTTCATCATTTTTTCCCTTTAGTTTGCTTTTGACCTCTGTGCTGTGAGAGTTCAGCCTCCCTTGTTAAGCTCAACTGAGAAAAATGGGAACTGCTGTAAAGATGACCAGATCGTCGTTCTGTATTTCTCATAGCCTTAACATCTCTTTTTAGGGTCAATTCCTATTTCTAAAATAAAAGCAGGGGAATATACACAGACCAGGTAACAGGCCAGTTGCCTCAAACATAAACAAGTTCTTTCTTTTACAAAACTAAAGAATACTTTACAAATTACTATAGAAATCTTTGAGACCTCTATTCCGCAACTAACTAGTCCTAACACAACACAAAATATAAAAAAGTTAAAGGTGTAGAATGCAATATGAAAAATTTGATGAATGAAAAATGTATATAACCTTTACCAGAACTGTAGCTATGAGTAGTGCTGCTCATCTATACTGTTATAAGAGTTTTACACGTTTTCTTACTCTCACCACTCCACAGTTCCCAGTGCTTATCCTTGTCACATCATATGACTGCTAAAACAGCTCATCTCACCTGAAAGCCCAGACAACGGCCATAGAAGCAACCCTTGTGCATGGATGCATATTCACGGACAAAACTTTCGCTGAGCCCGCTTTCATCCTGGAAAAACAAATTGCCGTGGCTGTTGTCATGTAGCATGCGCTGAGCCAGGTAAAGCAGGGCACGCAGCTGGCACAGAGCATTACAGTACGCCTCCATTTCCCCTGCATTATGTGCTGCTCGGAAGAAGATGCTGCGGCGGTTGGCTGTGATGTAGTGGCCCTTGTGGATGATGTGGAGAAGGCAGCAACGCACAACCTAGAAAATAAAAAAAGTGACAATAAAATACCGGTACCTAAAATTAGAAAACATCCGCCACACAATAAAGTTTACTTTGACATTCAGCAAATTCTAAATCACATTACACGAACCTTAAAAACTTTATTAAGTACTAATATAAGTATTAGGAAACATTGTATTACTAGGTGTTAAAGGGTTACAATTTTATAGAATTATATTTATTCTTGAAATGAAGATACACAGCAATACGCATTATTTGAAAGAACAAAAAACAAAACCTAAAATCTCCATTTGTGCACTCATTAAAGAGACAAGTCTTCTGGGTGTGCTTAAGTTGTGATTAAGATTAGTGTGGTAAGCCTAAAGGGAAAGGAGAGGATGTGTGAAAGCATGGCTAAATGAGAACATGTAAAAAACTTCCTGCTTCACTGGGTGTTACAGATTAGCAAGAGTGGTACTGCTGGAATGAGAAGGATTATAAATGTGGAAACAGAGAAGCCAGAAAACAGAACAGGATTCATTTGCTGCTCTACTAGACTCATTCTGTTGTGGTGGGCTGCAGTAACCGAAGGTCATGATGTTTCATCAATAACTGTACAAGATAAAGTACAGTGGATACAGTAGAGGCAGATATTCGCAGCTGGAGGAATTTATCTTGCCCACTTTGTAACATAAAATCAATCTGTAAAACAAATGGACTGACCTTGAAACAAAGTGATATTCAAGCAAAGAGGTGCTGTGAATAGTTTCTCACAGTGTGGAAAGAATATTGATAAGAATGTATTGCAGAAGAGGTACCATTTCTCCAAGCTGCACAGAGATTAAATAAAAACAAAACAAAACACACATCCAAGAGTTCATTTATACACGCAAAAAGACCTTAAAACATCAGAAAGCCTACCTTGACCAGGGAGCGATAGCCATTAGCTGGTATATGTGGATCAAAATCAAAGTGATGGTAAACATTAGCAAAGCCAGAAATAACAGGTTCCAGATTGCGAGCGTGCTCCTGAATCTGCTTCATGGCCTCCACCAGCCGCCGTGCAGCATCACCCTGTGACCCCTTGGCTCCCCCTGAGAAGAAAGCTGCATTTTCTTCGCACACACCGTACAGGGCCGCAAATACTGCTTTGGTATCCATCACTAAAAGCAGTGAAACAAAAGGAAAAGGCCACGAATGAAACAATGAAAGAATCAGATTTACTGTGGGTAAGAATAACAACATTCTTTTAACATGAGTATGTATTCCACTGGGGAATGTCTCTTTTCACTTGTAGGCACGTAACTGATGATTTAGGGGTGTAATCGCAATAATTTGCAGTTCCTGTTATTAGTAACATTGTTGTTACTAATACCACTATCCTTCTAATCCCAAATGTATTCTTATATGCTGCGTTTCTAAAAACCTGACTGAAAGCTGGCATCTGCTCCAACTACCATAAAAAGTAGCACCCTGATCAATATTCTGCACCACACCCACAGCTGTAATCAGCATGTAGAAACTGTACCAAGTGGGATATTTTTGGATATATCCTACAAAATGTTCTTAGTCTTATTAACTGAGCCCCTACATCCTGATGTATGGAATCTCATGAACTGAAACGTGTTAAGCGAGGCTTGAAATTAAATGATGTAAACCAAAGCTGCACACCAAAAATCCACCAAGATCTGGTATCATGCTGCTGGGAAACAAACACAGATTAGTCATACACTGACAAAAAACACATAAACAAACTTGCATACGAATCCCAAAGGGAGGTATACAGTAGACAACCATCAGCAGACTGTGTTTATTAAGTGTGCCCACCTCTCTAGTGAAATTACAAACAAAAAACAATAATAACAAAGATGTAGCACTTTTGCCCTGTTGGATTATCACTGTAGGATGGCGTTCTCCTACTGAGTCACTTGAGATCAGAGTTTCCATAACATCTCTGGGAACTAGCTGGTACTTGTATAAGGTTTCTGGCATGCTGAGAAAGAGGAAAGAAAAGAAGGGGCACTGGACACGCAGAAAAGTTCAATTCAATTCAAAACAAAACAACAACAACAAAAAAAAAAAAAAAAAAAAGACGAGAAACTATGGGAGAAATGGAAACAGGTTTTTTTGTTGTTTCTTGATTTAATAGATTTTCATTAGTATGGCAATATGTCGATAGTAATCAGTTCGTAGAGTAAATTATCACCACTTAAGTGATGCTAAATTAAATGACAACTCTAAGAATTAGCCTCAATCCTTTAACTTTGGATTTTACATTTTCAACTTTGAAAAAGCAATACAGAACAAATGCAGATAAATAACTCTGGTAAAACAATGCCCAAAGAGACATAATTGATTGGGAAGCAGGAGTAGGCTCTGCATGCTGAAAAGTGAACAGATAACAGAGAGAAATATTGTTTCAAGGGTCAAAGAAATAATGGAGCCCTAATCGCACAATTATTCTGCTATTCTCTGCCATTCAGGAAGAGTAATAGGAGAGGCAATTTCAGACTGCTGGGAGGAATCACGTCCCCCTGATATCTGCAAAGAGACATTTATCAGCCAGACAACTTATAGCACGCACGCACACGCGCATTTTCCTGACTGGCATCTGCTTCTCACTCCCCTACTCTGACAAAGAAAAACCCCAAAAACAAAACAAACAAACACAAAAAACAACAATTTGTTCATATCCTAGAAGAGAGCCTCTGAAGAATCAACTTTTGTAACTGTTGTACACTTAGTAATAAATGATTTAATTACATCAAGCAGATCTTCCTTGATTGTTTTAAAATATGCATCATCTGAATACACCTAATTCCAAGTCCACATTTTACAGAGCTGAGGCTTGTTTGTTTTCCAAATCAGCAAACAGTCATTATGTGCTGTGATATTATGTCCACTGTCCACTCAGTTGTGTCTGTTTTAACTTGCTTTTGTCAAAAGCAGAAAACGTTTCTCTACAAACACAAAACCCTCTGAATTTATGTGATTTATGTGAGCAATGTTAGTTTCTGCATTTATTGACCCTGGGGAATACAGAAAGACCAAAACAAATGTGGAACCAAAAATCACTGAACTAAACAGGACAGCATTGCAGTGGGAAAAGGGTTTCTTTTTTAAAAATTTCAGCTTAAAATAGTTCTGTTTATTCATCCAAAGCTTAATGAAGCAGCTTCAGGGCAAATTTCCAACCAGTTCAGCCATGTGAAAGGAATACTTTTTGTGCTCTAATATCATCACATGATTTCTGGGGATTCTGAAACGTTGTGCTGCTCAAACTCAATGAACCACGAGTTTATCATTTAGAAATATGGACAATTACTTAAACTCCTTAAACATCAATACTTTTTAGGTTTGTAGACTGGTAGGACTTCTCTCACTTTTTTAGATTTGTCTCAATATTGACAGCTTCTCAGATTGACTCGTCCATGTTTGCAAGCAAGCCCAGGTGTATCAGACAAAGGAAAACAATGGCGATTTACATTTATTTGGTGGATGTTTTCCAGAGTTTCAATGTCCCACTCACCCTGACATGTTACACAAGCATTACTTACTCATATTCCTGGTAAAGATCAATGAAGTAAACCTAGACTAAGACTCAAAACAACTCAACAGCTACCTGCAGATCTATACAACTCTTGCTCAATTTCAGGATTTGACCAAGAGCTAGTGGATTATGTGTGGACTGCAAACGTTCAGAGCCTGACAACACAGGAAGCAGTCATGTAATGTACAATGACATCAGAATGAAGTACCAAAGGACACAAACAAAGAACATCTATAAATATACTTTTATCTTTCTGCATAAACACATTCACAGCAGTGTGACCTAAAGTGATACAGTGAGTGGTGCTAGTCAAGTAATCACCCAAAAGCAATGCTAATGCAGTCAAACCAGTTTGGGCACAAACCCAATATTAAAATTACATTGCCTAATTAGAGCCGGCGGTGCAACTCTCTCATCTGAGCATGCCAATAAGCTTGATGTTGAAAGGGCCTGAACTTTATGAACCCTTGGATAAGCATAAGCTGCTCTGAAACTTGTTTAATGAAAATTAAGCCAGGAGACATTACAACCCTATCTAACTGCAGGGACCAAATTACACGCAAATGAACAAAGTTAGGCAAACCAGTACCATCTTATTAAGAGTTCAAACATACAATGATCCAATAAAGACTTCACCTTTGTTTGACAAATGATAATGCCTAGAACAGAGGGAAAAGGATAGCTGTTACTAGAAAGTATCTTGCAAAGCATTTAAACACCTGTCAAATGCTGGCATTCAACCCATGTGTTGGCGTAAACAATGGTACATTACACCATGCATAAAACCACATTCATCTTCAGCTAGACTCAACTACAAACTTGTGATGTTTTGTGAAACCGTCGTGCAAAGTTGTGATAAAGTTTTGCATTGATAAAACTTCTCCACAGGCATATAATCTTGTCATCTTGCCAGGATTTTCCATAATGAAACACATGCACCCACACAAGCTGATAACATTACAGGAACGGTACATTTACAGATGGTAAATATACCATCAGACATGACTCACCTACTGTCCTTATCACATCCGCTTTGTATGCATTCACAAATGCTCCAGGCTTCCTCTAGCTAGTATGTCAATACTGAAAATGTCTCAACATGCCTTGTTTTCCATATTTTTGTAAAACAAGTGGCCACTGCAACCATTAAGCTGTACCTAGTCTCTCCACATTAAAGATGGATGAGAGTCAGCATTAATAAGTCATGTACAACAACCAACACCAACAACATTACAGACACATAATGTTCCCTGTGGGGCCCAAAGACAGTGTGAATTTAGCATCCATAAAAATACCTGCTGACTGCCACTGGCATAACATACAACTGACAGGATGAAGTAGTAAAAAAAACAAAAAAACAAAAATCAAAACTGAATAGCTTAAAGAGAAAAAAGTGAAAGTGTTTACCAGCATCTGAGTTCAAGGCTCTGTCCATGTCTGTGTCCTCTCTTCCACAATGAGAGCATGGAGGGAAAAAAGGAGAGAATGAGAGAGAAAGAAAAATAGATGCTGGTGTTGTCTAAAGGAAAGAGAAAGTGATTTCCAGCTCTGTTGTCTTGCTCGCTTGTCTTTGTGATGTATCTCTTTACCTCTCAGACGTTGTAACAAGAAGCAATATGCTGCTCTTCCCTGTGTTCTGTTGATCCTAACCATGCCTCTTTTAAAAGGACGGACAGCAAGGACGACCCTTGCCCAGTTAACTTTCTCCCTGTAACTCGAGGCTATTTTGCTATTGGCAGATCAGCTTGGAACTCCCTGTGACCTTAAACTTAATTGGCAAACTACAACCATAAGATTATGATATGATAGCAATATATTAACTGTTAAAATGTTTGTTTGGTTTTTAATATTAAATATAATAGAACAAAGTTTACTTGTTACCAAGAACTAACAGTTAGACTTTTTAGGAAAAACTACATAAAAAAAACCCTACACAAAACTACCTTCACAAATGGTTACCCCAACAAAATTCACTTTAAAATTGTTAAATTATCAAAACATTATGATTAATTAACTAAACCTTCCACCACTTAGCACCAGCATTAGTCTAACTCATATGCATTACACCTAAAGTGCCAATAACACTTTAGTGTTGTGACCCCATGTGTTAGAGTTTTGAGTATTTGAGGTGCCTTTAATACATTCGTATTAATTTAAGCATCAGAAACATGCAGTTTGCACCAACTCTTGAGAAACACTAATGTTCAGGGATGAATGCAGGACATGGACAGCACGTGAACACCCAAAAACAGATGGTGAAAACATGATTTGAAGGATATTTTCCTTTCGGACCTCAGTGAGAACTTTTTGACTGATATCACAGTTTCATAACTCAGTGAATGGAGTCATGAACCTTCACCTACTTATAGAAATACTGAGATAAACAAACTTTTACACACACACACACACACACACACACACACACACACACACACACACACACACACACACACACACACACACTACTGTGCAGCAGAACAAAAGGCTCCGCTGCATTCTCTCCCAGTGCCTGCATCTCTCTCCCAGTCCAAAGATATTGTTGAAATTGGTGCTTCTAAACTGGCCTTAAGTGAGAGTATGAGCATGAACTGCCTAACTTAACCTCCTGAGCAGAATACATTTCGGCATAAGTACAGGTTAAGTTTCAGATTAGAAAACGACAGATATGAAATCACCACCTACTGACCTTCTCCGGAAAAATGGTGTCACCATTCCAGGAACATCACTCAGACCTTTGGGCACAGACACTAGGAGGGGTTTAAGTTTTGTTTTTAAAAAGCATCTAATATTTTGGTTTTGGGTTTTTTTTGTTTTGTTTTTTTAATTTTATGTCCCTGATGAGCATTACTAAGAAACAGATTCTTAGTCGCAACATTATTCCTTGATTGTTTTTTTTCCCCTCTTTGCTGAAAATCTAAAACAATTTTATTGCTTTTATTGTTACCAGGGTAGAGCAAGTGAATCCAGATGATGACAAAAAAAAAAAAAATACCTTGGTACATTGAACTGACTTTGTAATACAGGGCTCTTCTCATTTTCTTAAGCAGTTTCCCTGTATGTGTCTGCACATATATTTGGCCAATAAACACGATTCTGATTCAGTTAAGAAAATGGACAGACAGATGTTTATTTTTATGTTAATTTTCAGGAGATATAAAAACATTTTATAATGAGAAACAGATGTAAATAATAAAATGAATGTTTCTCATTCCATCTGGATTTGGACTGACTGTGAGGACCGGCTCACTGCCCCATGGGAATTCTTGTCATTGCTTGTAACACCTGTGCTTTTCCAAATGTCAGGTGACTGCAGTGAATAAATAAACTTAAGAGCTTTCCTTTTGTCTTGACTATAAATTCTCACTTGAAATTCCTTCCACTCAGAAAACACTACCGAAGTTGTTATATTGAAGTATCTTCTCAATGCCAGTTTGACTTACTGTACTGATCTTGTCTAAGCCTTCTCTGACTCGTTGGTGTTTGTTTCCCCACTTTATCAAGCCTAAACAGACCCATGCTGTAGAAAAGTGGGTAATTATAGTCCCAAGCACATAATGGCTGTTTTTCAAAAGGCACCCTCCATCACAGCACAACCTCTGAAAGATGGTCTCTTTACATATGATGTGACAGTTGCCACATCATGTGTCATACTCAAAGAATTAAATCTATAGAAAGACATCTTTGTCCAGGGCAAAGGCAAAACAGAAGAGCGCACAGCAGGAGCCCAGTAGTATAATGAGAACGAAGTTTTGACCTTTCTACCAAACAGAGCACCTTCACACGCACACAAGTCCAAACTCAACAACAGGAAACTTGCAACAATGAGCCTCCACACCCTTTACATAAATAGGTTCACGTAAGTTTTATAACATCATAGCATTATAGGAAAAGAAAATTATAAGTCTGATGATAAAACCTGAGCATGTTAGGAAATTTACATAACAAATAAGATTAGAGAAGCGTTTCCTATCCAGTTATAAGTGCTTACAACACACAATGCCATTTGTTTAGATAGCAAAGACAAAGATAAGATTCAGACTGCGGTCAGAAATATGGCCTTTTGAACGTGGTGGCCTGGACTGTTCTTAGAAACAATGAGACAGAAGACTAGTTACCAGACGAACAGAGCAAAATCGAGAGTGTGTTTAGTAATAATAGCACGTCCACAGTCCCTACGAGCAGCGTGCTTTGAAAGTCTGCCACCGCCTTTCAGAGACTTGCTGTTAGTCACCATGTGTCACCCTGCTCTTGCGTCACACCGGTCGAACTAGTGACAGCGTCACCATCAGTCCACCTTAATCGATTAGTGCACAGGGCAGTACAACTATAAACTCCCCCTTTGTGTGCATGTGTTACGCTCGCAGCTTTAATCTGGTTAATCTAGTCTTCTCCTCTAGTGGTTGTTTTTGGCGTACCTGTTCAGGTGGGTCCGGTCGGTGTCAGCGGTCGACGCTAGAGTCACGAAAAGTGACAAGTGAACATAAATACGAGCACGTGCTACATACAGTATGTGTCCCGTTAATTAAAGTCTATTACATAGATAACCTAGCTGCTAACGTTACAATGACTACTAACAGTGTGCAGGCGGCTTCTACGTCTAAAGGATGCTCTAACTAGAGACATGCCAGCAACAGAGTGTCAGAGTTTGTCTTGACAATTATTTCACCAACAGCTCACACATGTTAACTCAGCGCCTCTTTCTGTCATACAAGAATCACGAGACTTTTACTGCTAAAACAGACCTAGCGGCAGCTACCAAAGGACAGCTAACTTAGCCGCTAACGAACGTTAGCAGGAGGACACAGCGTACAAATTGGGGGGCGGGGGTGTTATTAAAGGGACAAGCCACAGAGGGAGCGTAGTAGGTACACCAAATTAAAAAAAAAAAAAAAAAACCTCACCCAGTGGACCCTCTTTGTGTTTGGACGAGCGCCTTCCATTCACACCTTTTTCCAGTCTGCTAGTCCCACTACCCTTCTTGCTGGACGCCATATTCGCCCACTCTGTTTATGCGCCGCCTCTCACATTTCTACCTGAGAAGCCATGAGACCACGCCCGCGCAAGAAATGTAAGCCAATGAAAACCTACTTCTGTTTAGTAACCAATCAGGACAAATCAAAATTTCGTAAGTGCCGCCCTACTCTCTTTATTGTGCAACCCCCTAAAAGAAACAATCCTATCCTATTCACTGCACACAGAGGGCAATTGTATTACTCAGACAATTTACAGAGAGATTTGATGGATTTTTTAAATATTATTTTATTATTACAGCACTCACAGAAATAGCAAAAAACACATAATTGTAGCAGATGCACGTCAATGAATATTTAAAAAGCCGACAACGCAACCTGGGGTACATACGTAACCAGTCTGACCCGTCATTTTTTTTCTGGAATCTGTGTGCAAAATTAGAATAAAAAAGCTAAAGCAAAACACCTACATATATTTAAAAATGTAAAGGAGTATATTTAAAAACATCATAAAAAAACTGAAAAAAAGTTTATAGTTGATATGTTGATAAGGAAGTATTTCTAAAATCCTGGTTGCAGACCAGTGGATATTGTGTTATGATTGTTTTGACAAATACAGATAAAATCTTAAAAAATAAAAAACTTCAGAGAACAAAACTCTGAAATCAGAGCGTGTTGTAAGAAGCCTGCTATTTACATGTAACACTCGTAACTGTCTGTTATTCACTTTGTTTTATGGTTTCTCCAGCTGGATTTCTTCCTCTTCTTCCTTAATGTTGCCCACATCCTGGTACGGGCCCTGTGCTTGGGAGCGTTCAATCTGATCGTATGTTGCACAACAGTCATCCAGATTTAGCCCCTGGTTTTTGAGAAAATGCAAAAAGGAAATCATGCAAAGGCTATTATCAGTGAAAGATATACACATCAACAACAACTAGAAATGGTGTTCATTTCTTAGCTCCTGCTTTCCTGCTTTGCCTTGTGTAATGGAAAGAGATTGAGAATATGTAATGTTGACCTGATATATATTTTCCTCTTCTTTCTTTGCTTTCTTTTTCTCCAGTTCATTAAGCTTCTTTGACTGTAGGGCAAACCAAAAGTAATAAATCAGTCAAATGTTGCAAATTCCCATTGTTGACGGAGAAGGAAGAAAAACAAATCCATGCCAGAGTCGCACAGCTCTGCCATTACTTTTAAATGCATGAATAATAAAGTAAAAGTAATGCTCTTTTGGGAAAATGCTTGAAATTAAGCATAGCTTCAACAGTAGTGCTGCTGATCATTGTATAATAATGCAACGACCTTGAACAGAAGAATGGCAGAAGGCAGCATCACACACAGTAACAGTAAGAATCCCTCAGCTATCAGGATCTTGTTTTTGGTGGTTTCTCTCAGGTTTATGGTCTTCTCCATTGGCTCTAGGAATGCAGAAAGGGTTCAGAGGTCAAACAAACAAATTAGCAGTTGCACGTATTGGTTTTTAAACACGAGTTATCTTTTTCTGCTTTAAGTGTGAACACGTGAATGCTGCGTATTTGTTAGCCTGCACATGAAAACGCAGGCTAACAAAATAATTACTCAAAAGCCTTACTGGGAGATTTATTATGACACTGATAGTTTTGTTATATAACGGTTAAATTTAGCATAAGGATCACAGTTAAACATACAATTGGTGGTACTGTTAAGTCACGTTAACAATGCAGGTTATCGCACACATAATCCCTCAGATTGGCAGTTTTATGTTTCCTCATCTACCATCTGGTTTTAATGAGATTAGTGTGTGAAGTGGCCTTTCAGTGTGACTAATGCCTTTGCACATTGACTGAAATTTAATTCTAAATTTGGTGCTATTTAAAGTGAATGAATGGTGCAGCATACTGCAATGCAACAATCCTGAAGATGTAAAGATTAAATAAATTGAATATATGTGGATGCTGCCACTTTCACAGCTTTTGGGCAGATTAACAATAACAGGATTTATGGTTTATGAAGTAGTGACACCCCGCCCCAACAACAACACATGCACACACACACACTCACTGTAGACACGCAGGTAGGTTCCATGTGTGTAATATGTGTTGCCACTATCATTCAGCAGACAATGGTAAAATCCAAGGTTCTCCAGCTTTACTTCAGGGAAGTTCAGTTGGGCACAATATATTTTTTCAGATTTGGAATCTTTCTGTGATTCAGCTGTTTTATCTAACAAC